>NC_092114.1:5101899-5701899 GCF_045679555.1 Salvelinus alpinus
TACCTGAAACCCTCCCAATTAGTTGTATTTCCTGATAACTATCTTCCCATGCTCTCTTAACTCCAGCCATTCCTAGTTGTAATAGGTTGATGTGTTATAGGAAGTAAACCACTACTCCCGGAGCTCCTCCAGACGGCCTCCAGCACCCATAGTTTTGCTTCACAGATCAAGAGGGCTTTAAAAGGCCTATTAATACAGAGGTTGTAGCTTCTATTGCCCCACTCTGGCTCCCAAGGCCTGTTACTACAGAGGTTATAGCCTCTATTGCCCCACTCTGGCTCCCAAGGCCTGTTACTACAGAGGTTATAGCCTCTATTGCCCCACTCTGGCTCCCAAGGCCTGTTACTACAGAGGTTATAGCCTCTATTGCCCCACTCTGGCTCCCAAGGCCTGTTACTACAGAGGTTATAGCCTCTATTGCCCCACTCTGGCTCCCAAGGCCTGTTACTACAGAGGTTATAGCCTCTATTGCCCCACTCTGGCTCCCAAGGCCTGTTACTACAGAGGTTATAGCCTCTATTGCCCCACTCTGGCTCCCAAGGCCTGTTACTACAGAGGTTATAGCCTCTATTGCCCCACTCTGGCTCCCAAGGCCTGTTACTACAGAGGTTATAGCCTCTATGCAGATAAGCGTAATACACTGTCTGAGAATACACCTATTTTTTTGTGTGTGTGGGGGGGGGGGGGGGGGGGCAAAAACACATTGATGTGTTTGTCCACATGTTGAAACATGATGGTTCAGGGAGTTGTCAGAGAAGAGAAAACAGGACCGATTTAGATGTCTAAAATGTAGAAAGAAGACACATTTGAGTTGATTCTATTTTCTCTGTGTTATGCTGTGGCCCTGGGGCAGACATAATGCTGCGACCATGGCTTGTCTCAGCACATCCCAGCTCTGTTATGCTCTGTTCTGTGTCTTCCTTATTGGAGAAAAGCCTTACTAACACAGATTGGCTAACTTGTATGAGACACCACAGCCATAGAACAGTGGGAGGCCTATTCTTACGTAACAACATGTAGGAGTATGCTTCCCACGCTTTGTGCAGTTTGATATTTAGTCAATATGAATATGCTGTTGTATTTGGAAGATCTGCCAACTCAGATATAGGTTTTATTGACTGAGTAGTTTGTCTGGTTCTAGCTGAATAGAACTCACTGCCACTGCTCTGTCTCCGATTGGTCAGTTTGCAGGAATCTAATTTGTTCTGTCCCTCTGATTGGTTAGATCTTTATCACAGTGAACTGTCTGAGTACAGACTTCTCGTCTCAGAAGGGGGTGAAGGGTCTTCCTCTGATGATCCAGATTGACACCTACAGTTACAACAACCGCAGCAACAAGCCCCTCCACAGAGCCTTCTCTCAGATCAAGGTCTTCTGTGACAAGGTGAGTCTCTGACCTCTGACCTCTGATCTCTAACTCCTTCATGACCCACTTCACTAATGAACTTTTAGTCCTGAAGAGCTGCTTTTTGATCTTCAGATCTCCTCCTCCTCCTCCTCCTCCTCCTTGCCCTATGATTCATCCTCCCCTGTACTGTTAGAATCTCAGAATAAATTCCAGAGTTCTTGACTCTCTGCATCCTCCTGGTGGCTTCTGCATGTTAAACAATCAACTCAAAATGGCAATCTTTTCTCACAGCAGAGTGCCCTGAGTCTGGTGAGACTAGTTACAAACTGTAGTAATTATCATCAGTGCTGTTGGATGTGATGCTGCATCACAGATCCATCCACTCATTCATTTATTAATCCATCCGTCCACCCATTCATTTATTAATATTTTTTATTTAACCTTTATTTAACTAATTATGTCAGTTAAGAACAAATTCTTATTTACAATGATGGCCTACACTGGCCAAACTCGGACGATGCTGGGCCACTCAATCATTAATTAATCCACACATCAGTCCACTCACTCACTCATTTATTAATCCATCCATCCACCCACTCATGTATTAATCTATCCATCATCCACTCATTCATTATTTATTCCATCCATCCATCCGTCCAATCACTCATTTATTAATCCATCCATCCACGCATTCATTTTTTTAATTGAACCTTTATTTAAATAGGCAAGTCAATTTATTAATCCACCATCCACTCAATCATTTATTAATCCACCCATCCATCATCCACTCATTCATTTATTAATCCACCCATCAACTCAATAATTTATTAATCCATCTATCATCCACTCAATCATTTATTAATCCATCCATCAACTCAATAATTTATTAATCCACCCATCCATCATCCACTCATTCATTTATTAATCCATCCATCAACTCATTAATTTATTAATCCATCATCAACTCATTCATTTATTAATCCATCCATCCACTCATTCATTTATTAATCCATCATCCATATTTTCATTTATTTGTTAATCAATCAATCAATCCATCTTCTCACTAATTTATTAATCCATCCATCCATCATCCACTCATTCATTTATTAATCCATCCATCCACTCATTCATTTATTAATCCATCCATCCCATGCACTCATTCATGAATTAATCGATTGATCCCCTCAATAATTTATTAATCCATCATCCACTCATTCATGTATTAATCCATCATCCACTCATTCATTTATTAATCCACCCATCCATCATCCACTCATTCATTTATTAATCCATCCATCAACTCATTCATTTATTAATCCATCATCCAATCATTCATTTATTAATCCATCCATCCATCCATCCATCATCAACTCATTCATTTATTAATCCATCTATCATCCACTCAATCATTTATTAATCCATCATCCAATCATTCATTTATTAATCCATCCATCAACTCATTCATTTATTAATCCATCATCAACTCATTCATTTATTAATCCATCCATCCATCAATCCACTCATTCGTTTATTGATCCATCCATTATCAACTCATTCATATATTAATCCATTCATCCATCCACTCATTCCTGTATTCATCCATCATCAAGCAACCACTCATTTATTAATTTATCCTTCCGTCCACACATCCATTCATTTATTTATTAATCCGTCCACACATCCACTCATTCATTTATTAAAACATCCATCCATTCAAAAACGAATTTATTAATCCAATCATCCATCCATTCATTTATTTATTAATCCATCCATCCATCCATCCACTCATTTATTTATTAATCCATCATCCACTCATTTATTTATTAATCCATCCATACATCCGCTCATTCATTTACCAACCCATCGATCCTTCCATCCACTCAGTCATATATTAATCAATCCATCCACTGATTAATTTACTTGTTCATTTATTGATCCATCCATCCATCTATTGATCCGTTATTTTTTTTTATCCATCCATCCACTCATTTGTTTATTAATCCATAAATCCACTCATTTAATTAATAATCATTTATTTATTAATCCATCCATCCACTCATTCATTTATTAATCCATCAATTAGTTAATTTATTAATCAATACATCCATCCACTCATTAATTTATTAATCCATCCATCCACTCATTCATTTATTAATCCAATCATGCATCCAACCACTCATTCATTTATTAATCCAGCCATGCATCCATCCACTCATTAATTTATTAATCCAATCATGCATCCAACCACTCATTCATTTATTAATCCAATCATGCATCCATCCACTCATTCATTTATTAATCCAACCATGCATCCATCCACTCATTAATTTATTAATCCAACCATGCGTCCATCCACTCATTCATTTATTAATCCAGCCATGCATCCATCCACTCATTAATTTATTAATCCATCCACTCATTCATTTATTAATCCATCCACTCATTCATTTATTAATCTATCCATCCACACATTAATATATTAATCCATCCATCCACTCATTAATATATTAATCCAACCATGCGTCCATCCACTCATTCATTTATTAATCCAGCCATGCATCCATCCACTCATTAATTTATTAATCCATCCACTCATTAATATATTAATCCATCCAATCATTAATATATTAATCCATCCACTCATTAATATATTAATCCATCCACTCATTAATATATTAATCCATCCACTCATTAATATATTAATCCATCCACTCATTAATATATTAATCCATCCACTCATTAATATATTAATCCATCCAGCCACTCATTAATATATTAATCCATCCACTCATTAATATATTAATCCATCCACTCATTAATATATTAATCCATCCACTCATTAATATATTAATCCACCCACTCATTAATATATTAATCCATCCACTCATTAATATATTAATCCATCCACTCATTAATATATTAATCCATCCAGCCACTCATTAATATATTAATCCATCCACTCATTAATATATTAATCCATCCATCCACTCATTAATATATTAATCCATCCACTCATTAATATATTAATCCATCCACTCATTAATATATTAATCCATCCACTCATTAATATATTAATCCATCCAATCATTAATATATTAATCCATCCATCCACTCATTAATATATTAATCCATCCACTCATTAATATATTAATCCATCCACTCATTAATATATTAATCCAGCCACTCATTAATATATTAATCCAGCCACTCATTAATATATTAATCCATCCACTCATTAATATATTAATCCATCCATCCACTCATTAATATATTAATCCATCCACTCATTAATATATTAATCCATCCACTCATTAATATATTAATCCATCCAATCATTAATATATTAATCCATCCATCCACTCATTAATATATTAATCCATCCACTCATTAATATATTAATCCATCCACTCATTAATATATTAATCCATCCACTCATTAATATATTAATCCATCCACTCATTAATATATTAATCCATCCATCCACTCATTAATATATTAATCCATCCACTCATTAATATATTAATCCATCCATCCACTCATTAATATATTAATCCATCCACTCATTAATATATTAATCCATCCACTCATTAATATATTAATCCATCCATCCACTCATTAATATATTAATCCATCCACTCATTAATATATTAATCCATCCACTCATTAATATATTAATCCATCCACTCATTAATATATTAATCCATCCACTCATTAATATATTAATCCATCCATCCACTCATTAATATATTAATCCATCCACTCATTAATATATTAATCCAGCCACTCATTAATATATTAATAAATCCACTCATTAATATATTAATCCATCCAGCCAATCATTAATATATTAATCCATCCACTCATTAATATATTAATCCACTCATTAATATATTAATCCATCCACTCATTAATATATTAATCCAGCCACTCATTAATATATTAATCCATCCACTCATTAATATATTAATCCATCCATCCACTCATTAATATATTAATCCATCCATCCACTCATTAATATATTAATCCATCCACTCATTAATATATTAATCCATCCACTCATTAATATATTAATCCATCCACTCATTAATATATTAATCCATCCACTCATTAATATATTAATCCATCCACTCATTAATATATTAATCCATCCAGCCACTCATTAATATATTAATCCATCCACTCATTAATATATTAATCCATCCATCCACTCATTAATATATTAATCCATCCAGCCACTCATTAATATATTAATCCATCCACTCATTAATATATTAATCCATCCATCCACTCATTAAAATATTAATCCATCCACTCATTAATATATTAATCCATCCACTCATTAATATATTAATCCATCCATCCACTCATTAATATATTAATCCATCCACTCATTAATATATTAATCCATCCAGCCACTCATTAATATATTAATCCATCCACTCATTAATATATTAATCCATCCATCCACTCATTAATATATTAATCCATCCACTCATTAATATATTAATTCATCCACTCATTAATATATTAATCCATCCACTCATTAATATATTACTCCATCCACTCATTAATATATGAATCCATCCACTCATTAATATATTAATCCATCCACTCATTAATATATTAATCCAGCCACTCATTAATATATTAATCCATCCATCCACTCATTAATATATTAATCCATCCACTCATGAATATATTAATCCATCCACTCATTAATATATTAATCCATCCACTCATTAATATATTAATCCAGCCACTCATTAATATATTAATCCAGCCACTCATTAATATATTAATCCATCCATCCACTCATTAATATATTAATCCATCCACTCATGAATATATTAATCCATCCACTCATTAATATATTAATCCATCCACTCATTAATATATTAATCCATCCACTCATTAATATATTAATCCATCCACTCATTAATATATTAATCCATCCACTCATTAATATATTAATCCATCCACTCATTAATATATGAATCCATGCGTTAATCTGTCTGTGTGTTCCAGGGAGCTGAGAGGAAGATAAGAGATGAGGAAAGGAAACAGAACCGCAGGAAGACTAAAGGTTAGACACCAAATTACCTAACACTTTACCTGTACTGTTACCTACAACTTTACCTGTACTGTTACCTAACACTTTACCTGTACTGTTACCTACATTGTTACCTAACACTTTACCTGTACTGTTACCTAACACTTTACCTGTACTGTTACCTAACACTTTACCTGTACTGTTACCTAACACTTTACCTGTACTGTTACCTACAACTTTACCTGTACTGTTACCTACAACTTTACCTGTACTGTTACCTACAACTTTACCTGTACTGTTACCTATAACTTTACCTGTACTGTTACCTACAACTTTACCTACAATGTTACCTACAACTTTACCTGTACTGTTACCTACAACTTTACGTACAATGTTACCTACAATGTTACCTACAACTTTACCTACAATGTTACTTACAACTTTACCTACAACTTTACCTACAATGTTACCTACAACTTTACCTACAACTTTACCTACAATGTTACTTACAACTTTACCTACAACTTTACCTACAATGTTACCTACAACTTTACCTACAACTTTACCTGTACTGTTACCTACAACTTTACCTACAATGTTACCTACAACTTTACCTGTACTGTTACCTACAACTTTACCTACAATGTTACCTACAACTTTACCTACAACTTTACCTGTACTGTTACCTACAGCTTTACCTACAATGTTACCTACAATGTTACCTACAACTTTACCTACAATGTTACCTACAACTTTACCTGTACTGTTACTGTCACGTCCTGACCATAGTTCTTATGTGTTTTGCTTGTTTTAGTGTTGGTCAGGACGTGAGCTGGGTGGGCATTCTATGTTGTGTGTCTAGTTTGTTTGTTTCTGTGTTCGGCCTAATATGGTTCTCAATCAGAGGCAGCTGGTAATCGTTGTCCCTGATTGAGAATCATATATAGGTGGCTTGTTTTGTGTTGGGATTTTGTGGGTGGTTGTTTCCTGTCTCTGTGATTTCTCTGCACCAGAGAGGGCTGTATCAGTTTGCCACGTTTGTTATTTTGTAATATTTGTAAGTGTTCACAGTATTCGTCTTGTTAATTAAACATGTTGAACACGAGCTACACTGCGTCTTGGTCCGATCCCTGTTACACTCTCTCTTCTCGTGCAGAGAGGGAAGGCTGCCGTTACAGTTACCTACAACTTTACCTACACTATTACCTGTACTGTTACCTACAACTTTACCTACAATGTTACCTACAACTTTACCTGTACTGTTACCTGTACTGTTACATACAGCTTTACCTACAATGTTACCTACAATGTTACCTACAATGTTACCTACAACTTTACCTACACTATTACCTGTACTGTTACCTGTACTGTTACCTGTACTGTTATCTGTACTGTTACCTACACTGTTACCTGTGCTGTTACCTGTACTGCTACCTGCACTGTTACCTGTACTGTTACCTGTACTGTTACCTACACTGTTACCTGTGCTGTTACCTGTACTGTTACCTGCTCTGTTACCTGTACTGTTACCTGTACTGTTACCTGTACTGTTACCTGCATTGTTACCTGTACTGTTACCTGTACTGTTACCTGTACTGTTACCTACACTGTTACCTGTACTGTTACCTGTACTGTTACCTGTTCTGTGACCTGTACTGTTACCTACACTGTTACCTGTACTGTTACCTACACTGTTACCTGCACTGTTACCTGTACTGTTACCTGTACTGTTACCTGTACTGTTACCTGTACTGTTACCTGCACTGTTACCTACACTGTTACCTGTAATGTTACCTGTAATGTTACCTGTACTGTTACCTACACTGTTACCTACACGGTTACCTGTAATGTTACCTGTAATGTTACCTGCACTGTTACCTGTACTGTTACCTGTACTGTTACCTACACTGTTACCTACACTGTTACCTGTACTGTTACCTACACTGTTACCTGTACTGTTACCTACACTGTTACCTGTGCTGTTACCTGTACTGTTACCTACACTGTTACCTACACTGTTACCTGTACTGTTACCTGTAATGTTACCTGTACTGTTACCTGTACTGTTACCTACACTGTTACCTACACTGTTACCTGTACTGTTACCTACACTGTTACCTACACTGTTACCTGTACTGTTACCTACACTGTTACCTGTACTGTTACCTACACTGTTACCTGTACTGTTACCTACACTGTTACCTGTGCTGTTACCTGTACTGTTACCTACACTGTTACCTACACTGTTACCTGTAATGTTACCTGTACTGTTACCTGTACTGTTACCTGTACTGTTACCTGTACTGTTACCTGTAATGTTACCTGTACTGTTACCTGTACTGTTACCTACACTGTTACCTACACTGTTACCTGTACTGTTACCTGCACTGTTACCTACACTGTTACCTGTACTGTTACCTGTACTGTTACCTGTACTGTTACCTACACTGTTACCTGTACTGTTACCTACACTGTTACCTGTACTGTTACCTACACTGTTACCTGTGCTGTTACCTACACTGTTACCTACACTGTTACCTGTAATGTTACCTGTACTGTTACATGTACTGTTACCTGTACTGTTACCTACACTGTTACCTACACTGTTACCTGTACTGTTACCTGTACTGTTACCTGTACTGTTACCTGTACTGTTACCTGTACTGTTACCTACACTGTTACCTACACTGTTACCTGTACTGTTACCTACACTGTTACCTGTACTGTTACCTACACTGTTACCTGTGCGGTTACCTGTACTGTTACCTACACTGTTACCTACACTGTTACCTGTAATGTTACCTGTACTGTTACCTGTACTGTTACCTACACTGTTACCTGTGCTGTTACCTACACTGTTACCTACACTGTTACCTGTACTGTTACCTGTACTGTTACCTGTACTGTTACCTGTACTGTTACCTACACTGTTACCTACACTGTTACCTACACTGTTTCCTGTACTGTTACCTACACTGTTACCTGTACTGTTACCTGTAATGTTACCTGTACTGTTACCTGTACTGTTACCTGTGCTGTTACCTGTACTGTTACCTACACTGTTACCTACACTGTTACCTACACTGTTACCTGTACTGTTACCTGTAATGTTACCTGTACTGTTACCTGTACTGTTACCTGTACTGTTACCTGTACTGTTACCTACACTGTTACCTACACTGTTACCTACACTGTTACCTACACTGTTACCTGTACTGTTACCTGTACTGTTACCTGTACTGTTACCTACACTGTTACCTATACTGTTACCTGCTCTGTTACCTACACTGTTACCTGCAATGTTACCTGTACTGTTACCTGTACTGTTACCTGTACTGTTACCTACACTGTTACCTACACTGTTACCTGTACTGTTACCTGTAATGTTACCTGTAATGTTACCTGTACTGTTACCTGTACTGTTACCTGTACTGTTACCTACACTGTTACCTACACTGTTACCTGTACTGTTACCTGTAATGTTACCTGTACTGTTACCTGTACTGTTACCTGTACTGTTACCTACACTGTTACCTGTACTGTTACCTGTACTGTTACATGTACTGTTACCTGTACTGTTACCTACACTGTTACCTACACTGTTACCTGTACTGTTACCTGTACTGTTACCTACACTGTTACCTGTAATGTTACCTGTAATGTTACCTGTACTGTTACCTGTACTGTTACCTGTACTGTTACCTGTACTGTTACCTACACTGTTACCTACACTGTTACCTGTACTGTTACCTGTACTGTTACCTACACTGTTACCTACACTGTTACCTACACTGTTACCTGTACTGTTACCTGTACTGTTACCTGTACTGTTACCTGTACTGTTACCTACACTGTTACCTACACTGTTACCTGTACTGTTACCTGTAATGTTACCTGTAATGTTACCCTTACTGTTACCTGCACTGTTACCTGTACTGTTACCTACACTGTTACCTACACTGTTACCTGTAATGTTACCTGTAATGTTACCTGTACTGTTACCTACACTGTTACCTGTGCTGTTACCTGTAATGTTACCTGTACTGTTACCTACACTGTTACCTGTGCTGTTACCTGTACTGTTACCTGCTCTGTTACCTGTACTGTTACCTGTACTGTTACCTGTACTGTTACCTGCATTGTTACCTGTACTGTTACCTGTACTGTTACCTGTACTGTTACCTACACTGTTACCTGTACTGTTACCTGTACTGTTACCTACACTGTTACCTGTACTGTTACCTGTACTGTTACCTACACTGTTACCTGTTCTGTGACCTGTACTGTTACCTACACTGTTACCTGTACTGTTACCTACACTGTTACCTGCACTGTTACCTGTACTGTTACCTGTACTGTTACCTGTACTGTTACCTGTACTGTTACCTGCACTGTTACCTACACTGTTACCTGTAATGTTACCTGTAATGTTACCTGTACTGTTACCTACACTGTTACCTACACGGTTACCTGTAATGTTACCTGTAATGTTACCTGCACTGTTACCTGTACTGTTATCTGTACTGTTACCTACACTGTTACCTACACTGTTACCTGTACTGTTACCTACACTGTTACCTGTACTGTTACCTACACTGTTACCTACACTGTTACCTACACTGTTACCTGTACTGTTACCTACACTGTTACCTACACTGTTACCTGTACTGTTACCTACACTGTTACCTGTACTGTTACCTACACTGTTACCTGTACTGTTACCTACACTGTTACCTGTGCTGTTACCTGTACTGTTACCTACACTGTTACCTACACTGTTACCTGTAATGTTACCTGTACTTTTACCTACACTGTTACCTGTACTGTTACCTACACTGTTACCTGTACTGTTACCTACACTGTTACCTGTGCTGTTACCTACACTGTTACCTGTACTGTTACCTGTACTGTTACCTGTAATGTTACCTGTACTGTTACCTGTACTGTTACCTACACTGTTACCTACACTGTTACCTGTACTGTTACCTGCACTGTTACCTACACTGTTACCTGTACTGTTACCTGTACTGTTACCTGTACTGTTACCTACACTGTTACCTGTACTGTTACCTACACTGTTACCTGTACTGTTACCTACACTGTTACCTGTGCTGTTACCTACACTGTTACCTGTAATGTTACCTGTACTGTTACCTGTACTGTTACCTGTACTGTTACCTACACTGTTACCTACACTGTTACCTACACTGTTACCTGTACTGTTACCTGTACTGTTACCTGTACTGTTACCTGTACTGTTACCTACACTGTTACCTGTACTGTTACCTGTACTGTTACCTACACTGTTACCTGTACTGTTACCTACACTGTTACCTGTGCGGTTACCTGTACTGTTACCTACACTGTTACCTACACTGTTACCTGTACTGTTACCTGTACTGTTACCTGTACTGTTACCTACACTGTTACCTGTGCTGTTACCTACACTGTTACCTACACTGTTACCTGTACTGTTACCTGTACTGTTACCTGTACTGTTACCTACACTGTTACCTACACTGTTACCTACACTGTTACCTACACTGTTACCTGTACTGTTACCTACACTGTTACCTGTGCTGTTACCTACACTGTTACATACACTGTTACCTGTACTGTTACCTGTAATGTTACCTGTACTGTTACCTGTACTGTTACCTGTGCTGTTACCTGTACTGTTACCTACACTGTTACCTACACTGTTACCTGTACTGTTACCTGTACTGTTACCTGTACTGTTACCTACACTGTTACCTATACTGTTACCTGCTCTGTTACCTACACTGTTACCTGCAATGTTACCTGTACTGTTACCTGTACTGTTACCTGTACTGTTACCTACACTGTTACCTACACTGTTACCTGTACTGTTACCTGTAATGTTACCTGTAATGTTACCTGTACTGTTACCTGTACTGTTACCTGTACTGTTACCTACACTGTTACCTACACTGTTACCTACACTGTTACCTGTACTGTTACCTGTAATGTTACCTGTACTGTTACCTGTACTGTTACCTGTACTGTTACCTACACTGTTACCTGTACTGTTACCTGTACTGTTACCTGTACTGTTACCTGTACTGTTACCTGTACTGTTACCTACACTGTTACCTGTACTGTTACCTACACTGTTACCTGTGCGGTTACCTGTACTGTTACCTACACTGTTACCTACACTGTTACCTGTACTGTTACCTGTACTGTTACCTGTACTGTTACCTACACTGTTACCTGTGCTGTTACCTACACTGTTACCTACACTGTTACCTGTACTGTTACCTGTACTGTTACCTGTACTGTTACCTACACTGTTACCTACACTGTTACCTACACTGTTACCTACACTGTTACCTGTACTGTTACCTACACTGTTACCTGTGCTGTTACCTACACTGTTACCTACACTGTTACCTGTACTGTTACCTGTAATGTTACCTGTACTGTTACCTGTACTGTTACCTGTGCTGTTACCTGTACTGTTACCTACACTGTTACCTACACTGTTACCTGTACTGTTACCTGTACTGTTACCTGTACTGTTACCTACACTGTTACCTATACTGTTACCTGCTCTGTTACCTACACTGTTACCTGCAATGTTACCTGTACTGTTACCTGTACTGTTACCTGTACTGTTACCTACACTGTTACCTACACTGTTACCTGTAATGTTACCTGTAATGTTACCTGTACTGTTACCTGTACTGTTACCTGTACTGTTACCTACACTGTTACCTACACTGTTACCTACACTGTTACCTGTACTGTTACCTGTAATGTTACCTGTACTGTTACCTGTACTGTTACCTGTACTGTTACCTACACTGTTACCTGTACTGTTACCTGTACTGTTACCTGTACTGTTACCTGTACTGTTACCTACACTGTTAC
This sequence comes from Salvelinus alpinus, assembly GCF_045679555.1. Classification (NCBI taxonomy): domain Eukaryota; kingdom Metazoa; phylum Chordata; class Actinopteri; order Salmoniformes; family Salmonidae; genus Salvelinus; species Salvelinus alpinus. The sequence continues at coordinate 5,115,192 of NC_092114.1, forward strand.
CTACACTGTTACCTGTACTGTTACCTGTACTGTTACCTACACTGTTACCTGTAATGTTACCTGTAATGTTACCTGTACTGTTACCTGTACTGTTACCTGTACTGTTACCTGTACTGTTACCTACACTGTTACCTACACTGTTACCTGTACTGTTACCTGTACTGTTACCTGTACTGTTACCTACACTGTTACCTACACTGTTACCTGTACTGTTACCTGTACTGTTACCTGTACTGTTACCTGTACTGTTACCTACACTGTTACCTACACTGTTACCTGTACTGTTACCTGTAATGTTACCTGTAATGTTACCTGTACTGTTACCTGCACTGTTACCTGTACTGTTACCTACACTGTTACCTACACTATTACCTGTAATGTTACCTGTAATGTTACCTGTACTGTTACCTACACTGTTACCTACACTGTTACCTGTACTGTTACCTGTAATGTTACCTGTACTGTTACCTGTACTGTTACCTACACTGTTACCTGTTCTGTTACCTGTAATGTTACCTGTACTGTTACCTGTACTGTTACCTGTACTGTTACCTGTTCTGTTACCTGTAATGTTACCTGTACTGTTACCTGTACTGTTACCTGTACTGTTACCTACACTGTTACCTGTTCTGTTACCTGTAATGTTACCTGTACTGTTACCTGTACTGTTACCTGTACTGTTACCTGCACTGTTACCTGTAATGTTACCTGTACTGTTACCTGTACTGTTACCTGTACTGTTACCTGTACTGTTACCTGTACTGTTACCTACACTGTTACCTGTTCTGTTACCTGTAATGTTACCTGTACTGTTACCTGTACTGTTACCTGTGCTGTTACCTACACTGTTACCTGTTCTGTTACCTGTAATGTTACCTGTACTGTTACCTGTACTGTTACCTGTGCTGTTACCTGCACTGTTACCTGTACTGTTACCTGTACTGTTACCTACACTGTTACCTGTACTGTTACCTACACTGTTACCTGTACTGTTACCTGTACTGTTACCTGTACTGTTACCTACACTGTTACCTGTGCGGTTACCTGTACTGTTACCTACACTGTTACCTACACTGTTACCTGTACTGTTACCTGTACTGTTACCTGTACTGTTACCTACACTGTTACCTGTGCTGTTACCTACACTGTTACCTACACTGTTACCTGTACTGTTACCTGTACTGTTACCTGTACTGTTACCTACACTGTTACCTACACTGTTACCTACACTGTTACCTACACTGTTACCTGTACTGTTACCTACACTGTTACCTGTGCTGTTACCTACACTGTTACCTACACTGTTACCTGTACTGTTACCTGTAATGTTACCTGTACTGTTACCTGTACTGTTACCTGTGCTGTTACCTGTACTGTTACCTACACTGTTACCTACACTGTTACCTGTACTGTTACCTGTACTGTTACCTGTACTGTTACCTACACTGTTACCTATACTGTTACCTGCTCTGTTACCTACACTGTTACCTGCAATGTTACCTGTACTGTTACCTGTACTGTTACCTGTACTGTTACCTACACTGTTACCTACACTGTTACCTGTAATGTTACCTGTAATGTTACCTGTACTGTTACCTGTACTGTTACCTGTACTGTTACCTACACTGTTACCTACACTGTTACCTACACTGTTACCTGTACTGTTACCTGTAATGTTACCTGTACTGTTACCTGTACTGTTACCTGTACTGTTACCTACACTGTTACCTGTACTGTTACCTGTACTGTTACCTGTACTGTTACCTGTACTGTTACCTGTACTGTTACCTACACTGTTACCTACACTGTTACCTGTACTGTTACCTGTACTGTTACCTACACTGTTACCTGTAATGTTACCTGTAATGTTACCTGTACTGTTACCTGTACTGTTACCTGTACTGTTACCTGTACTGTTACCTACACTGTTACCTACACTGTTACCTGTACTGTTACCTGTACTGTTACCTGTACTGTTACCTACACTGTTACCTACACTGTTACCTGTACTGTTACCTGTACTGTTACCTGTACTGTTACCTGTACTGTTACCTACACTGTTACCTACACTGTTACCTGTACTGTTACCTGTAATGTTACCTGTAATGTTACCTGTACTGTTACCTGCACTGTTACCTGTACTGTTACCTACACTGTTACCTACACTATTACCTGTAATGTTACCTGTAATGTTACCTGTACTGTTACCTGTACTGTTACCTACACTGTTACCTACACTGTTACCTGTACTGTTACCTGTAATGTTACCTGTACTGTTACCTGTACTGTTACCTACACTGTTACCTGTTCTGTTACCTGTAACGTTACCTGTATTGTTACCTGTACTGTTACCTGTACTGTTACCTGTTCTGTTACCTGTAATGTTACCCTTACTGTTACCTGTACTGTTACCTGTACTGTTACCTACACTGTTACCTGTTCTGTTACCTGTAATGTTACCTGTACTGTTACCTGTACTGTTACCTGTACTGTTACCTGCACTGTTACCTGTAATGTTACCTGTACTGTTACCTGTACTGTTACCTGTACTGTTACCTGTACTGTTACCTGTACTGTTACCTACACTGTTACCTGTTCTGTTACCTGTAATGTTACCTGTACTGTTACCTGTACTGTTACCTGTGCTGTTACCTACACTGTTACCTGTTCTGTTACCTGTAATGTTACCTGTACTGTTACCTGTACTGTTACCTGTGCTGTTACCTGCACTGTTACCTGTACTGTTACCTGTACTGTTACCTACACTGTTACCTGTACTGTTACCTACACTGTTACCTGTGCTGTTACCTACACTGTTACCTGTGCTGTTACCTGTACTGTTACCTGCATTGTTACCTGTACTGTTACCTGCACTTGGTGGTATACAACCTAACATTTCAGGATAAAATGACATCCAGACATCATAGATGAAGAGACAGTGTTGCATTTGTCTTGTTTTGAAACAATTTGTATGTGTTTTAAAGGGGCAATCTGCACTTCAAACAATAAGAAAGCAGCCACCCCTCCACTGTTTTTGTAAAATGCTGAGGGATTGGTCTGGAGATGTGCTTGTATGTTTCTGCTTACACAACACAATTGAAGTTCCTTTGATGTAAATCCATGTGATCTCACTACTGTTGTGTGTTCCAGGGAAGGATGGAGGACTAGGGGTGATAACTCTCCCTAAGAAGCCTGACACCACCTACTTCAAGACCATGACTGACCTGGAGGCCCAGCCTGTACTCTTCATCCCTGATGTCCACTTTGGAAACCTGCAGAGGGCTGGACAGGTCAGATACACATCAGGGTGTCTCCCAATTGGCACCCTATTCCCTTCATAGTTTTTAGGAAAGCTAATCAAGTGAAATTAAAAAAATATATATTTAAATATATTTTTAACAACCAACAGTAGCCTATAGATGAATTTAATGTGTTAGGCTGCAGTGTGTCAAGGGTCTGCTGTTCCTAAATCTAACATGAATGGTGCTGTAGAATCAATGTCTGGCTTTAGACTGTGTTTAACCAGAGTGCTAAAACTGCCTTACCTTTCAGTGTCCATTGGAATCTGTAGGTTAGAATATGTCACAACTTCCTTCATCTGTAGCATCAGACCTTTGCTGACACATCATGGGTCTAACGATGCCTTGGTTAACTTATCACTGACCTGATACATTATGGGTCTAACGATGCCTTGGTTAACTTATCACTGACCTGATACATTATGGGTCTAACGATGCCTTGGTTAACTTATCACTGACCTGATACATTATGGGTCTAACGATGCCTTGGTTAACTTATCACTGACCTGATACATTATGGGTCTAACGATGCCTTGGTTAACTTATCACTGACCTGATACATTATGGGTCTATCAATGCCTTGGTTAACTTATCAATGACCTGATACATTATGGGTCTAACGATGCCTTGGTTAACTTATCACTGATCTGATACATTATGGGTCTATCAATGCCTTGGTTAACTTATCAATGACCTGATACATTATGGGTCTAGCGATGCCTTGGTTAACTTATCAATGACCTGATACATTATGGGTCTAGCGATGCCTTGGTTAACTTATCAATGACCTGATACATTATGGGTCTAACGATGCCTTGGTTAACTTATCACTGACCTGATACATTATGGGTCTATCAATGCCTTGGTTAACTTATCAATGACCTGATACATTATGGGTCTAACGATGCCTTGGTTAACTTATCACTGATCTGATACATTATGGGTCTAACGATGCCTTGGTTAACTTATCAATGACCTGATACATTATGGGTCTAACGATGCCTTGGTTAACTTATCACTGATCTGATACATTATGGGTCTAACGATGCCTTGGTTAACTTATCAACGATCTGATACATTATGGGTCTAGCGATGCCTTGGTTAACTTATCAATGACCTGATACATTATGGGTCTAACGATGCCTTGGTTAACTTATCACTGATCTGATACATTATGGGTCTAACAATGCCTTGGATAACTTATCAATGACCTGATACATTATGGGTCTAACGATGCCTTGGTTAACTTATCACTGATCTGATACATTATGGGTCTAACGATGCCTTGGTTAACTTATCAACGATCTTTATAGAGAATCTAGAGATGTATCTAGAAACAAAGGTCAGTTTGCAGACGCTTGGTTTTCTTCTCTTGTAACCAGTCTGAGAGTTTTTAGGGCCACATCTTTTATTGACTTTTTACAGATTGTCAAATATATATATATATATAAACTATTAGAGGGTTTGATACATAACATATTAAGATTTCTGTTTCATTACTTATATGTATATTTGCCTATGTTATGTACATACTTAAAGCTGAAGTTGCCTATGTGCTATTCTTTCCTAGGTATTTGCCTTTAACACAGAAGAGATTGAGAGAGGAGGGTGAGTGTTCACACATGGATACATTCACATGCAAATATCCACTGAGTGTACAAAACATTAGGAACACCTTCCTAATATTTAGTTGCACCCCCTTTTGCTCTCAGAAAAGCCTCAATTCATCGGACATGGACTCTACAAGGTGTTGAAAGCGTTCCACAGGGATGCTGGCCCATGTTGACTCCAATGCCTCCCACAGTTGTGTCAAGTTGGCTGGATGTCCTTTGGGTGGTGGAACATTCTTGATACACACGGAAAACTGTTGAGCATAAAAAACCCAGCAACGTTGCAGTTCTTGACTCAAACCGGTGCACCTGGCATCTACTACCATACCCCGTTCAAAGACACTTACATCCTTTGTCTTGCCCATTCACCCTCTGATTGGCACCCATACACAATCCATGTCTCATTTGGCCCAAGGCTTAAAAATCATTCTTTAACCTGTCTCCTCCCCTTCATCCACACTGATTGAAGTGAATTTAACAAGTGACATCAATAAGGGATCATAGCTTTCACCTGAATTCACCTGGTCAGTCTATGCCATGGAAAGAGCAGGTGTTCCTAATGTTTTGTACACTCAGTGTAAACCTCACATATGTAAAATGGGACCAACTCCAACCCTCACAAACACTTACAAAATCCCACACATACAGTTGAAGTCGGAAGCTTACATACCTTAGCCAAATACATTTAAACTCAGTTTTTCACAATTCCTGACTTTTAATCTTAGTAAAAATTCCCTGTCTTAGGTCAGTTAGGATCCCCACTTTATTTTAAGATTGTGAAATGTCAGAATAATAGTAGAGAGAATGATTTATTTCAGCTTTTATTTCTTTCATCACATTCCCAGTGGGTCAGAAGTTTACATACACTCAATTAGTATTTGGTAGCATTGCCTTGTCATTGTTTAACTTAGGTCAAATGATTCAGGTAGCCTTCCACAAGCTTCCCACAATAAATTGGAACAATTTTGACCCATTCCTTGTGACAGAGCTGGTGTAACTGAGTCAGGTTTGTAGGCCTCCTTACTCGCACACGCTTTTTCAGTTCTGCCCACACATTTTCTATAGGATTGAGATCAGGGCTTTGTGATGGCGACTCCAATACCTTGACTTTGTTGTCCTTAAGCCATTTTGCCACAACTTTGGAAGTATGCTTGGGGTCATTGTCCATTTGGTAGACCCATTTGCGACCAAGCTTTAACTTCCTAACTGATGTCTTGAGATGTTGCTTCAGTAAATCAACATAATTTTCCTCCCTCATGATGCCATCTATTTTGTGAAGTGCACGAGTCCCTTTTGCAACAAATTACCCCCACAACATGATGCTGCCACCTCCGTGCTTCATGGTTGGGATGGTGTTCTTCGCCTTGCAAGCTTCCCCCTTTTTATTCCAAACATAAAGTCATTATGGCCAAACAGTTCTATTTTTGTTTCATCAGACCAGAGGACATTTCTCCAAAAAGTACAATCTTTGTCCCCATGTGCAGTTGCAAACCGTAGTCTGGCTTTTTAATGCGGTTTTGGAGCAGTGGCTTCTTCCTTGCTGAGCGGCCTTTCATGTTATGTCGATAAAGGACTCGTTTTACTGTGGAAATAAATACTTTTGTACCGGTTTCCTCCAGCATCTTCATAAGGTCCTTTGCTGTTGTTCTGGGATTGATTTGCACTTTTCGCACCAAAGTATGTTCATCTCTAGGAGACAGAAGGCGTCTCCTTCCTGAGCGGTATGACGGCTGTGTGGTCCCATGGTGTTTATACTTGCGTACTATTGTTTGTACAGATGAACGTGGTACCTTCAGGCATTTGGAAATTGCTCCCAAGGATGAACCAGACTTGTGATCGCCGATTTGTTTTCTGAGGTCTTGGCTGATTTCTTTTGATTTTCCCATGATGTCAAGCAAAGAGGCACTGAGTTTGAAGATAGGCCTTGAAATACATCCAGAGGTACACCTCCAATTGACTGAAATTATGTCAATTAGCCTATCAGAAACTTCTAAAGCCATGACATAATTTTCTGGAATTTTCCAAGCTGTTTAAAGGCACAGTCAACTTAGTGTATGTAAACTTCTGACCCACTGGAATTGTGATACAGTGAATTCTATGTGAAATAATCTGTCTGTAAACAATTGTTGGTAAAATGACTTGTGTCATGCACAAAGTAGATGTTCTAACCGACTTGGCAAAACTAATTGACTAATTGTGTAGTGGTTGAAAAACGAGTTTTAATGACTCCAACCTAAGTGTATGTAAACTTCTGACTTCATCTGTACACACACACACACACACACACACACACACACACACACACACACACACACACACACACACACACACACACACACACACACACACACACACACACACACACACACACACACACACACACACACACACACACACAGAGAGGCTGGATTCAACTTGATGGGTGATTTGGACAATGCGCCAATTAGAGGACGTTATTTAGCTCGTCTGGTAGGACCGTGTCACTGGGCAGCTCGCGGCTGGGCTTCCCTTTGTAGTCTTTAATGGTTTGTAAGTCCTGCCACATCAGACGAGCGTCGGAGCTGGTGTAGTACGTTTCGATCTTAGTCCTGTATTGACACTTTGCCTGATTGATGGTTTGTATGAGGGCATAGCGTGATTTCTTATAAGCTTCCGGGTCAGAGTCACACTCCTTAAAAGCGGCAGCTCTACCCTTTAGCTCGGTGCGGATGTTGCCTGTAATCCATGGCTTCTGGTTGGGTTATGTACGTACAGTCACTGTGGGGACGACGTCCTCGATGCACTTATTGATGAAGCCAGTGACTGATGTGGTGTACTCCTCAATGCCATTGGAAGAATCCTGGAACATATTCCAGTCTGTGCCAACAAAACAGTCCTATAGCGTAGCATCTGTGTCATCTGACCGCTTCTGTATTGAGCAAGTCACTGTTACTTCCTGCTTTAGCTTTTGCTTGTAAGCAGGAATCAGGAGGATAAAAATATGGTCAGATTCGCCGAATGGAGGGCGGGGGAGAGCTTTGAATGCATCTCGGCTCTGACGCTCGTCGGATGTGGCATGGGCATGAAAACTATTACGGACTACAAAGGGAAACCTATACGCGGGCTGCCCAGTGACGTGAGCCTACCAGACAAGCTAAATGCCTTTTATGCTCGCTTCGAGGCAATCAACACTGAAGCATGCACGAGAGCACCAGCTGTTCTGTATGACTGTGTGTAAACACTCTCGGTAGCCGATGTGAGCAAGACCTATAAACAGGTCAACATTCACAAAGCCGCAGGGCCAGACGGATTAACAGGACGTGTACTCAATGCATGCACGGACCAACTGGCAAGTGTCTTCACTGACATTTTCAACCTCTCCCTGACCAAGTCTGTAATATCAACATGTTTCAAGCAGACCACCATAGTACTAAGCAGATACTAGGCGTGTCAGTTGAAAGTCCATACAATTGTCAAAGATTCCGGTCACCCAAGTCATAGATTGTTTTCTCTGCTACCGCACAGCAAGTGGTACCGGATTGCCAAGTCTAGGACCAAAAGGCTCCTTAACAGCTTCTACCCACAAGCCATAAGACTGCTGAACAATTAATCAAATGGCCACCGGACTATTACATTGACCCCCCCCTCGTATTTGTTTTGTACACTGCTGCTACTCGCTGTTTATTATCTATGCATAGTCACTTCCCCCATAAAAATTTATAAATTACCTCAACTAACCTGTAGCCCCGCACACTGACTCGGTACCGGTACCCCCTGTATATAGCATCCACACTGACTCTGTCTCTGTACCGGTATCCCCTGTATATAGCCTCCACACTGACTCTGTACCGTAACACCCTGTATATAGCCTCCACATTGACTCTGTACCGGTACCCCCTGTATATAGCCTCCACACTGACTCTGTACCGTAACACCCTGTATATAGCCTCCACACTGACTCGGTACCGGTACCCCCTGTATATAGCCTCCACATTTGACTTGGTACCGGTACCCCCTGTATATAGCCTCCACACTGACTCTGTACCGTAACACCCTGTATATAGCCTCCACATTGACTCTGTACCGGTACCCCCTGTATATAACCTCCACATTGACTCTGTACCGGTACCCCCTGTATATAGCCTCCACACTGACTCTGTACCGTAACACCCTGTATATAGCCTCCACACTGACTCTGTACCGTAACACCCTGTATATAGCCTCCACACTGACTCTGTACCGTAACACCCTGTATATAGCCTCCACATTGACTCTGTTCCGGTACCCCCTGTATATAGCCTCCACATTGACTCTGTACCGGTACACCCTGTATATAGCCTCCACGTTGACTCTGTACCGTAACACCCTGTATATAGCCTCCACATTGACTCTGTACCGTAACACCCTGTATATAGCCTCCATATTGACTCTGTACCGGTACCCCCTGTATATAGCCTCCACATTGACTCTGTACCGGTACCCCCTGTAAATAGTCTCCACATTGACTCAGTATATACAGGGAGTCTATTTACTCCCTGTATATAGCCTCCACACTGACTCGGTACCGGTATGCCCTGTATAGAGCCTCGTTATTGTGTTACTTTTTATAATTTTTTCTACTTTAGTCTACTTGGTAAATATTTTCTTAACCCTTCTTGAACTGCACTGTTGGTTAAGGGCTTGTCAGTAAGTATTTCACGGTAGTGTCTACACTTGTTGTATCTGGCGCATGTGACAAATAAAGTTTGATTTGATATGTACAAAATAAGTCACAAACAATGCGAAACAACAAACAAAATAGCACGTTTGGCTGATAAAGCCAATAAAACGTCAGCCCTCCTCTCCGGCGCCATTACTGGATCTGCAGCGTTTAGCGTGAATGCTGTCACTAATGTAATCGAGTTGAATCCCAGCCCTCTTGTTGGTTGTGTATCCCATCTTTGATGTGTGATGAGTGTGTTGCTGTTGTTGTGTCCATCATGCAGGAGTGTGTTGGTTAAGAGGATGTTCAGACCATCAGAGGACGACCTCTCACCTCCGTCCCACAAACAGATCAAAGAGGAAACACACAAGAGAGGTACCAGTCTATATAACCTCTACATAGAGGTACCAGTCTATATAACCTCTACATAGAGGTACCAGTCTATATAACCTCTACAGAGAGGTACCAGTCTATATAACCTCTACATAGAGGTACCAGTCTATATAACCTCTACATAGGTACCAGTCTATATAACCTCTACATAGAGGTACCAGTCTATATAACCTCTACATAGAGGTCCAGTCTATATAACCTCTACATAGAGGTACCAGTCTATATAACCTCTACATAGAGGCCCAGTCTATATAACCTCTACATAGAGGTACCAGTCTATATAACCTCTACATAGAGGTACCAGTCTATATAACCTCTACATAGGTACCAGCCTATATAACCTCTACATAGAGGTACCAGTCTATATAACCTCTACATAGGGGTCCAGTCTATATAACCTCTACATAGATGTACCAGTCTATATACCCTCTACATAGAGGTACCAGTCTATATAACCTCTACATAGAGGTACCAGTCTATATAACCTCTACAGAGAGGTACCAGTCTATATAACCTCTACATAGGTACCAGTCTATATAACCTCTACATAGAGGTATCAGTCTATATAACCTCTACATAGAGGTACCAGTCTATATAACCTCTACATAGAGGTACCAGTCTATATAACCTCTACATAGAGGTACCAGTCTATATAACCTCTACATAGAGGTCCAGTCTATATAACCTCTACATAGAGGTCCAGTCTATATAACCTCTACATAGAAGTACCAGTCTATATAACCTCTACATAGAGGTACCAGTCTATATAACCCTTACATAGAGGTACCAGTCTATATAACCTCTACATAGAGGTCCAGTCTATATAACCTCTACATAGAGGTACCAGTCTATATAACCTCTACATAGAGGTCCAGTCTATATAACCTCTATATAGAGGTACCAGTCTATATAACCTCTACATAGAGGTCCAGTCTATATAACATCTACATAGAGGTACCAGTCTATATATCCTCTACATAGAGGTACCAGTCTATATAACCTCTACATAGAGGTACCAGTCTATATAACCTCTACATAGAGGTACCAGTCTATATAACCTCTACATAGAGGTACCAGTCTATATAACCTCTACATAGAGGTACCAGTCTATATAACCTCTACATAGAGGTACCAGTCTATATAACCTCTACAGAGGTACCAGTCTATATAACCTCTACAGAGGTCCAGTCTATATAACCTCTACATAGAGGTACCAGTCTATATAACCTCTACATAGAGGTACCAGTCTATATAACCTCTACATAGAGGTACCAGTCTATATAACCTCTACAGAGGTACCAGTCTATATAACCTCTACAGAGGTACCAGTCTATATAACCTCTACAGAGGTCCAGTCTATATAACCTCTACATAGAGGTACCTGTCTATATAACCTCTACATAGAGGTACCAGTCTATATAACCTCTACATAGAGGTACCAGTCTATATTATCTCTATATAGAGGTACCAGTCTATATAACCTCTACATAGAGGTACCAGTCTATATAACCTCTACATAGAGGCACCAGTCTATATAACCTCGACATAGAGGTACCAGTCTATATAACCTCTACATAGAGGTACCAGTCTATATAACCTCTACATAGAAGTACCAGTCTATATAACCTCTACATAGAAGTACCAGTCTATATAACCTCTACATAGAAGTACCAGTCTATATAACCTCTATATAGAGGTACCAGTCTATATAACCTCTACATAGGTACCAGTCTATATAACCTCTACAGAGGTCCAGTCTATATAACCTCTACATAGAGGTACCAGTCTATATAGACTCTACAGAGAGGTACCAGTCTATATAACTTCTACAGAGGTACCAGTCTATATAACCTCTACAGAGGTCCAGTCTATATAACCTCTACATAGAGGTACCAGTCTATATAGACTCTACAGAGAGGTACCAGTCTATATAACCTCTACATAGAGGTACCAGTCTATATAACCTCTACATAGGTACCAGTCTATATAGACCCTACAGAGAGGTACCAGTCTATATAACCTCTACAGAGAGGTACCGGTCTATATAACCTCTACAGAGAGGTACCAGTCTATATAACCTCTACATAGAGGTACCAGTCTATATAACCTCTACAGAGAGGTACCGGTCTATATAACCTCTACAGAGAGGTACCAGTCTATATAACCTCTACAGAGAGGTACCGGTCTATATAACCTCCACAGAGGTATCAGTCTATATAACCTCTACAGAGGTACCAGTCTATATAACCTCTACATAGAGGTACCAGTCTATATAACCTCTACATAGAGGTACCAGTCTATATAACCTCTACATAGAGGTACCAGTCTATATAACCTCTACATAGAGGTACCAGTCTATATAACCTCTACATAGAGGTACCAGTCTATATAACCTCTACATAGAGGTACCAGTCTATATAACCTCTACATAGGTACCAGTCTATATAACCTCTACAGAGGTACCAGTCTATATAACCTTTACATAGGTACCAGTCTATATAACCTCTACATAGAGGTACCAGTCTATATAGACTCTACAGAGAGGTACCAGTCTATATAACCTCTACATAGCGGTACCAGTCTATATAACCTCTACATAGGTACCAGTCTATATAGACTCTACAGAGAGGTACCAGTCTATATAACTTCTACAGAGGTACCAGTCTATATAACCTCTACATAGAGGTACCAGTCTATATAGACTCTACAGAGAGGTACCAGTCTATATAACCTCTACATAGAGGTACCAGTCTATATAACCTCTACATAGGCACCAGTCTATATAGACCCTACAGAGAGGTACCAGTCTATATAACCTCTACAGAGAGGTACCGGTCTATATCACCTCTACAGAGAGGTACCGGTCTATATAACCTCCACAGAGGTATCAGTCTATATAACCTCTACAGAGGTACCAGTTTATATAACCTCTACATAGAGGTACCAGTCTATATAACCTCTACATAGAGGTACCAGTCTATATAACCTCTACATAGAGGTACCAGTCTATATAACCTCTACATAGAGGTACCAGTCTATATAACCTCTACATAGAGGTACCAGTCTATATAACCTCTACATAGAGGTACCAGTCTATATAACCTCTACATAGGTACCAGTCTATATAACCTCTACAGAGGTACCAGTCTATATAACCTCTACATAGAGGTACCAGTCTATATAACCTCTACATAGAGGTACCAGTCTATATAACCTCTACATAGAGGTACCAGTCTATATAACCTCTACATAGACGTACCAGTCTATATAACCTCTACATAGAGGTACTAGTCTATATAACCTCTACATAGAGGTACACGTCTATATAACCTCTACATAGAGGTACCAGTCTATATAACCTCTACATAGAGGTACCAGTCTATATAACCTCTACATAGAGGTACCAGTCTATATAACCTCTACATAGAGGTACAAGTCTATATAACCTCTACATAGAGGTACCAGTCTATATAACCTCTACAGAGGTACCAGTCTATATAACCTCTACATAGAGGTACCAGTCTATATAACCTCTACATAGAGGTACCAGTCTATATAACCTCTACAGAGGTACCAGTGTATATAACCTCTACATAGAGGTACCAGTCTATATAACCTCTACATAGAGGTACCAGTCTATATAACATCTACATAGAGGTACCAGTCTATATAACCTCTACATAGAGGTACCATTCTATATACCCTCTACATAGAGGTACCAGTCTATATAACCTCTACATAGAGGTACCAGTCTATATAACCTCTACATAGAGGTCCAGTCTATATAACCTCTAAAGAGGTACCAGTCTATATAACCTCTACATAGAGGTATCAGTCTATATAACCTCTACATAGAGGTACCAGTCTATATAACCTCTACATAGAGGTACCAGTCTATATAACCTCTACATAGGTACCAGTCTATATAGACCCTACAGAGAGGTACCGGTCTATATAACCTCCACAGAGGTATCAGTCTATATAACCTCTACAGAGGTACCAGTCTATATAACCTCTACATAGAGGTACCAGTCTATATAACCTCTACATAGAGGTACCAGTCTATATAACCTCTACATAGAGGTACAAGTCTATATAACCTCTACATAGAGGTACCAGTCTATATAACCTCTACAGAGGTACCAGTCTATATAACCTCTACATAGAGGTACCAGTCTATATAACCTCTACATAGAGGTACCAGTCTATATAACCTCTACATAGAGGTACAAGTCTATATAACCTCTACATAGAGGTACCAGTCTATATAACCTCTACATAGAGGTACCAGTCTATATAACCTCTACATAGAGGTACCAGTCTATATAACCTCTACATAGAGTGACAAGTCTATATAACCTCTATATAGAGGTACCAGTCTATATAACCTCTACAGAGGTACCAGTCTATATAACCTCTACATAGAGGTACCAGTCTATATAACCTCTACATAGGCACCAGTCTATATAGACCCTACAGAGAGGTACCAGTCTATATAACCTCTACAGAGAGACACCGGTCTATATAACCTCTACAGAGAGGTACCGGTCTATATAACCTCCACAGAGGTATCAGTCTATATAACCTCTACAGAGGTACCAGTCTATATAACCTCTACATAGAGGTACCACAGAGGTACTGATACATAGAGGTCCAGTCTATATAACCTCCACAGAGGTACCAGTCTATATAACCTCTACATAGAGGTATCAGTCTATATAACCTCTACATAGAGGTACCAGTCTATATAACCTCTACATAGAGGTACCAGTCTATATAGACCCTACAGAGGTATCAGTCTATATAACCTCTACAGAGGTACCAGTCTATATAACCTCTACAGAGAGGTACCAGTCTATATAGACTCTACAGAGAGGTACCAGTCTATATAACCTCTATATAGAGGTACCAGTCTATATAACCTCTACATAGAGGTACCAGTCTATATAACCTCTACATAGAGGTACCAGTCTATATACCCTCCACATAGAGGTACCAGTCTATATAACCTCTACAGAGGTACCAGTCTATATAGACCCTACAGAGAGGTACCGGTCTATATAACCTCCACAGAGGTATCAGTCTATATAACCTCTACAGAGGTACCAGTCTATATAACCTCTACATAGAGGTACCAGTCTATATAACCTCTACATAGAGGTACCAGTCTATATAACCTCTACATAGAGGTACCAGTCTATATAACCTCTACATAGAGGTACCAGTCTATATAACCTCTACATAGGTACCAGTCTATATAGACCCTACAGAGAGGTACCGGTCTATATAACCTCCACAGAGGTATCAGTCTATATAACCTCTACAGAGGTACCAGTCTATATAACCTCTACATAGAGGTACCAGTCTATATAACCTCTACATAGAGGTACCAGTCTATATAACCTCTACATAGAGGTACAAGTCTATATAACCTCTACATAGAGGTACCAGTCTATATAACCTCTACAGAGGTACCAGTCTATATAACCTCTACATAGAGGTACCAGTCTATATAACCTCTACATAGAGGTACCAGTCTATATAACCTCTACATAGAGGTACAAGTCTATATAACCTCTACATAGAGGTACCAGTCTATATAACCTCTACATAGAGGTACCAGTCTATATAACCTCTACATAGAGGTACCAGTCTATATAACCTCTACATAGAGTGACAAGTCTATATAACCTCTATATAGAGGTACCAGTCTATATAACCTCTACAGAGGTACCAGTCTATATAACCTCTACATAGAGGTACCAGTCTATATAACCTCTACATAGGCACCAGTCTATATAGACCCTACAGAGAGGTACCAGTCTATATAACCTCTACAGAGAGACACCGGTCTATATAACCTCTACAGAGAGGTACCGGTCTATATAACCTCCACAGAGGTATCAGTCTATATAACCTCTACAGAGGTACCAGTCTATATAACCTCTACATAGAGGTACCACAGAGGTACTGATACATAGAGGTCCAGTCTATATAACCTCTAAAGAGGTACCAGTCTATATAACCTCTACATAGAGGTATCAGTCTATATAACCTCTACATAGAGGTACCAGTCTATATAACCTCTACATAGAGGTACCAGTCTATATAGACCCTACAGAGGTATCAGTCTATATAACCTCTACAGAGGTACCAGTCTATATAACCTCTACAGAGAGGTACCAGTCTATATAGACTCTACAGAGAGGTACCAGTCTATATAACCTCTATATAGAGGTACCAGTCTATATAACCTCTACATAGAGGTACCAGTCTATATAACCTCTACATAGAGGTACCAGTCTATATACCCTCCACATAGAGGTACCAGTCTATATAACCTCTACAGAGGTACCAGTCTATATAACCTCTACAGAGGTACAAGTCTATATAACCTCTACAGAGGTACAAGTCTATATAATATCCTACTATAGGAGCGCTGCTTCACAGACAAGCCAAAACAACTTCAGAGGCATAACATCCTGACTGTGTCCATCTCTCCACAGTCCTGCTCTATGTGAGGAAGGAGTCAGATGAGGTGTTTGATGCTCTGATGCTGAAGTCTCCAACCCTGAGAGGCCTGATGGACGCAGTGAGTATCTCTAAAAAATAGATGTTTTAGGGTATTGTTGCTTTATTCAATCAGATTAGATTCAGCAGGGCAGCCAGATTAAGAGGAGGCAAAGTGGAAAGGGAGGAGTTGGGGAGGAAAGCCCTGTTTCTGGGGTTAGACCACCTGACCAGAGGGCCTCCACCAGTTAGTTAGTATCTATCATCTGGATGATCCAGGTTAACCTCTCTGGAATTGGTAAACAGCATCCACAGCTTGTTCGTTCAATCTCAATAACATTGTCCTTCATTCACAGATATCAGAGAAATATGGAGTTCCCACTGAGAGGATAGCCAAGATCTACAAGAAAAGCAAAAAAGGGTGAGAATGGAATTCAGTTGAACACGGCATTAAAATGGAATTCTGTTGAACACGGCATTAGAATGGAATTCTGTTGAACACGCATTAGAATGGAATTCTGTTGAACACGGCATTAGAATGGAATTCTGTTGAACACGGCATTAGAATGGAATTCTGTTGAACACGGCATTAGAATGGAATTCTGTTGAACACGGCATTAGAATGGAATTCTGTTGAACACGGCATTAGAATGGAATTCTATTGAACACGGCATTAGAATGGAATTCTGTTGAACACGGCATTAGAATGGAATTCTGTTGAACACGGCATTAGAATGGAATTCTGTTGAACACGGCATTAGAATGGAATTCTGTTGAACACGGCATTAGAATGGAATTCTGTTGAACACGGCATTAGAATGGAATTCTGTTGAACACGGCATTAAAATGGAATTCTGTTGAACACGGCATTAGAATGGAATTCTGTTGAACACGGCATTAGAATGGAATTCTGTTGAACACGGCATTAGAATGGAATTCTGTTGAACACGGCACTAGAATGGAATTCTGTTGAACACGGCATTAGAATGGAATTCTGTTGAACACGGCATTAGAATGGAATTCTGTTGAACACGGCATTAGAATGGAGTTCAGTTGATCACGGCATCAACATGGAATTCTATTGAGCACGACATTAGAATGTAATTCTGAGCACATAATTCAACTGAATTCTATTGAGCACGACATCAAAATGGAATTCTATTGCACACGACAGTAGAATGGAATTCCATTGAACACGGCATCAGAATGGAATTCTATTGAGCACGGCATCAGAATGGAATTCCATTGAACACGGCATCAGAATGGAATTCTGTTGAACACGGCATTAGAATGGAGTTCAGTTGATCACGGCATCAACATGGAATTCTATTGAGCACGACATTAGAATGTAATTCTGAGCACATAATTCAACTGAATTCTATTGAGCACGACATCAAAATGGAATTCTATTGCACACGCCAGTAGAATGGAATTCCATTGAACACGGCATCAGAATGGAATTCTATTGAGCACGGCATCAGAATGGAATTCTATTGAGCACGGCATCAGAATGGAATTCCATTGAACACGGCATCAGAATGGAATTCTATTGAGCACGGCATCAGAATGGAATTCTATTGAGCACGACATCAGAATGGAATTCTATTGAACACGACAGTAGAATGGAATTCCATTGATCACGCGTTAGAACGGAATTCTATTGAGCACGGCATCAACATGGAATTCTATTTAGCATGGCAATAGAATGTATTTTTATTGAGGACATAAATAGAACGGAATTCTATTGAACACGGCATCGGAATGGAATTCTATTGAACACGGCATCGGAATGTAATTCTATTGAACACAACATTGGAATGGAATTCTGTTGAACACGGCATTAGAATGGAATTCTATTGAACACGGCATTAGAATGGAATTCTATTGAACACGGCATTAGAATGGATTTCTATTGAACACGGCAATAGAATGGAATTCTATTGAACACGGATTTAGAATGGAATTCTATTGAACACGGCATCCGAATGGAAATATATTTAAAACCGCATTAGAATTGAATTCTATTGAACACGGCATTAGAATGGAATTCTATTGAACACGGCATTAGAATGGAATTCTGTTGAACAAGGCATTAGAATGGAATTCTGTTGAACACGGCATTAGAATGGAATTCTGTTGAACACGGCACTAGAATGGAATTCTGTTGAACACGGCATTAGAATGGAATTCTGTTGAACACGGCATTAGAATGGAATTCTGTTGAACACGGCATTAGAATGGAGTTCAGTTGATCACGGCATCAACATGGAATTCTATTGAGCACGACATTAGAATGTAATTCTGAGCACATAATTCAACTGAATTCTATTGAGCACGACATCAAAATGGAATTCTATTGCACACGACAGTAGAATGGAATTCCATTGAACACGGCATCAGAATGGAATTCTATTGAGCACGGCATCAGAATGGAATTCCATTGAACACGGCATCAGAATGGAATTCTGTTGAACACGGCATTAGAATGGAGTTCAGTTGATCACGGCATCAACATGGAATTCTATTGAGCACGACATTAGAATGTAATTCTGAGCACATAATTCAACTGAATTCTATTGAGCACGACATCAAAATGGAATTCTATTGCACACGCCAGTAGAATGGAATTCCATTGAACACGGCATCAGAATGGAATTCTATTGAGCACGGCATCAGAATGGAATTCTATTGAGCACGGCATCAGAATGGAATTCCATTGAACACGGCATCAGAATGGAATTCTATTGAGCACGGCATCAGAATGGAATTCTATTGAGCACGACATCAGAATGGAATTCTATTGAACACGACAGTAGAATGGAATTCCATTGATCACGCGTTAGAATGTAATTCTATTGAACACGGCATCGGAATGCAATTCTATTGAACACAACATTGGAATGGAATTCTGTTGAACACGGCATTAGAATGGAATTCTATTGAACACGGCATCAGAATGGAATTCTATTGAGCACGACATCAGAATGGAATTCTATTGAACACGACAGTAGAATGGAATTCCATTGATCACGCGTTAGAACGGAATTCTATTGAGCACGGCATCAACATGGAATTCTATTTAGCATGGCAATAGAATGTATTTTTATTGAGGACATAAATAGAACGGAATTCTATTGAACACGGCATCGGAATGTAATTCTATTGAACACGGCATCGGAATGTAATTCTATTGAACACAACATTGGAATGGAATTCTGTTGAACACGGCATTAGAATGGAATTCTATTGAACACGGCATTAGAATGGAATTCTATTGAACACGGCATTAGAATGGATTTCTATTGAACACGGCAATAGAATGGAATTTTATTGAACACGGATTTAGAATGGAATTCTATTGAACACGGCATCGGAATGGAATTCTATTGAACACGGCATCGGAATGTAATTCTATTGAACACAACATTGGAATGGAATTCTGTTGAACACGGCATTAGAATGGAATTCTATTGAACACGGCATTAGAATGGAATTCTATTGAACACGGCATTAGAATGGATTTCTATTGAACACGGCAATAGAATGGAATTCTATTGAACACGGATTTAGAATGGAATTCTATTGAACACGGCATCCGAATGGAAATATATTTAAAACCGCATTAGAATTGAATTCTATTGAACACGGCATTAGAATGGAATTCTATTGAACACGGCATTAGAATGGAATTCTGTTGAACAAGGCATTAGAATGGAATTCTGTTGAACACGGCATTAGAATGGAATTCTGTTGAACACGGCACTAGAATGGAATTCTGTTGAACACGGCATTAGAATGGAATTCTGTTGAACACGGCATTAGAATGGAATTCTGTTGAACACGGCATTAGAATGGAGTTCAGTTGATCACGGCATCAACATGGAATTCTATTGAGCACGACATTAGAATGTAATTCTGAGCACATAATTCAACTGAATTCTATTGAGCACGACATCAAAATGGAATTCTATTGCACACGACAGTAGAATGGAATTCCATTGAACACGGCATCAGAATGGAATTCTATTGAGCACGGCATCAGAATGGAATTCCATTGAACACGGCATCAGAATGGAATTCTGTTGAACACGGCATTAGAATGGAGTTCAGTTGATCACGGCATCAACATGGAATTCTATTGAGCACGACATTAGAATGTAATTCTGAGCACATAATTCAACTGAATTCTATTGAGCACGACATCAAAATGGAATTCTATTGCACACGCCAGTAGAATGGAATTCCATTGAACACGGCATCAGAATGGAATTCTATTGAGCACGGCATCAGAATGGAATTCTATTGAGCACGGCATCAGAATGGAATTCCATTGAACACGGCATCAGAATGGAATTCTATTGAGCACGGCATCAGAATGGAATTCTATTGAGCACGACATCAGAATGGAATTCTATTGAACACGACAGTAGAATGGAATTCCATTGATCACGCGTTAGAATGTAATTCTATTGAACACGGCATCGGAATGCAATTCTATTGAACACAACATTGGAATGGAATTCTGTTGAACACGGCATTAGAATGGAATTCTATTGAACACGGCATCAGAATGGAATTCTATTGAGCACGACATCAGAATGGAATTCTATTGAACACGACAGTAGAATGGAATTCCATTGATCACGCGTTAGAACGGAATTCTATTGAGCACGGCATCAACATGGAATTCTATTTAGCATGGCAATAGAATGTATTTTTATTGAGGACATAAATAGAACGGAATTCTATTGAACACGGCATCGGAATGTAATTCTATTGAACACGGCATCGGAATGTAATTCTATTGAACACAACATTGGAATGGAATTCTGTTGAACACGGCATTAGAATGGAATTCTATTGAACACGGCATTAGAATGGAATTCTATTGAACACGGCATTAGAATGGATTTCTATTGAACACGGCAATAGAATGGAATTTTATTGAACACGGATTTAGAATGGAATTCTATTGAACACGGCATCCGAATGGAAATATATTTAAAACCGCATTAGAATTGAATTGTATTGAACACGGCATCGGAATGGAATTCTATTGAACACGGCATCGGAATGTAATTCTATTGAACACAACATTGGAATGGAATTCTGTTGAACACGGCATTAGAATGGAATTCTATTGAACACGGCATTAGAATGGAATTCTATTGAACACGGCATTAGAATGGATTTCTATTGAACACGGCAATAGAATGGAATTCTATTGAACACGGATTTAGAATGGAATTCTATTGAACACGGCATCCGAATGGAAATATATTTAAAACCGCATTAGAATTGAATTCTATTGAACACGGCATTAGAATGGAATTCTATTGAACACGGCATTAGAATGGATTTCTATTGAACACGGCAATAGAATGGAATTCTATTGAACACGGATTTAGAATGGAATTCTATTGAACACGGCATCCGAATGGAAATATATTTAAAACCGCATTAGAATTGAATTCTATTGAACACGGCATTAGAATGGAATTCTATTGAACACGGCATTAGAATGGAATTCTGTTGAACAAGGCATTAGAATGGAATTCTGTTGAACACGGCATTAGAATGGAATTCTGTTGAACACGGCACTAGAATGGAATTCTGTTGAACACGGCATTAGAATGGAATTCTGTTGAACACGGCATTAGAATGGAATTCTGTTGAACACGGCATTAGAATGGAGTTCAGTTGATCACGGCATCAACATGGAATTCTATTGAGCACGACATTAGAATGTAATTCTGAGCACATAATTCAACTGAATTCTATTGAGCACGACATCAAAATGGAATTCTATTGCACACGACAGTAGAATGGAATTCCATTGAACACGGCATCAGAATGGAATTCTATTGAGCACGGCATCAGAATGGAATTCCATTGAACACGGCATCAGAATGGAATTCTGTTGAACACGGCATTAGAATGGAGTTCAGTTGATCACGGCATCAACATGGAATTCTATTGAGCACGACATTAGAATGTAATTCTGAGCACATAATTCAACTGAATTCTATTGAGCACGACATCAAAATGGAATTCTATTGCACACGCCAGTAGAATGGAATTCCATTGAACACGGCATCAGAATGGAATTCTATTGAGCACGGCATCAGAATGGAATTCTATTGAGCACGGCATCAGAATGGAATTCCATTGAACACGGCATCAGAATGGAATTCTATTGAGCACGGCATCAGAATGGAATTCTATTGAGCACGACATCAGAATGGAATTCTATTGAACACGACAGTAGAATGGAATTCCATTGATCACGCGTTAGAATGTAATTCTATTGAACACGGCATCGGAATGCAATTCTATTGAACACAACATTGGAATGGAATTCTGTTGAACACGGCATTAGAATGGAATTCTATTGAACACGGCATCAGAATGGAATTCTATTGAGCACGACATCAGAATGGAATTCTATTGAACACGACAGTAGAATGGAATTCCATTGATCACGCGTTAGAACGGAATTCTATTGAGCACGGCATCAACATGGAATTCTATTTAGCATGGCAATAGAATGTATTTTTATTGAGGACATAAATAGAACGGAATTCTATTGAACACGGCATCGGAATGTAATTCTATTGAACACGGCATCGGAATGTAATTCTATTGAACACAACATTGGAATGGAATTCTGTTGAACACGGCATTAGAATGGAATTCTATTGAACACGGCATTAGAATGGAATTCTATTGAACACGGCATTAGAATGGATTTCTATTGAACACGGCAATAGAATGGAATTTTATTGAACACGGATTTAGAATGGAATTCTATTGAACACGGCATCCGAATGGAAATATATTTAAAACCGCATTAGAATTGAATTGTATTGAACACGGCATCGGAATGGAATTCTATTGAACACGGCATCGGAATGTAATTCTATTGAACACAACATTGGAATGGAATTCTGTTGAACACGGCATTAGAATGGAATTCTATTGAACACGGCATTAGAATGGAATTCTATTGAACACGGCATTAGAATGGATTTCTATTGAACACGGCAATAGAATGGAATTCTATTGAACACGGATTTAGAATGGAATTCTATTGAACACGGCATCCGAATGGAAATATATTTAAAACCGCATTAGAATTGAATTCTATTGAACACGGCATTAGAATGGAATTCTATTGAACACGGCATTAGAATGGAATTCTATTGAACACGGCATTAGAATGGAATTCTGTTGAACAAGGCATTAGAATGGAATTCTGTTGAACACGGCATTAGAATGGAATTCTGTTGAACACGACACTAGAATGGAATTCTGTTGAACACGGCATTAGAATGGAATTCTGTTGAACACGGCATTAGAATGGAATTCTGTTGAACACGGCATTAGAATGGAGTTCAGTTGATCACGGCATCAACATGGAATTCTATTGAGCACGACATTAGAATGTAATTCTGAGCACATAATTCAACTGAATTCTATTGAGCACGACATCAAAATGGAATTCTATTGCACACGACAGTAGAATGGAATTCCATTGAACACGGCATCAGAATGGAATTCTATTGAGCACGGCATCAGAATGGAATTCCATTGAACACGGCATCAGAATGGAATTCTGTTGAACACGGCATTAGAATGGAGTTCAGTTGATCACGGCATCAACATGGAATTCTATTGAGCACGACATTAGAATGTAATTCTGAGCACATAATTCAACTGAATTCTATTGAGCACGACATCAAAATGGAATTCTATTGCACACGCCAGTAGAATGGAATTCCATTGAACACGGCATCAGAATGGAATTCTATTGAGCACGGCATCAGAATGGAATTCTATTGAGCACGGCATCAGAATGGAATTCCATTGAACACGGCATCAGAATGGAATTCTATTGAGCACGGCATCAGAATGGAATTCTATTGAGCACGACATCAGAATGGAATTCTATTGAACACGACAGTAGAATGGAATTCCATTGATCACGCGTTAGAATGGAATTCTATTGAACACGGCATCGGAATGTAATTCTATTGAACTTAACATTGGAATGGAATTCTGTTGAACACGGCATTAGAATGGAATTCTATTGAACACGGCATTAGAATGGAATTCTATTGAACACGGCATTAGAATGGATTTCTATTGAACACGGCAATAGAATGGAATTCTATTGAACACGGATTTAGAATGGAATTCTATTGAACACGGCATCCGAATGGAAATATATTTAAAACCGCATTAGAATTGAATTCTATTGAACACGGCATTAGAATGGAATTCTATTGAACACGGCATTAGAATGGAATTCTGTTGAACAAGGCATTAGAATGGAATTCTGTTGAACACGGCATTCGAATGGAATTCTGTTGAACACGGCATTAGAATGGAATTCTGTTGAACACGGCATTAGAATGGAATTCTGTTGAACACGGCATTAGAATGGAATTCTGTTGAACACGGCATTAGAATGGAATTCTGTTGAACAGGGCATTAGAATGGAATTCTGTTGAACACGGCATTAGAATGGAATTCTGTTGAACACGGCATTAGAATGGAATTCTGTTGAACACGGCATTAGAATGGAGTTCAGTTGATCACGGCATCAACATGGAATTCTATTGAGCACGACATTAGAATGTAATTCTGAGCACATAATTCAACTGAATTCTATTGAGCACGACATCAAAATGGAATTCTATTGCACACGACAGTAGAATGGAATTCCATTGAACACGGCATCAGAATGGAATTCTATTGAGCACGGCATCAGAATGGAATTCTATTGAGCACGACATCAGAATGGAATTCTATTGAACACGACAGTAGAATGGAATTCCATTGATCACGCGTTAGAACGGAATTCTATTGAGCACGGCATCAACATGGAATTCTATTTAGCATGGCATTAGAATGTAATTTTATTGAGGACATAAATAGAACGGAATTCTATTGAACACGGCATCGGAATGGAATTCTATTGAACACGGCATCGGAATGTAATTCTATTGAACACAACATTGGAATGGAATTCTGTTGAACACGGCATTAGAATGGAATTCTATTGAACACGGCATTAGAATGGAAATCTATTGAATACGGCATTAGAATGGATTTCTATTGAACACGGCAATAGAATGGAATTCTATTGAACACGGATTTAGAATGGAATTCTATTGAACACGGCATCCGAATGGAAATATATTTAAAACCGCATTAGAATTGAATTCTGTTGAACACGGCATTAGAATGGAATTCTATTGAACACGGCATTAGAATGGAATTCTGTTGAACAAGGCATCAGAATGGAATTTTATTGAGCATTGCATCATAACTGAATTCTATTGAACACATCATTAGAATGGAATTCTATTGAGCATGGCATTAGAATGGAATTCTATTGAGCACATAATTACAACGGAATTCTATTGAACACGGCATTAGAATGGAATTCTATTGAACACTGCATCAAAATGGAATTCTATTGAGGACATAATTAGAATGGAATTCTATTGAGCACGGCATCATAATGGGATTCTATTGAGCACGGCATTAGAATGGAATTCTATTGAACACGGCATTAGAATGGAATTTTATTGAACACAGCATCGGAGTGTAATTC
This sequence comes from Salvelinus alpinus, assembly GCF_045679555.1. NCBI lineage: Eukaryota > Metazoa > Chordata > Actinopteri > Salmoniformes > Salmonidae > Salvelinus > Salvelinus alpinus. The sequence continues at coordinate 5,141,307 of NC_092114.1, forward strand.
TATTGAACACAACATCGGAATGGAATTCTATTGAACACTGCATCAGAATGGAATTCTATTGAACACGGCATTAGAATGGAATTCTATTGAACACCGCAGTAGAATGGATTTCTATTGAACACGGCAATAGAATGGAATTCTATTGAACACGGATTTAGAATGGAATTCTATTGAACACGGCATCCGAATGGAAATATATTGAAAACCGCATTAGAATTGAATTCTATTGAACACGGCATTAGAATGGAATTCTATTGAACACGGCATTAGAATGGAATTCTGTTGAACACGGCATTAGAATGGAATTCTTTTGAACACGGCATTAACATGGAATTCTATTGAGCACGGCATTATAATGGAATTCTCAGCACATAATTAAACTTAATTCTTTTGAACACGGCATCAGAATGGAATTTTATTGAGCATTGCATCAGAATGGAATTCTATTGAACACATTAGAATGGAATTCGGTTGAGCACGGCATTAGAATGGAATTCTATTGAGCACATAATTAGAACGGATTTCTGTTGAACACGGCATTAGAATTGAATTCTATTGAACACGGCATTAGAATGGAATTCTATTGAACACTGCATCAAAATGGAATACTATTGAGGACATAATTAGAACGGAATTATTTTGAGCACATAATTAGAATGGAATTCTATTGAACACGGCATCAGAATGGAATTTTATTGAGCACGGCATCAGAATGGAATTATGTTGAGCACAGCATCAGAATGGAATTCTTTTGAGCACATAATTAGAACTGAATTATATTGAACACGGCATCAGAATGGATTTTTTTGGAGCATGGCATCAGAATGGAATTCTATTGAACACGGCATTAGAATGGAATTATGTTGAGCACAGCATCAGAATGGAATTCTTTTGAGCACATAATTAGAACTGAATTATATTGAACACGGCATCAGAATGGAATTCTATTGAGCACGGCATCAGAATGGAATTTTATTGAGCATGGCATTAGAATGGAATTCTATTGAACACGGCATCAGAATGGAATTCTATTGAACACGGCATCAGAATGGAATTCTATTGAGCACGGCATCAGAATGGAATTCTATTGAGCACGGCATCAGAATGGAATTTTATTGAGCATGGCATCAGAATGGAATTCTATTGAACACGGCATCAGAATGGAATTCCATTGAACACGGCATCAGAATGGAATTCCATTGAACACAGCATCAGAATGGAATTCTGTTGTGCACGGCATCAGAATGGAATTCTGTTGAGCACGGCACCAGAATGGATTTCTATTGAACATGGCATTAGAATGGAAACCTAAGATGGCGCCGAAGAACATGGCTGACGTTTTACATTCTCCCAACCAATTGTGCTATTTTGTTGTTATTTTTTGCGTTTTGTCTAAATTATTTTTTAACATATTCTGTACATAATGTTGCTGCTACCGTCTCTTATGACCAAAAATAACTTCTGGACATCAGAAAAGAGATTACTTACCGCAGACTGGAAAAAACTTTTTCCTTTAACGAGTCCGACGAGAAGAATACCCTGCTTTCACTGGAACAGGCCCAGAACCACACCGTTTGCGTGAAGAAAAGACACCGGAAAAGGGGCCGCAGATCGGGCAGCCTCCTGAGAATCCGGAGGCGAGCGAGTAAACTCCCACTGCCTTCCGTTCTTCTTGCTAACGTGCAATCATTGGAAAATAAAATTGATGACTTACGATTAAGATTAGCCTACCAAAGGGACATTAAAAACTGTAACATCTTATGTTTCACCGAGACGTGGCTGAACGAAGATATGGACAATAAATAGCTTGCAGGATTTTCCATGCACCGGCAGAACAGAGACGCTACCTCTGGTAAGACGAGGGGTGGGGGTGTGTGTCTTTTTGTCAATAACAGCTGGTGCGTGATGTCTAATATTAAAAAAGTTTCGAGGTATTGCTCACCTGAGGTAGAGTACCTTTTGATAAGCTGTAGACCACACTATCTACCAAGAGAGTTCTCATCTGTATTATTCGTTGCCGTCTATTTACCACCATAGAACGAAGCTGGAACTAAGACCGCACTCAACCAACTCTATAAGGTCATAAGCAAAGAAGAAAATGCTCATCCAGAAGCTTCGCTCCTAATGGCAGGGGACTTTAACGCAGGCAAACTTAAATCAGTTTTACCACATTTTTATCAGCATGTCACATGTGCAACCAGGGGAAAAAAATCCTAGACCAACTTTACTCCACACACAGATATGCATACAAAGCTCTCCCCCGCCCTCCATTTGTCAAATCTGACCATAATTCTGTCCTCCTGCTTTCAAGCAAAAATTAAAGCAGGAAGTACCAGTGACTCGCTCAAAACGGAACTGGTCAGATGACACGGATGCTACACTACAGGACTATTTTGCTAGCACAGACTGGAATATGTTCCGGGATTCATCCAATGGCATTGAGGAGTACACCAAGTCAGTCATCGGCTTCATCAATAAGTGCATCGATGAAGAAGTCTCCACAGTGACCGCACGTACATATCCCCACCAGGATCCATGGATTACAGGCAACATCCGCATCGAGCTAAAGGCTAGAGCTGCTGCTTTCAAGGAGCGGGAGACTAATTTGGACGTTTACAAGAAATCCCGCTATGCCCTCATACGAACCATTAAACAATACAGGATTAAAATTGAATCCTACTACACCGGCTCTGATGCTCGTTGGATCTCAATCGCAATCACATTTCCTTTTCTCACCTGAACAAAAGGAACACCTATGTGAGAATGCTGTTCATTGACTACAGCTCAGCGTTCAACACCATAGTGCCCACGAAGCTCATCACTAATCTAAGGACCCTGGGACTAAACACCTCCTTCTGCAACTGGATCCTGGACTTCCTGACGGGCCGCCCCCAGGTGGTAAGGGTAGGCAACAACACGTCTGCCACGCTGATCCTTAACACTGGGGCCTCTCAGGGGTGTGTACTTAGTCCCCTCCTGTATTCCCTGTTTACCCACGACTGTGTGGCCAAACACGACTCTAACACCATCATTAAGTTTGCTGACAATACAACAGTGGTAGGCCTGATTAGCGACAACGATGAGACGGCCTACAATCGTGGCCAAAAGTTTTGATAATGACACAAATATTAATTTCCACAAAGTTTGCTGCTTCAGGATCTTTAGATATTTTTGTCAGATGTTACTATGGAATACAGAAGTATAATTACAAGCATTTCATAAGTGTCAAAGGCTTTTATTGACAATTACATGAAGTTGATGCAAAGAGTCAATTTTTGCAGTGTTGACCCTTCTTTTTCAAGACCTCTGCAATCCGCCCTAGCATGCTGTCAATTAACTTCTGGGCCACATCCTGACTGATTGCAGCCCAGTCTTGCATAATCAATGCTTGGAGTTTGTCAGAATTTGTGGGTTTTTGTTTGTCCACCCGCGTCTTGAGGATTGACCAAAAGTTCTCACTGGGATTAAGGTCTGGGGAGTTTCCTGGCCATGGACCCAACATATCAATGTTTTGTTCTCCGAGCCACTTAGTTATCACTTTTGCCTTATGGCAAGGTGCTCCATCATGCTGGAAAAGGCATTGTTCGACACCAAACTGTTCTTGGATGGTTGGGAGAAGTTGCTCTCAAAGGATGTGTTGATACCATTCTTTATTCATGGCTATGTTCTTAGGCAAAATTGTGAGTGAGCCCACTCCCTTGGCTGAAAAGCAATCCCACACATGAATGGTCTCAGGATGCTTTACTGTTGGCATGATACAGGACTGATGGTAGCGCTCACCTTGTCTTCTCCGGACAAGCTTTTGTCCGGATGACCCAAACAATTGGAAAGGGGATTCATCAGAGAAAATGACTTTACCCCAGTCCTCAGCAGTCCAATCCCTCTACCTTTTGCAGAATATCAGTCTGTGCCTGATGTTTTTCCTGGAGAGAAGTGGCTTCTTTGCTGCCCTTCTTGACACCAGGCCATCCTCCAAAAGTCTTCGCCTCACTGTGCGTGCAGATGCACTCACACCTGCCTGCTGCCATTCCCGAGCAAGCTCTGTACTGGTGGTGCCCCGATCCCGCAGCTGAATAAACTTTAGGAGACGGTCCTGGCGCTTGCTGGACTTTCTTGGGCGCCCTGAAGCCTTCTTCACAACAATTGAACCGCTCTCCTTGAAGTTCTTGATGATCAGATAAGTGGTTGATTTATGTGCAATCTTACTGGCAGCAATATCTTTGCCTGTGAAGCCCTTTTTGTGCAAAGCAATGATGACGGCACGTGCTTCCTTGCAGGTAACCATGGCTGACAGAGGAAGAACAATGATTCCAAGCACCACCCTCCTTTTGAAGCTTCCAGTCTGTTATTCGAACTCAATCAGCATGACAGAGTGATCTCCAGCCTTGTCCTCGTCAATACTCACACCTGTGTTAACGAGAGAATCACTGACATGATGTCAGCTGGTCCTTTTGTGGCAGGGCTGAAATGCAGTGGAAATGTTTTTGGGGGATTCAGTTCATTTGCATGGTAAAGAGGGACTTTGCAATTAATTGCAATTCATCTGATCACCCCTCATAACATTCTGGAGTATATGCAAATTGCCATCATATAAACTGAGGCAGCAGACTTTGTGAAAATTAATATTTGTGTCATTCTCAAAACTTTTGGCCACAACTGTATAGGGAGGTCAGAGAACTGGCAGTGTGGTGCCAGGACAACAACCTCTCCCTCAATGTGAGCAAGACAAAGGAGATGATCGTGGACTACAGGAAAAGGCGGGCCGAACAGGCCCCCATTAACATCGACGGGGCTGTAGTGGAGCGGGTCGAGAGTTTCAAGTTCCTTGGCGTCCACATCACCAACTAACTGTCATGGTCCAAACATTCCAAGACAGTTGTGAATAGGGCACGCCAATGCCTATTCACCCTCAGGAGACTGAAAACATTTGGCATGGGTTCCCAGATCATCAAAAGGTTCTACAGCTGCACCATCGAGAGCACTCTGACCGGTTGCATCACCGCCTGGTATGGCAGCTGCCTGGCATCTGACCGTAAGGCACTACAGAAGGTAATGCGAACGGCCCAATACATCACTGGGGCCAAGCTTCCTGCCATCCAGGACCTAAATACTAGGCGGTGTCAGAGGAAAGCCCATACAATTGTCAGAGACTCCAGTCACCCAAGTTATAGACTGTTTTCTCTGCTACTGCAGGGTAAGTGGTACCTGAGCGCCAAGTCTAGGACCAAAAGGCTCCTCAACAGCTTCTACCCCCAAGCCATTAGACTGCTGAACAATTCATAAAATCGCCACCGGACAATTTACATCACCCCCCCTCTTTTGTACACTGCTGCTACTGGCTGTTTGTTTGTTATCTATGCATAGTCACTTCACCCCCACCTACATGTACAGATTACCTCAACTAGCCTGTACCCCCGCACACTGACTCGGTACCGGTACCTCCTCTATTTAGCCTCCACATTGACTCGGTACCGTAACACCCTGTATATAGCGTCCACATTGACTCTGTACCGTAACACCCTGTATATAGCCTCCACATTGACTCTGTACCGGTACCCCCTGTATATAGCCTCCACACTGACTCTGTCCCGTAACACCTTGTATATAGCCTCCACATTGACTCTGTACCAGTACCCCCTGTATATAGCCTCCACATTGACTCTGTACTGGTACCCCCTGTATATAGCCTCCACATTGACTCTGTACCGGTACCCCCTGTATATAGCCTCCACGTTGACTCTGTACCGGTACCCCCTGTATATAGCCTCCACATTGACTCTGTACCGTAACACCCTGTATATAGCCTCCACATTGACTCTGTACTGGTACCCCCTGTATATAGCCTCCACATTGACTCTGTACCGGTACCCCCTGTATATAGCCTCCACATTGACTCTGTACCGTAACACCCTGTATATAGCCTCCAGACTGACTCTGTACCGTAACACCCTGTATATAGCCGCCACATTGACTTTGTACCGTAACACCCTGTATATAGCCTCCACACTGACTCGGTACCGTAACACCCTGTATATAGCCTCCACATTGACTCTGTACCGGTTCCCCCTGTATATAGCCTCCACATTGACTCTGTACCGGTGCCCCCTGTATATAGCCTCCATATTGACTCTGTACCGTAACACCCTGTATTCAGCCTCCTTATTGTTATTGTGTTACTTTATATTATTACTTTTATTTTAGCTTATTTGGTCAATATTTTCTTATTCTTGAACTGCGCTGTTGGTTAAGGGCTTGTCAGTAAGCATTTCACGGTAAAGTCTACACTTGTTGTATTCGGATCATATGACAAATAAAGTTGGATTTGTTTTGAATTCTTTTGAGCACAGCATTAGCATGGTATTCTATTGAACACCACATTAGCATGGTATTCTATTGAACACCACATTAGCATGGTATTCTATTGAACACCACATTAGCATGGTATTCTATTGAACACCACATTAGAATGGTATTCTATTGAACACCACATTAGCATGGTATTCTATTGAACACCACATTAGAATGGTATTCTATTGAACACCACATTAGAATGGTATTCTATTGAGCACAGCATTAGAATGGTATTCTATTGAACACCACATTAGAATGGTATTCTATTGAACACCACATTAGCATGGTATTCTATTGAACACCACATTAGCATGGTATTCTATTGAACACCACATTAGAATGGTATTCTATTGAACACCACATTAGCATGGTATTCTATTGAACACCACATTAGAATGGTATTCTATTGAACACCACATTAGAATGGTATTCTATTGAACACCACATTAGAATGGTATTCTATTGAACACCACATTAGAATGGTATTCTATTGAACACCACATTAGAATGGTATTCTATTGAACACCACATTAGAATGGTATTCTATTGAACACCACATTAGCATGGTATTCTATTGAACACCACATTAGCATGGTATTCTATTGAGCACAGCATTAGAATGGTATTATATTGAACACCACATTAGCATGGTATTCTATTGAACACCACATTAGAATGGTATTCTATTGAACACCACATTAGAATGGTATTCTATTGAACACCACTTTAGAATGGTATTCTATTGAACACCACATTAGCATGGTATTCTATTGAACACCACATTAGCATGGTATTCTATTGAACACCACATTAGAATGGTATCTATTGAACACCACATTAGCATGGTATTCTATTGAACACCACATTAGAAAGGTATTCTATTGAACACCACATTAGCATGGTATTCTATTGAACACCACATTAGCATGGTATTCTATTGAGCACAGCATTAGACTGGTATTTTATTGAACACCACATTAGAATGGTATTCTATTGAACACCACATTAGCATGGTATTCTATTGAACACCACATTAGAATGGTATTCTATTGAACACCACATTAGAATGGTATTCTATTGAACACCACATTAGCATGGTATTCTATTGAACACCACATTAGAATGGTATTCTATTGAACACCACATTAGCATGGTATTCTATTGAACACCACATTAGAATGGTATTCTATTGAGCACAGCATTAGAATGGTATTCTATTGAGCACAGCATTAGAATGGTATTCTATTGAACACCACATTAGCATGGTATTCTATTGAACACCACATTAGCATGGTATTCTATTGAGCACCACATTAGCATGGTATTCTATTGAGCACCACATTAGCATGGTATTCTATTGAACACCACATTAGAATGGTATTCTATTGAGCACAGCATTAGAATGGTATTCTATTGAGCACAGCATTAGAATGGTATTCTATTGAGCACAGCATTAGAATGGTATTCTATTGAACACCACATTAGCATGGTATTCTATTGAGCACAGCATTAGAATGGTATTCTATTGAGCACAGCATTAGAATGGTATTCTATTGAACACAGCATTAGAATGGTATTCTATTGAGCACAGCATTAGAATGGTATTCTATTGAGCACAGCATTAGAATGGTATTCTATTGAGCACAGCATTAGAATGGTATTCTATTGAGCACAGCATTAGAATGGTATTCTATTGAACACAGCATTAGAATGGTATTCTATTGAGCACAGCATTAGAATGGTATTCTATTGAGCACAGCATTAGAATGGTATTCTATTGAACACAGCATTAGAATGGTATTCTATTGAGCACAGCATTAGAATGGTATTCTATTGAGCACAGCATTAGAATGGTATTCTATTGAGCACAGCATTAGAATGGTATTCTATATAGCACAGCATTAGAATGGTATTCTATTGAGCACCACATTCGCATGGAATTGAAGGAATCTAATAGGCTGGTGTTGCATGACTTTCTAGTCTTGTTCTTTACTCAAACTGGTGTGAGAAGGACAAATATCCAGGCATGAATGTCTGACATCTTAGTATTCCTCTGTGTTTGTGAATGTTGGGTTTTAAACATTTGCAGGACAATCAATCAGTCAATCAATCAATCAGCTAACTCTCCCCATTCTCCCTTTTAGGATCCTGGTGAACATGGACGACAACATCATAGAGCATTACTCTAATGAAGACACCTTCATCCTGAGTATAGAGAGCTACGCTGACGCCTACAAGGTCACACTCACCGAAATATGATGTCTGAAGGAGTGTAGGGCCGGGGGGACAGGACAGTACAGGAGGACTGAGTGTAGGGCCACGGGGACAGACAGGACAGTACAGGAGGACCGGATTGTGGGCCGAGTGGACATGACAGGAGGACTGGATTGGGGCAAGGAGGACAGGACAGTACAGGAGGACTGGATTGGGGCCAGGAGGACAGGACAGTACAGGAGGACTGGATTGGGGATGGGGGGACAGGACAGTACAGGAAGACTGGATTGGGGTCGGAGGGACAGGACAGTACAGGAGAACTGAGTGTAGGGCCAGGGGACACGACAGGACAGGAGGACTGAGTGTGGGGCCAGGGGACTGGACCGTACAGGAGGACTGGATTGAGGCAGGGGTAACAGGAAAGTGCAGGAGGACTGGATTGGGGCCGAGGAGGGACCGGGAGCAGAAGCACCGGTTCCAATCCAAGCGCCAACGCCGTTAAGCAAACTCCAGACGTTTACATTTGTTGGATGACATGAAAACAGAGCTCTTTGGCCAGGCTTCGAAATGAGAATGTATGAGCAGAAAATAACCTCATACCTACTGGAAAATATGGTGGTGGATCTTTGATGTTAAGGGGATATTTACCTTCCACTGGTCCTGGGGCCCTTTGTTAAGGTCAACAGCATCATGAACTTTACCCAGTACAAGGACATTTTAGCCAAACAACCTGGTTGCCTCTGTCAGGAGGCTGAAACTTGGCCGCAAGAGGATCTTCCAGCAAGACAATAACCTTGAGCACACATTAAAATACACAAAGAAATTGTTAATTGGCCACAAAATCAACAGCAATGGCCATTTTAGTCTCCAGACTTGAAACCCACTGAAAACCTGTGGCTTGATTTGAAGAGGGCAGTCCATAAGACCAGACAAAGGATATCAACGATCTGGAAGGATTCTGTAAAGAGGAATGGTCTCAGATCCCTCCAAGTGTTCTCCAACATAAAACATTTTAGAAAAAGGCTCAGAGCCGTTATCCTCGCAAGGTGAGGTATTGAAAGCAAGCTCTAGCCATAGAAAACATACAGACAGAGTACACAATCATGTTAACATGATCTAGTTATAGTGTGTTACTCCCTCACTGGAACAGGTTAACATGATCTAGTTATAGTGTGTTACTCCCTCAATGGAACAGGTTAACATGATCTAGTTATAGTGTGTTAGTCCCTCAATGGAACAGGTTAACATGATCTAGTTATAGTGTGTTACTCCCTCAATGGAACAGGTTAACATGATCTAGTTATAGTGTGTTACTCCCTCACTGGAACAGGTTAACCTGTTCCATTGAGGGACTAACACACTATAACTAGATCATGTTAACCTGTTCCATTGAGGGACTAACACACTATAACTAGATCATGTTAACCTGTTCCAGTGAGGGAGTAACACACTATAACTAGATCATGTTAACATGTAGAATCCTGATTTGGATCCTGAGGGATGTTTTTATCTGTTACTTCAACTTGTCAGACTCTACTGAGCTTTTACTGTCAATATAAATATTTTGCGGTTGTATGTTGAGCATGTATAGTTTTACATGGTTTTGCCAAATGACCATGGCTAGTTGACAAAAGGGCTATTTACATTTACATGTTAGTCATTTAGCAGATGCTCTTATCCAGAGAGACTTACAGTTAGTGCTTTCATCTTAAGATAGCTAGGTGGGACAACCGCATATCACAGTCATAGTAAGTCCAGAGTCAGAGCTAGAAAGTGGGGGAAAAGTCAAGTGCGAGTGTTTGTTCACGAAAGGCATTTTTTTTAAATTCAGTGTATTGTAATGTTGTATATACATTTAAGAAAATATAAGTATACTGAACAAAAATATAAACGCAACATGCAACAATTTCAAATATGTTAAGGAGTTACAGTTCATATAAGTTTATCAGTAAATTGAAATGAATAAATTAGGCCCTAATCTATGGATTTCACGTGACTGGACAGGGGTGCAGCTGCCTTAATGTTGCTGGACCCCAGGAAGAGTAGACAGCAGCTAATGGGGATCCATAATAAATACAAATACAGCCAAGGGTGGGCCTGGGAGGGCACAGGCCCACCCACTGGGGAGCCAGGCTCAGCCAATCTGAATGAGTTTTTCCCCACAAAAGGTTTTTTATTACAGACAGAAAAACTCCTCAGTTTCATCAGCTGTGGCTGGTCTCAGATTATCCCGCAGGTGAAGAAGCCGGATATGGAGGGCCTGGGCTGGCGGTTGGTTTGATGTACTGCCAAATTCTCTAAAACGACTTATGGTAAAGAAATGAACATTTAATTCTCTGGCAACAGCTCTGGTGGACATTCCTGCAGTCAGCATGCACTTTGCACACTCCTTCAAAACTTTAAACATCTGTGGCATTGTGTTGTGTGACAAAACGGCACATTTTAGAGTGGCCTTTTATTGTCCCCAGCACAAGGTGCACCTGTGTAATGATCATGCTGTTTATTCATCTTCTTGATATGCCACACCTGTCAGATGGATGGATTATCTTGGCAAAGGAGAAATGCTCACTAACAGGGATGTAAACACATTTGTGCAAAACATTTGGGAGAAATCAGCTTTTTGTGCTTATGGAACATTTCTGGGATCTTTTATTTCAGCTCATGAAACATGGAACCGACACTTTACATGTTGCATTTATATTGTTGTTCAGTGTATTGCTCAGTATATTGTTCAGTGTATTTAATCATGAAAGGTGTATTCAGTGTATTGTACTGTTGTATATAAGTATTTAGTCCGAGAATAGAGGTGGGCAGCTACAGATGGTCATTATGGACCATGTGTCAAATGCAGCCTGAGATAAAAGTCTGTTTGTGCTAACATTCCACTCTTAACTAGTCCCGTTTGGCATGTGAAATGGTCCTTGGTTTCAACTGTACTGTGGCTACATGACTTCCCTGTATGGTGATGAAAGGTTATGCTTCATTCAGTCATCCGTGTTCATATTGTTTCTGTTCTGCTCTCTTATTTATTGTGTTTGTCAGTGATTAGTGACACCTCTCACTGGGAGCCTCCTTTGAGTACTTATTACTGCATTGGTCTTTATTCTTACTGTAAACTGTTCTGTTTTATAACAGCCACAATAAGCAAAATGTTTAATGTTAGCAGTGCCTTATTATAGGATCGGGTATCAGCCAAAACGTCAGTACTTCCAGGGGTGATGCTGGACACTTGTTGGTTGTTTGCAACGTACTTACAGTATGTTGACAATTGAATAAAAATGTGAAGAAATATCAGCTTGGTGATGTGTCTGCGTTGTTGAGAGGTGAACTTAGAGATGTGTGTTATGTTTGTATGTTATCCACAAAACAAGACACCTGTACACAAAATCTTATTTTATTTATTTATAAGATAACCAAAACATAAATACTTTCTGTATTTAGACACTACTCTGACACATATTGCAACAAAGTAACAATAACAAATCTACAAAATTATACAATGACAAACAGTTTGTTCGACAGATAACAATTGTATAGGATAAATTGATACAATACAGTTTTTTTTGTATATACACACTATATATACAAAAGTATGTGGACACCCCTTCAAATTAGTGGATTTGGCTATTTCGGCAACACCCGTTGCTAACAAGTGTATAACATCAAGCACACCGGCATGCAATCTCCATAGACAAACATCGGCAGTAGAATGGCCTTACTGATGAGCTCAGTGACTTTCAATGTGGCACCGTCATAGGATGCCACCTTTCCAACAAGAATGTTAATCAAATGTCTGCCCTGCTACATCTGCCCTGGTCAACTGTAAGTGCTGTTATTGTGAAGTGGAAATCTCTAGGAGCAACAACGGCAAAGCCGCGAAGTGGTAGGCCACACAAGCTCACAGAACAAGACTGCCGAGTGCAGAAGCGTGTAGCGTGTTAAAAATTGTCTGTCCTCGGTCGTAACACTCACTACCGAGTTCCAAACTACTTCTGGAAGCAACGTTAGCACAAGGACTGTTCGTCGAGAGCTTAACGAAATGGGTTTCCGTGACCGAGCAGACGCACACAAGCCTAAGATCACCATGTGCAATGCCAAGCGTCGGCTGGAGTGGTGTAAAGCTAGCCGCCATTGGACTCTGAAGCAGTGGAGAAGCGATCTCTGGAGATATGAATCACGCTTCACCATTTGTCAGTCCGACGGTCGAATCTGGGTTTGGCGGATTCCAGGAAAATGCTACCTGCCCGAATGCATAGAGCAAACTGTAAAGTTTGGTGGAGGAGGAATAATGGTCTGAGGCTGTTTTTCATGCTTTGGGCTTGGCCCCTTAGTTCCAGTGAAAGGAAATCGTAATGCTACAGCATACAATGACATTCCAGACGATTCTGGGCATCCAACTTTGCGGCGACAGTTTGGGAAAAGCCCTTTCCTGTTTTAGCATAACAATGCCCCTGTGCACAAGTAGTGGTCAAAACAGAAATGGTTTGTCGAGACCAATGTGGAAAAACTTGACTGAAATGGTCTTACAATGCAAAAATAATTCTCCCGTCTTGTACCTCAAACCATTTAATCAAACCTCCTGTTCTTATCTTATTTACATAGCTAACAGCAGCTCTAAAAACATTCAGTACTTTGTAATAATCAGTCCTGCAGGTGGTGGATGTACTCAGTACTGTATAATAACCAGTGCTGCAGGTGGTGGATGTACTCAGTACTGTATAATAACCAGTGCTGCAGGTGGTGGATGTACTCAGTACTGTATAATAACCAGTGCTGCAGGTGGTGGATGTACTCAGTACTGTATAATAACCAGTGCTGCAGGTGGTGGATGTACTCAGTACTGTATAATAACCAGTGCTGCAGGTGGTGGATGTACTCAGTACTGTATAATAACCAGTGCTGCAGGTGGTGGATGTACTCAGTACTGTATAATAACCAGTGCTGCAGGTGGTGGATGTACTCAGTACTGTATAATAACCAGTGCTGCAGGTGGTGGATGTACTCAGTACTGTATAATAACCAGTGCTGCAGGTGGTGGGTTTATTCTTCCATCGGCCCTGGGTATCTGGGAGAGCCTAAAGCCATGGTCAGGGACAGAACAGACAGCTCTCCTTCTCTCTCTTCGCGTATGTGGTCTGGAGTGGGTTACCAAAGTTATCAGGGGTATAGTTCCCTACTGTTCTCATGCATTTTAGCGGGTAAAGGGGATACGTTGTGTGCTTTAGTACATAATATTATGGTCATATGTTATTTGGAATATATATATATATATACAGTTGAAGTCGGAAGTTTACATACACCTTAGCCAAATACATTGAAACTCAGTTTCTCACAATTCCGGACATTTATTCCTAGTAGAAATTCCCTGTCTTAGGTCAGTTATGATCACCACTTTATTTTAAGAATGTGAAATGTCAGAATAATAGTAGAGAGAATGATTTATTTCAGCTTTTATTTCTTTCATCACATTCCCAGGGGGTCAGAAGTTTACATACACTCAATTAGTATTTGGTAGCATTGCCTTTAAATTGTTTAACTTGGGTCATGTGTTTGGGTAGCTGGGTGAAGTTTGGCCCATTCCTCCTGACAGAGCTGGTGTAACTGAGTCAGGTTTGTAGGCCTCCTTGCTCGCACAAACTTTTTTAGTTCTGCCCACAAACTTTCTATAGGATGAGGTCAGGGCTTTGTGATTGCCACTCCAATACCTTGACTTTGTTGTCCTTGAGCCATTTTGCCACAACTTTGGAAGTATGCTTGGGGTCATTGTCCATTTGGAAGACCCATTTGCGACCGAGCTTTAACTTCCTGACTGATGTCTTGAGATGTTGCTTCAATATATCCACATCATTTTCCTACCTCATGAAGCCAGTCCCTCCTGCAGCAAAGCACCCCCACAACATGATGCTGCCACCCCCGTTCTTCACAGTTGGGATGGTGTTCTTCGGCTTGCAAGCCTCCCCCTTTTTCCTCCGAACATAATGATGGTCATTATGGCCAAACAGTTCCATTTTTGTTTCATCAGGCCAGAGGACATTTCTCCAAAAAGTGCGATCTTTGTCCCCATGTGCAGTTGCAAACCGTAGTCTGGCTTTTTTATGGTGGTTTTGGAGCAGTGGCTTCTTTCTTGCTGAGCGGCCTTTCAGATTATGTCGATATAGGACTCGTTTTATTGTGGATATAGATCCTTTTGTACCTGTTTCCTCCAGCATCTTCACAAGGTCCTTTGCTGTTGTTCTGGGATTGATTTGCACTTTTCACAACAAAGTATGTTCATCTCTAGGAGACAGAACGCGTCTTCTTCCTGAGCGGTATGACGGCTGCGTGGTCCCATGGTGTTTATACTTGCGTACCATTGTTTGTACAGATGAACGTGGTACCTTCAGGCATTTGGAAATTGCTCCCAATGATGAACCAGACTTGCGGAGGTCTACAATCTTATTTCTGATGTCTTGGCTGATTTCTTTTGATTTTCCTATGATGTCAAGCAAAGAGGACCTGAGTTTGAAGGAAGGCCTTGGAATACATCCACAGGTACCTCTCCAATTGACTCAAATGATGTCAATCAGCCTATCAGAAACTTCTAAAGCCATGAAATAATTTTCTGGCATTTTTCAAACTGTTTAAAGGCACAGTCAACTTAGTGTATGTAAACTTCTGACCCACTGGAATTGTGATACAGTGAATTATAAGTGAAATAATCTGTCTGTAAACAATTGTTGGAAAAATGACTTGTGTCATGCACAAAGTAGATGTCCTAACCGACTTGCCAAAACTATAGTTTGTTAACAAGAAATGTGTGGAGTGGTTGAAAAACGAGTTTTAATGACTCCAAACTAAGTGTATGTAAACTTCCAACTTCAACTGAGGCCAGGTCATATATATCCATACCATAATATTATGTAGTAATAGATATCCAAATGTATATATATCCATACCATAATATTATGTAGTAATGCATATATATACAGTACCAGTCAAAAGTTTGGACACACCACCTCATTCAAGGGTTTTTATTTATTTTTACTATTTTCTACATTGTAGAATAATAGTGAAGACATCAAAACTATGAAATAACACATATGGAATCATGTAGTAACCAAAAAAAACTGTTCAACATATCCAAATATTTTTTATAATTTAGATTCTTCAAAGTAGCCACCCTTTGCCTTGATGACAGCTTTGCACACTCTTGGTATTCTCTCAACCAGCAAAACCAGAAATCAGCTTTTTGTGGATTTGGAACATTTCTGGGATCTTTTATTTCAGCTCATGAAACATGGAACCAACACTTTACATGTTACATTTTACTAGGCAAGTCAGTTAAGAACAAATACTTATTTACAATGACGGCCTAGGAACAGTGGGCTAACTGCCTTGTTCAGGGGCAGAACCTTGAACCTTGTCAGCTCAGGGATTCGAACTTGCAACCTTTTGGTTACTGGCCAAACGCTCTAACCCCTAGGCTACCTGCTGCCCCATTTATATTTTTGTTCAGTATATAGTAAAGAACAACAAACAAACAGGTTGATATGTTACACCGTATCACAGAATGTGTGATAGGATCAGTTGGTCTGCATGTGTATTGTCCTTACAATGGATATTTAAGCATTTCAGGGACCCAGCCAGTGGCATACATTCCACTGTGTGGATATTTAAGCATTTCAGGGACCCAGCCAGTGGCATACATTCCACTGTGTGGATATTTAAGCATTTCAGGGACCCAGCCAGTGGCATACTTTCCACTGTGTGGATATTTAAGCATTTCAGGGACCCAGCCAGTGGCATACATTCCACTGTGTGGATATTTAAGCATTTCAGGGACCCAGCCAGTGGCGTACGTTCCACTGTGTGGATATTTAAGCATTTCAGGGACCCAGCCAGTGGCATACATTCCACTGTGTGTGTGGTGTAATCTGATACCTGTGAACACTACTGGTGTTAGAAATAGATGACGATAGATTTGTGTTTCTCTAAAAAGGAGAGCTGTTGCCCTGTGAGTCTAGTTGGAGCAGAGGAAGATGTAGACAGATAAATACATAGCAAAATGTGTGGTCCTCTCTGTTTTCAATACGATCCTACAATAAATATGATTATATTGTACACATCATTCTATCATGTTTGCAGTCAAAATATTCCAAACATTTATAATTCAAAATCTTAAAGTGAAAATGTTTCATTGCTGCCAAATGCCACAATATTTTGTCACTATGTAAAATATTATAATATATCATCTAGCTACCTCTTTTGGCTCATACACTCTCTCTTCCATCTACAGTAGGGGGAGATAAATAGCTTCCATCTACAGTAGGGGTGATAAATAGCTTCCATCTACAGTAGGGGGGGATAAATAGCTTCCATCTACAGTAGGGGGATTAATAGCTTCCATCTACAGTAGGGGGAGATAAATAGCTTCCATCTACAGTAGGGGAGATAAATAGCTTCCATCTACAGTAGGGGGGGATAAATAGCTTCCATCTACAGTAGGGGGAGATAAATAGCTTCCATCTACAGTAGGGGAGATAAATAGCTTCCATCTACAGTAGGGGAGATCAATAGCTTCCATCTACAGTAGGGGGAGATAAATAGCTTCCGTCTACAGTAGGGGGAGATAAATAGCTTCCGTCTACAGTAGGGGAGATAAATAGCTTCCATCTACAGTAGGGGGAGATCAATAGCTTCCATCTACAGTAGGGGGAGATAAATACCTTCCATCTACAGTAGGGGGAGATCAATACCTTCCATCTACAGTAGGGGGAGATCAATAGCTTCCATCTACAGTAGGGGGGGATAAATAGCTTCCATCTACAGTAGGGGGATTAATAGCTTCCATCTACAGTAGGGGGGAGATAAATAGCTTCCATCTACAGTAGAGGGAGATAAATAGCTTCCATCTACAGTAGGGGGAGATAAATAGCTTACATCTACAGTAGGGGAGATAAATAGCTTCCATCTACAGTAGGGGGAGATAAATAGCTTCCATCTACAGTAGGGGGATTAATAGCTTCCATCTACAGTAGGGGAGATAAATAGCTTCCATCTACAGTAGGGGGGGATAAATAGCTTCCATCTACAGTAGGGGAGATAAATAGCTTCCATCTACAGTAGGGGGAGATAAATAGCTTCCATCTACAGTAAGGGGAGATAAATAGCTTCCATCTACAGTAGGGGAGATAAATAGCTTCCATCTACAGTAGGGGGAGATAAATAGCTTCCATCTACAGTAGGGGGAGATAAATACCTTCCATCTACAGTAGGGGGAGATAAATAGCTTCCATCTACAGTAGGGGGAGATCAATAGCTTCCATCTACAGTAGGGGGAGATAAATAGCTTCCATCTACAGTAGGGTGAGATAAATAGCTTCCATCTACAGTAGGGAGAGATCAATACCTTCCATCTACAGTAGGGGAGATCAATAGCTTCCATCTACAGTAGGGGGAGATACATAGCTTCCATCTACAGTAGGGGAGATGAATAGCTTCCATCTACAGTAGGGGGAGATAAATAGCTTCCATCTACAGTAGGGGGAGATACATAGCTTCCATCTACAGTAGGGGGAGATACATAGCTTCCATCTACAGTAGGGGGAGATAAATAGCTTCATTCTACAGTAGGGGGAGATCAATAGCTTCCATCTACAGTAGGGGGGGATAAATAGCTTCCATCTACAGTAGGGGGGGATCAATACCTTCCATCTACAGTAAGGGGAGATACATAGCTTCCATCTACAGTAGGGGGAGATAAATAGCTTCATTCTACAGTAGGGGGAGATCAATAGCTTCCATCTACAGTAGGGGGGGATAAATAGCTTCCATCTACAGTAGGGGGGGATCAATACCTTCCATCTACAGTAAGGGGAGATCAATAGCTTCCATCTACAGTAGGGGGAGATAAATAGCTTCCATCTACAGTAGGGGGGGATAAATAGCTTCCATCTACAGTAGGGGAGATAAATAGCTTCCATCTACAGTAGGGGAGATAAATAGCTTCCATCTACAGTAGGGGGAGATAAATAGCTTCCATCTACAGTAGGGGGAGATAAATAGCTTCCATCTACAGTAGGGGGAGATAAATAGCTTCCATCTACAGTAGGGGGGGATCAATACCTTCCATCTACAGTAGGGGGAGATCAATACCTTCCATCTACAGTAGGGGGAGATAAATAGCTTCCATCTACAGTAGGGGGGGATAAATAGCTTCCATCTACAGTAGGGGGAGATAAATAGCTTCCATCTACAGTAGAGGGAGATAAATAGCTTCCATCTACAGTAGGGGAGATCAATAGCTTCCATCTACAGTAGGGGGAGATAAATAGCTTCCGTCTACAGTAGGGGGAGATAAATAGCTTCCATCTACAGTAGGGGGAGATAAATAGCTTCCATCTACAGTAGGGGGGGATAAATAGCTTCCATCTACAGTAGGGGGAGATAAATAGCTTCCATCTACAGTAGGGGGAGATAAATACCTTCCATCTACAGTAGGGGGAGATACATAGCTTCCATCTGGTGTCATGTTTCTCCAATACTTTTCTCCCTCAGTTCAGTTCTGTTCCTCATGGCAGAATTGTGTATTTCTTGGCTCCAAGTAGAAACGGCGCTTCACCACTGATCATGAATCAAAATAGTATACCTCAATCCTACTGTAACCATTAGAATACTATGAATGTCTATGATGGTCCAGTATGTGATGGTCCAGTATGTGATGGTCCAGTATGTGATGGTCCAGTATGTGATGGTCCAGTATGTGATGGTCCAGTATGTGATGGTCCAGTATGTGATGGTCCAGTATGTGATGGTCCAGTATGTGATGGTGCAGTATGTATTGGTCCAGTATGTGGTGGTGCAGTATGTGGTGGTCCAGTATGTGATGGTCCAGTATGTGATGGTGCAGTATGTGGTGGTGCAGTATGTGATGGTCCAGTATGTGGTGGTCCAGTATGTGATGGTCCAGTATGTGATGGTCCAGTATGTGATGGTCTAGTATGTGGTGGTGCAGTATGTGATGGTCCAGTATGTGATGGTGCAGTATGTGATGGTCCAGTATGTGATGGTGCAGTATGTGGTGGTCCAGTATGTGATGGTCCAGTATGTGATGGTGAAGTATGTGGTGGTCCAGTATGTGATGGTCCAGTATGTGATGGTCCAGTATGTGATGGTCCAGTATGTGATGGTCCAGTATGTGATGGTCCAGTATGTGATGGTCTAGTATGTGGTGGTGCAGTATGTAGATTTCCAGTATGTGATGGTTCAGTATGTGGTGGTCCAGTATGTGGTGGTCCAGTATGTGATGGTGCAGTATGTGATGGTCCAGTATGTGATGGTCCAGTATGTGATGGTCCAGTATGTGATGGTCCAGTATGTGGTGGTTCAGTATGTGGTGGTTCAGTATGTGGTGGTCCAGTATGTGATGGTCCAGTTTGTGATGGTCCAGTATGTGATGGTCCAGTATGTGATGGTCCAGTATGTGGTGGTCCAGTATGTGATGGTCCAGTATGTATTGGTCCAGTATGTGGTGGTCCAGTATGTGGTGGTCCAGTATGTGATGGTCCAGTATGTGATGGTCCGGTATGTGATGGTCCAGTATGTAGATTTCCAGTATGTGATGGTCCATTATGTGATGGTCCAGTATGTGGTGGTGCAGTATGTGGTAGTCCAGTATGTGATGGTCCAGTATGTGATGGTCCAGTATGTAGATTTCCAGTATGTGATGGTCCAGTATGTGATGGTCCATTATGTGATGGTCCAGTATGTGATGGTTCAGTATGTGGTGGTCCAGTATGTGATGGTCCAGTATGTAGATTTCCAGTATGTGATGGTCCATTATGTGATGGTCCTGTATGTGGTGGTGCAGTATGTGGTAGTCCAGTATGTAAATTTCCAGTATGTGATGGTCTAGTATGTGATGGTCCAGTATGTGGTGGTGCAGTATGTGGTAGTCCAGTATGTAGATTTCCAGTATGTGATGGTCTAGTATGTGATGGTCCAGTATGTGATAGTGCAGTATGTGATGGTCCAGTATGTGATGGTCCAGTATGTGATGGTCCAGTATGTGGTGGTCCAGTATGTGATGGTCCAGTATGTGATGGTCCAGTATGTGATGGTCCAGTATGTGATGGTCCAGTATTTGATGGTCCAGTATGTGATGGTCCAGTATGTGGTGGTCCAGTATGTGATGGTCCAGTATGTGATGGTCCAGTATGTGATGGTCCAGTATGTGATGTTCCAGTATGTGATGGTCCAGTATGTGATGGGCCCAGTATGTGATGGTCCAGTATGTGATGGTCCAGTATGTGGTGGTCCAGTATGTGATGGTTCAGTATGTGGTGGTTCAGTATGTGGTGGTCCAGTATGTGATGGTTCAGTATGTGATGGTCCAGTATGTGATGGTCCAGTATGTGATGGTCCAGTATGTGGTGGTCCAGTATGTGGTGGTCCAGTATGTGATGGTCCAGTATGTGATGGTCCAGTATGTGATGGTCCAGTATGTGATGGTCCAGTATGTGATGGTTCAGTATGTGGTGGTCCAGTATGTGATGGTGCATTATGTGATGGTCCAGTATTTGATTTTCCAGTATGTGATGGTCCAGTATGTGATGGTGAAGTATGTGATGGTCCAGTATGTGATGGTCCAGTATGTGATGGTTCAGTATGTGGTGGTGCAGTATGTGGTGGTCGAGTATGTGATGGTCCAGTATGTGATGGTTCAGTATGTGGTGGTCCAGTATGTGATGGTGCAGTATGTGATGGTCCAGTATTTGATTTTCCAGTATGTGATGGTCCAGTATGTGATGGTCAAGTATGTGATGGTCCAGTATGTGATGGTCAAGTATGTGATGGTTCAGTATGTGGTGGTCCAGTATGTGATGGTGCAGTATGTGATGGTCCAGTATTTGATTTTCCAGTATGTGATGGTCCAGTATGTGATGGTGCAGTATGTGATGGTCCAGTATTTGATTTTCCAGTATGTGATGGTCCAGTATGAGATGGTCCAGTATGTGGTGGTCCAGTATGTGATGGTTCAGTATGTGGTGGTCCAGTATGTGATGGTCCAGTATGTGATGGTCCAGTATGTGATGGTCCAGTATGTGATGGTCCAGTATGTGGTGGTCCAGTATGTGATGGTTCAGTATGTGGTGGTCCAGTATGTGATGGTGAAGTATGTGATGGTCCAGTATTTGATTTTCCAGTATGTGATGGTCCAGTATGTGATGGTCCAGTATGTGGCTCCTCTGCTTGGGTCCATTTTGATCTGATGGATGTCGATCTGTTGTGCACAGTTAGTCACTACTGGGTGAATGAAGGAGAATGCTTTGACCTGAATAAATAATACTAGATGACTGAAGACAGTAGGTTCTTCTACTGGCCCACGCTGCTGGGATCACACTGCAGCAGCCGCACGATAGACGGATCGTTCTTCGCTCCCTCAACAAACTCATCCAGAGACAGTTTACCTGAAGAACACAATGAGTAAAAGGACAGTTAGTGTCAGTTAGTGTCAGTTGGTGTCAGTTTGTGTCAGTTGGTGCACAGACAGTAGGAGGGAAACAGGGAGGAAGTGGATAAGGCCTGAAGGAGGATTTGGGAGTGAATTGAATTTTGATCGCTAGGTACTCACCATCACGATTTGTGTCCATCTGCCTGAAGATCTTGTCTGTGCGTTTCTCAGGTGTCGACTCATCCTCCGGCATTTTCATGACAGAGGAAACCATCTTGTAGATCGCCTGGAGACAGGTATAGAGAGAGGGGGTATGAGAAACCAACCTCCACATTACATGATCTGATGTTATAACCTGTTTATATGAGCTAGTTCACCAGACAAAACATATCTCTGAGAAATGGCAGGTCTCCTGATAACTTCTCTGCCCAGAAGTCTTGGTATCTGATTACTGGTTGTTAGAAGTACAGATTAAAATACAACTTTATAGGCACACCTGCTAAACCTTCTCTGTCTGTCTGTCTGTCTGTCTGTCTGTCTGTCTGTCTGTCTGTCTGTCTGTCTGTCTGTCTGTCTGTCTGTCTGTCTGTCTGTCTGTCTGTCTGTCTGTCTGTCTGTCTGTCTGTCTGTGTCTCTCTCTCTCTCTCTCTCTCTCTCTCTCTCTCTCTCTCTCTCTCTCTCTCTCTCTCTCTCTCTCTCTCTCTCTCTCTCTCTCTCTCTCTCTCTCTCTCTCTCTCTCTCTCTCTCTCTCTCTCTCTCTCTCAATTCAATTCAATTCAATTCAATTCAAGGGGCTTTATTGGCATGGGAAACATGTGTTAACATTGCCAAAGCAAGTGAGGTAGATAATATACAAAAGTCAAATAAACAATAAAAATGAACAGTAAACATTACACATACAGAAGTTTCAAAACAATAAAGACATTACAAATGTCATATTATATATATGCAGTGTTGTAACAATGTACAAATGGTTAAAGCACACAAGTTAAAATAAATAAACATAAATATGGGTTGTATTTACAATGGTGTTTGTTCTTCACTGGTTGCCCTTTTCTTGTGGCAACAGGTCACAAATCTTGCTGCTGTGATGGCACACTGTGGAATTTCACCCAGTAGATATGGGAGTTTATCAAAATTGGATTTGTTTTCGAATTCTTTGTGGATCTGTGTAATCTGAGGGAAATATGTCTCTCTAATATGGTCATACATTGGGCAGGAGGTTAGGAAGTGCAGCTCAGTTTCCACCTCATTTTGTGGGCAGTGAGCACATAGCCTGTCTTCTCTTGAGAGCCATGTCTGCCTACGGCGGCCTTTCTCTCTCTGTCTGTCTGTGTCCTTTCTCTCTGTCTCTCGCTCTCTTGCTCTCTCTTTCTCTCTCTCTCTCTCTCTCTCTCTCTCTCTCTCTCTCTCTCTCTCTCTCTCTCTGTCTGTGTGTCCTCTCTCTCTCTCTCTCTCTCTCTCTCTCTCTCTCTCTCTCTCTCTCTCTCTCTCTCTCTCTCTCTCTCTCTCTCTCTCTCTCTCTCTCTCTCTCTCTCTCTCTGTCTGTCTGTCTGTCTGTGTGTCCTTTCTCTCTCTCTCTCTCTGTCTCTCTCTCTCTCTCTCAATTCAATTCAAGGGGCTTTATTGGCATGGGAAACATGTGTTAACATTTAACTTTCTCTCTCTGTCTCTCTCTCTCTCTCTCTCTCTGTGTGCTCTCTGTCTCTCTCTCTCTCTCTTGCTCTCTCTCTCTCTCTCTCTCTCTCTCTCTCTCTCTCTCTCTCCATTCAATTCAATTCAATTCAAGGGGCTTTATTGGCATGGGAAACATGTGTTAACATTGCCAAAGCAAGTGAGGTAGATAATACACAAAAGTGAAATAAACAATACAAATTAACAGTAAACATTACACATACAGAAGTTTCAAAACAAGAAAGACATTACAAATGTCATATTATATATATACAGTGTTGTAACAATGTACAAATGGTTAAAGCACACAAGTTAAAATAAATAAGCATAAATATGGGTTGTATTTACAATGGTGTTTGCTCTTCACTGGTTGCCCTTTTCTTGTGGCAACAGGTCACAAATCTTGCTGCTGTGATGGCACACTGTGGAATTTCACCCAGTAGATATGGGAGTTTATCAAAATTGGATTTGTTTTCAAATTCTTTGTGGATCTGTGTAATCTGAGGGAAATATGTCTCTCTAATATGGTCATACATTGGGCAGGAGGTTAGGAAGTGCAGCTCAGTTTCCACCTCATTTTGTGGGCAGTGAGCACATAGCCTGTCTTCTCTTGAGAGCCATGTCTGCCTACGGCGGCCTTTCTCAATAGCAAGGCTATGCTCACTGAGTCTGTACATAGTCAAAGCTTTCCTTAAGTTTGGGTCAGTCACAGTGGTCAGGTATTCTGCCACTGTGTACTCTCTGTTTAGGGCCAAATAGCATTCTAGTTTGCTCTGTTTTTTTGTTAATTCTTTCCAATGTGTCAAGTAATTATCTTTTTGTTTTCTCATGATTTGGTTGGGTCTAATTGTGCTGTTGTCCTGGGGCTCTGTGGGGTGTGTTTGTGTTTGTGAACAGAGCCCTAGGACCAGCTTGCTTAGGGGACTCTTCTCCAGGTTCATCTCTCTGTAGGTGATGGCTTTGTTATGGAAGGTTTGGGAATCGCTTCCTTTTAGGTGGTTGTAGAATTTAACGGCTCTTTTCTGGATTTTGATAATTAGTGGGTATCGGCCTAATTCTGCTCTGCATGCATTATTTGGTGTTCTACGTTGTACACGGAGGATATTTTTGCAGAATTCTGCATGCAGAGTCTCAATTTGGTGTTTGTCCCATTTTGTGAAATCTTGGTTGGTGAGCGGACCCCAGACCTCACAACCATAAAGGGCAATGGGCTCTATGACTGATTCAAGTATTTTTAGCCAGATCCTAATTGGTATGTTGAAATTTATGTTCCTTTTGATGGCATAGAATGCCCTTCTTGCCTTGTCTCTCAGATCGTTCACAGCTCTGTGGAAGCTACCTGTGGTGCTGATGTTTAGGCCGAGGTATGTATAGTTTTTTGTGTGCTCTAGGGCAACGGTGTCTAGATGGAATTTGTGGTCCTGGCGACTGGACCTTTTTTGGAACACCATTATTTTGGTCTTACTGAGATTTACTGTCAGGGCCCAGGTCTGACAGAATCTGTGCAGAAGATCTAGGTGCTGTTGTAGGCCCTCCTTGGTTGGTGACAGAAGCACCAGATCATCAGCAAACAGTAGACATTTGACTTCGGATTCTAGTAGGGTGAGACCGGGTGCTGCAGACTGTTCTAATGCTCGCGCCAATTCATTGATATATATGTTGAAGAGGGTGGGGCTTAAGCTGCATCCCTGTCTCACCCCACGACCCTGTGAGAAGAAATGTGTGTGTCTTTTGCCAATTTTAACCGCACACTTGTTGTTTGTGTACATGGATTTTATAATGTCGTATGTTTTACCCCCAACACCACTTTCCATCAATTTGTATAGCAGACCCTCATGCCAAATTGAGTCGAAGGCTTTTTTGAAATCAACAAAGCATGAGAAGACTTTGCCTTTGTTTTGGTTTGTTTGGTTGTCAATTAGGGTGTGTAGGGTGAATACATGGTCTGTTGTACGGTAATTTGGTAAAAAGCCAATTTGACATTTGCTCAGTACATTGTTTTCATTGAGGAAATGTACGAGTCTGCTGTTAATGATAATGCAGAGTATTTTCCCAAGGTTACTGTTGACGCATATTCCACGGTAGTTATTGGGGTCAAATTTGTCTCCACTTTTGTGGATTGTGGTGATCAGTCCTTGGTTCCAAATATTGGGGAAGATGCCAGAGCTAAGGACGATGTTAAAGAGTTTTAATATAGCCAATTGGAATTTGTTGTCTGTATATTTGATCATTTCATTAAGGATACCATCAACACCACAGGCCTTTTTGGGTTGGAGGGTTTTTATTTTGTCCTGTAACTCATTCAAGGTAATTGGAGAATCCAGTGGGTTCTGGTAGTCTTTAATAGTTGATTCTAGGATTTGTATTTGATCATGTATATGTTTTTGCTCTTTATTCTTTGTTATAGAGCCAAAAAGATTGGAGAAGTGGTTTACCCATACATCTCCATTTTGGATAGATAATTCTTCGTGTTGTTGTTTGTTTAGTGTTTTCCAATTTTCCCAGAATTGGTTAGAGTCTATGGATTCTTCAATTACATTGAGCTGATTTCTGACGTGCTGTTCCTTCTTTTTCCGTAGTGTATTTCTGTATTGTTTTAGTGATTCACCATAGTGAAGGCGTAGACTCAGGTTTTCCGGGTCTCTATGTTTTTGGTTGGACAGGTTTCTCAATTTATTTCTTAGATTTTTGCATTCTTTATCAAACCATTTGTCATTGTTGTTCATTTTCTTCGGTTTTCTATTTGAGATTTTTAGATTTGATAGGGAAGCTGAGAGGTCAAAAATACTGTTAAGATTTTCTACTGCCAAGTTTACACCTTCACTATTGCAGTGGAACGTTTTACCCAGGAAGTTGTCTAAAAGGGATTGAATTTGCTGTTGCCTAATTGTTATTTGGTAGGTTTCCAAACTGCATTCCTTCCATCTATAGCATTTCTTAATGTTACTCAGTTCCTTTGGCTTTGATGCCTCATGATTGAGTATTGCTCTGTTCAAGTAGACTGTGATTTTGCTGTGGTCTGATAGGGGTGTCAGTGGGCTGACTGTGAACGCTCTGAGAGACTCTGGGTTGAGGTCAGTGATAAAGTAGTCTACAGTGCTACTGCCAAGAGATGAGCTATAGGTGTACCTACCATAGGAGTCCCCTCGAAGCCTACCATTGACTATGTACATACCCAGCGTGCGACAGAGCTGCAGGAGTTGTGACCCGTTTTTGTTGGTTATGTTGTCATAGTTGTGCCTAGGTGGGCATATGGGGGAGGGAATGCTGTCACCTCCAGGTAGGTGTTTGTCCCCCTGTGTGCTGAGGGTGTCAGGTTCCTGTCCAGTTCTGGCATTTAGGTCGCCACAGACTAATACATGTCCCTGGGCCTGGAAATGATTGATTTCCCCCTCCAGGATGGAGAAGCTGTCTTCATTAAAGTATGGGGATTCTAGTGGGGGGATATAGGTAGCACACAGGAGGACATTTTTCTCTGTTAAGATAATTTCCTTTTGAATTTCTAGCCAAATGTAAAATGTTCCTGTTTTGATTAATTTAATGGAGTGAGTTAGGTCTGCTCTACAGTGATCCCTCGCCACTTCGCGGTTCACTTATCGCGGATTCGCTATTTCGCGGATTTTCATAATGCATTTTTTATTTTTTTTTGGTGCATTGTGCTCTGCATTCTGATTCGCTAAAAACTCACTCCCGCTTCTTGTATCAAAACATGCTACGAATTGTGCTATCATTTTGTCGTCTCGTGCAGTTATGTGTACGTACATAAAACAGCTTGGCAAATTTACATTAAGTTGGCCAGGAAGGAAGGAAGGACTAACGCTTGGTCGCTTAGCAACCATGGTGCGAATGGCCACTGAACTTAAGCGAGTAGCTGAGGAATGGGACCCTTTGACGAGCCGTTCATTACAGTTCTCCAACGTAATCGATGGTGGCATGTCGGTGTACAAGGATCTTTTTGCAAAGAAGAAAAAAGAGCGACAACAGCTGCCTATCACTATGCTCTTCTCCCGAACAAACACACCTGCACCGCGGGCTTCAGAAGAAGAGAACACTGCAGAGCGCAGTCAGGATG
Source organism: Salvelinus alpinus (assembly GCF_045679555.1). Taxonomy (NCBI): domain Eukaryota; kingdom Metazoa; phylum Chordata; class Actinopteri; order Salmoniformes; family Salmonidae; genus Salvelinus; species Salvelinus alpinus. The sequence goes on from NC_092114.1 coordinate 5,169,050, forward strand.
CAGCGGCCCAGTCTGAAGAGCAGTGAAACGGCCTACACGTGAGTCACTGTATTTGTATACATGTAATAGTTGCTAATTGTAAAAAAAAAAGAAGTTTTCTATTTCGCGGATTTCACTTATCGCGGGTCATTTTCGGAACGTAACCCCCGCGATAAACGAGGGATTACTGTATACCAAATTAGCATTCCCCCTGAGTCCCTTCCCTGTTTCACACCTGGTAGTTTGGTGGATGGGACTACCAGCTCTCTGTAACCTAGAGGGCAACCAGTGGGTCCGTCTCCTCTATACCATGTTTCTTGCAGGATGACAATGTCTGCATTACCGATTTCTTTGGTGAAGTCCGGGTTCCTGCTCTTTAGGCCAAAGGCAGATGACCTCAGACCTTGGATATTCCAGGATGATATAGTGAAGGCTTTTTGTTCCATAAAGTGTCCAATGTTGTTGTTCGGGGTTTGGCCTCAGGCCAGTAAGTGTGAGCAGAGCCTGCTGAGCATCTGGTACATGCCGTTGGCTTGGGCGAGTGTAAGAGTGGGGGTTGGGCCTGTTTGCCCGCTCACTACCTGGGCGTATGTGTGACTTCCATGTTGATGCCCTCTTTGCGGGGGTGGGGTGCATGGGGTGGGCAGGAGTGGCATGGGTCTGATCTGAGGGGGCCTAAATTGGGTGTGGGCATGGTTGATGTGGGGGGGGGTGTGTAGGTCCAGGGGGGGGTCCTGGAGGTCTTGGAGGGTGTCTCGCTGGTCTGGGTGGGGTGTCTATTGATCTGTTGCTCCTGTGTGAAGTGTTGGGGCTTCGTTTGAGAGCGATGTCCTTTAGAGTCCGGGCAAAGGTGGGCACTGCTGCCTTGTAGAGGTGGACCTGGTCATAGAGGCTGTTCAAGTCCAGGGTGGAGTGGTGGGCCAGAAAAACATTTGGTTTTGAGGCACAGTCACGGGAAATGCTTGCGTTTACCCGCTGTATTGTAGCAGGGTGGAAGTCTTTTCGTGGTAGCAGGGTGGAGATGACCACTTGTGCGTTGGGGAAAGTAGAAGAAGCTTTTTCAATCACTCCCTTCAGTGCTGTGGCCACCCTTTCCTGCTGTGCTCTCAGGTCGTTTGTGCCTGTGTGTATTATTATGTGGCTAGGTGAGCCTAGTTTGTCCTCAGACAGAAGGTCTAGGGCGCGCTGGGTGTTTGGACACCAGAGTTTAGACACACTGTGTTTGGGAAAAAGTTTTTTTTCTTCTATATATTTCCCATTTGAGTCCATAAGAAGGACAATCTGTGTCTTGTGTTTGTCCTCAGTGGGTGTGGGGGGGTTGTCAGGAGGGCTATCAGGGTGGCTGACAGGGGGGGTGCTCAGAGGGGATGAGAGCTGCTGGGCTTGGGGTTTTTCTTTTGTCTGTTCTGTTGTGATGTCGTTTCTATGGTCAGGGTCTGGTGTGGACTGTTCTGCTGTGGTGTCGAGACTTTTGTCGGGTGCTGAGGTGGGCTGTTCTGCTGGCGTCTCTGTGGGGATGGCCACCTCCCTAGTGGGTTGTTCTCTGTCACATGCCATCCCCCTCAACCTCTCCTCCAGCAGTCTGATCCTCTCCTCCATCCCCTTCTCCCTCTCCTCCTGTAGTCTGATCCTCTCCTCCATCCCCTTCTCCCTCTCCTCCTGTAGTCTGATCCTCTCCTCCATCCCCCTCTCCCTCTCCTCCTGTAGTCTGATCCTCTCCTCTAGTGCTCTGTTCTTCTCCTGCTCCTGCTCTTTCTCCTGTTGATGTTGTCTCACCACTGTCCATAGTGCAGATATGTCTTTCTCCACCTCCAGCTCTCCAGGTCTGGTTAAGGGGGTGTTGTTGTGCTGGACTGTTGTCTGGGTCTGTGCTGACTGGAGTGTGATCACCTGCTGTTCCAGCTCCACCTGCCTTACCTCCAGCTGGGTGAATTTATCCTTCATTTCAATGAGGGAGAAGTACTCTGTACTGGGAGGTTGACTGTCTGCTGAGGGTTGCTCGTCTGTGGGGTTATATGGTGAAGAGGTTTGGTCTGACCCACTTGGGGTGGGGGTATCTTTATCAAGGGAGAGCTTCTCCTGCTGGGCTAATTCTTTGATTAGGTGAAAGTCCAGCTGAAACTGTTTGTGGTTGCCCTGTACCAATACTGTTCCAGACTTATAGAGATTTATATTAGCTGACTCCTCGTCCTCATTGTCAAGAATCCTGAGTTTCCACCCCTCGTTAACCCCCCCTCTCTTAACAGAGGGGTAGTGTGCTAATATAGCACTGTGCCATGCCTGGGGATGGTTTGTGTGGAAGATAAGGTTGCTGATGTTCCCATTTTTGTAATAGTCAGCAAAAAGTGTCTCTTGATTTTCCATAAGGAGCTTCATTTTGTGATCTTTTCTTGTCTTGTCATTTTTTACATGCACAGGGTACTGTATTTTAATTCTCTCTCTCTCTCTCTCTCTCTCTCTCTCTCTCTCTCTCTCTCTCTCTCTCTCTCTCTCTCTCTCTCTCTCTCTCTCTCTCTCTCTCTCTCTCTCTCTCTCTCTCTCTCTCTCTCTCTCTCTGTCTGTCTGTCTGTCTGTCTGTCTGTCTGTCTGTCTGTCTGTCTGTCTGTCTGTCTGTCTGTCTGTCTGTCTGTCTGTCTGTCTGTCTGTCTGTCTGTCTGTCTGTCTGTCTCTCTCTGTCTCTCTCTCTATGTCTCTCTCTCTCTCTGTAACTCTCTGTGTCTCTCTCTGTCTCTCTCTCTATGTCTCTCTCTCTGTAACTCTCTCTATGTCTCTCTCTCTGTAACTCTCTCTATGTCTCTCTCTCTGTAACTCTCTCTATGTCTCTCTCTCTGTAACTCTCTCTATGTCTCTCTCTCTGTAACTCTGTGTCTCTCTATGTCTCTCTCTATGTCTCTCTCTCTGTAACTCTCTCTATGTCTCTCTCTGTCTCTCTCTCTCTCTCTGTAACTCTCTGTGTCTCTCTATGTCTCTCTCTCTATGTCTCTCTCTCTGTAACTCTCTCTATGTCTCTCTCTCTGTAACTCTCTCTATGTCTTTCTCTCTGTAACTCTCTCTATGTCTCTATCTCTCTCTGTAACTCTCTCTCTATATCTCTCTCTGTAACTCTCTCTATGTCAATTCAATTCAATTCAATTCAAGGGGCTTTATTGGCATGGGAAACATGTGTTAACATTGCCAAAGCAAGTGAGGTAGGTAATATACAAAAGTCAAATAAACAATAAAAATGAACAGTAAACATTACACATACAGAAGTTTCAAAACAATAAAGACATTACAAATGTCATATTATATATATGCAGTGTTGTAACAATGTACAAATGGTTAAAGCACACAAGTTAAAATAAATAAACATAAATATGGGTTGTATTTACAGTGGTGTTTGTTCTTCACTGGTTGCCCTTTTCTTGTGGCAACAGGTCACAAATCTTGCTGCTGTGATGGCACACTGTGGAATTTCACCCAGTAGATATGGGAGTTTATCAAAATTGGATTTGTTTTCGAATTCTTTGTGGATCTGTGTAATCTGAGGGAAATATGTCTCTCTAATATGGTCATACATTGGGCAGGAGGTTAGGAAGTGCAGCTCAGTTTCCACCTCATTTTGTGGGCAGTGTGCACATAGCCTGTCTTCTCTTGAGAGCCATGTCTGCCTACGGCGGCCTTTCTCAATAGCAAGGCTATGCTCACTGAGTCTGTACATAGTCAAAGCTTTCCTTAAGTTTGGGTCAGTCACAGTGGTCAGGTATTCTGCCACTGTGTACTCTCTGTTTAGGGCCAAATAGCATTCTAGTTTGCTCTGTTTTTTTGTTAATTCTTTCCAATGTGTCAAGTAATTATCTTTTTGTTTTCTCATGATTTGGTTGGGTCTAATTGTGCTGTTGTCCTGGGGCTCTGTGGGGTGTGTTTGTGTTTGTGAACAGAGCCCTAGGACCAGCTTGCTTAGGGGACTCTTCTCCAGGTTCATCTCTCTGTAGGTGATGGCTTTGTTATGGAAGGTTTGGGAATCGCTTCCTTTTAGGTGGTTGTAGAATTTAACGGCTCTTTTCTGGATTTTGATAATTAGTGGGTATCGGCCTAATTCTGCTCTGCATGCATTATTTGGTGTTCTACGTTGTACACGGAGGATATTTTTGCAGAATTCTGCATGCAGAGTCTCAATTTGGTGTTTGTCTCTCTCTCTCTGTAACTCTCTCTCTATATCTCTCTCTGTAACTCCCTCTCTGTCTCACTCTGTCTTACACTGATGAGAGATGAGCCTGTCTCACAAGTGGCAAATACAATCCAGTGTTAGTGAGATGACTCTATTAGTCTCTAACTTAGTTGACCTTACAGGTCTAAGTGATATTACGTGATAGAAAGTGACAGACATGAAGTGATATTATGTGATAGAAAGTGACAGACATGAAGTGATATTATGTGATAGAAAGTGATATTATGTGATAGAAAGTGATATTATGTGATTGAAAGTGATATTATGTGATTGAAAGTGATATTATGTGATAGAAAGTGATATTATGTGATTGAAAGTGATATTATGTGATATTATGTGATAGAAAGTGATATTATGTGATTGGAAGTGATATTATGTGATAGAAAGTGATATCATGTGATTGAAAGTGATATCATGTGATATTATGTGATAGAAAGTGATATTAAGTGATTGAAAGTGATATTATGTGATAGAAAGTGATATTATGTGATAGAAAGTGATATTATGTGATTGAAAGTGATATTATGTGATTGAAAGTGATATTATGTGATAGAAAGTGATATTATGTGATTGAAAGTGATATTATGTGATATTATGTGATTGAAAGTGATATTATGTGATATTATGTGATTGAAAGTGATATTATGTGATATTATGTGATAGAAAGTGATATTATGTGATATCATGTGATTGAAAGTGATATCATGTGATATTATGTGATAGAAAGTGATATTATGTGATATTATGTGATTGAAAGTGATATTATGTGATATTATGTGATTGAAAGTGATATTATGTGATATTATGTGATAGAAAGTGATATTATGTGATATTATGTGATTGAAAGTGATATCATGTGATATTATGTGATAGAAAGTGATATTATGTGATATCATGTGATTGAAAGTGATATTATGTGATATTATGTGATTGAAAGTGATATTATGTGATATTATGTGATAGAAAGTGATATTATGTGATATCATGTGATTGAAAGTGATATTATGTGATATTATGTGATAGAAAGTGATATTATGTGATATCATGTGATTGAAAGTGATATCATGTGATATTATGTGATAGAAAGTGATATTATGTGATAAAAAGTGATATTATGTGATAAAAAGTGATATTATGTGATAGAAAGTGATATTATGTGACTGAAAGTGATATTATGTGATTGAAAGTGATATTATGTGATATTATAGGATAGAAAGTGATATTATGTGATAAAAAGTGATATTATGTGATAGAAAGTGATATTATGTGATAGAAAGTGATATTATGTGATTGAAAGTGATATTATGTGATAGAAAGTGATATTATGTGATAGAAAGTGATATTATGTGATTGAAAGTGATATTATGTGATAGAAAGTGATATTATGTGATATAAAGTGATATTATGTGATAGAAAGTGATATTATGTGATTGAAAGTGATATTATGTGATTGAAAGTGATATTATGTGATATTATGTGATAGAAAGTGATATTATGTGATAGAAAGTGATATTATGTGATAGAAAGTGATATTATGTGATAGAAAGTGACAGACATGAAGTGATATTGATTAACTATGCCTACTAATGATACAGGCAGTGATCACTGACATTGGTAACCAGTCCACTGACATTGGTAACCAGTTTACTGCAGGGCTCTCAATCCAATGTATATATAAAGTAATTTTTTCATCAGCAGATGTCACAAAGTGCTGTACAGAAACCCAGCCTAAAACTCCAAACAGCAAGCAATGCAGGTGTAGAAGCACGGTGGCTAGGACAAACTCCCTCCTGTGTGCTGTTGTTGTAATGTGAACATTCACCAGCAGTGTCACAGTGCTTCAGTCAGCATCAGTGGTATATTAGTAGGTTTTGGGGGTATCTGTACTTCACTATTTATATTTTTGACTACTTTTACTTTACTACATTCATAAAGAAAATTATGTACTTATTACTCCATACTTTTTCCCTGACATCCAAAAGTACTCATTACATTTCTAATGCTTATCAGGACAGGAAATTGGTCCAATTCACACACTTATTAAGAGAACATCCCTGGTTATCCCTACTGCCTCTGATCTGGTGGACTCACTAAACAGAGAACATCCCTGGTCATCCCTACTGCCTCTGATCTGGAGGACTCACTAAACAGAGAACATCCCTGGTCATACCTACTGCCTCTGATCTGGCGGACTCACTAAACAGAGAACATCCCTGGTCATCCCTACTGCCTCTGATCTGGAGGTCTCACTAAACAGAGAACATCCCTGGTCATCCCTACTGCCTCTGATCTGGCGGACTCACTAAACAGAGAACATCCCTGGTCATACCTACTGCCTCTGATCTGGAGGACTCACTAAACAGAGAACATCCCTGGTCATCCCTACTGCCTCTGGTCTGGAGGACTCACTAAACAGAGAACATCCCTGGTCATACCTACTGCCTCTGGTCTGGAGGACTCACTAAACAGAGAACATCCCTGGTCATACCTACTGCCTCTGGTCTGGAGGACTCACTAAACAGAGAACATCCCTGGTCATCCCTACTGCCTCTGATCTGGAGGACTCACTAAACAGAGAACATCCCTGGTCATCCCTACTGCCTCTGGTCTGGAGGACTCACTAAACAGAGAACATCCCTGGTCATCCCTACTGCCTCTGATCTGGAGGACTCACTAAACAGAGAACATCCCTGGTCATCCCTACTGCCTCTGATCTGGAGGACTCACTAAACAGAGAACATCCCTGGTCATCTCTACTGCCTCTGATCTGGAGGACTCACTAAACAGAGAATATCCCTGGTTATCCCTACTGCCTCTGATCTGGAGGACTCACTAAACAGAGAACATCCCTGGTCATCTCTACTGCCTTTGATCTGGCAGACTCACTAAACAGAGAACATCCCTGGTCATCCCTACTGCCTCTGGTCTGGAGGACTCACTAAACAGAGAACATCCCTGGTCATCCCTACTGCCTCTGATCTGGAGGACTCACTAAACAGAGAATATCCCTGGTCATACCTACTGCCTCTGATCTGGAGGACTCACTAAACAGAGAACATCCCTGGTCATCCCTACTGCCTCTGATCTGGAGGACTCACTAAACAGAGAACATCCCTGGTCATACCTACTGCCTCTGATCTGGAGGACTCACTAAACAGAGAACATCCCTGGTCATCTCTACTGCCTCTGATCTGGAGGACTCACTAAACAGAGAACATCCCTGGTCATCCCTACTGCCTCTGATCTGGAGGACTCACTAAACAGAGAATATCCCTGGTCATCCCTACTGCCTCTGATCTGGAGGACTCACTAAACAGAGAACATCCCTGGTCATCCCTACTGCCTCTGATCTGGAGGACTCACTAAACAGAGAACATCCCTGGTCATACCTACTGCCTCTGATCTGGAGGACTCACTAAACAGAGAACATCCCTGGTCCTCCCTACTACCTCTGATCTGGTGGACTCACTAAACAGAGAACATCCCTGGTCATCTCTACTGCCTTTGATCTGGCAGACTCACTAAACAGAGAACATCCCTGGTCATCTCTACTGCCTTTGATCTGGAGGACTCACTAAACAGAGAACATCCCTGGTCATACCTACTGCCTCTGATCTGGTGGACTCACTAAACAGAGAACATCCCTGGTCATCCCTACTGCCTCTGATCTGGAGGACTCACTAAACAGAGAACATCCCTGGTCATCACTACTGCCTCTGATCTGGAGGATTCACTAAACAGAGAACATCCCTGGTCATCCCTACTGCCTCTAATCTGGTGGACTGACTAAACACACTTGCTTAGTTTGTAAATATATATGAATATACATATTTATATGAATATACCTAGGTACAGGTGAATTTACCTAGGTACAGGTGAATATACCTAGTTAAAGGTGAATCTACCTAGGTACATGTGAATATACCTAGGTACAGGTGAATCTACCTAGGTACAGGTGAATCTACCTAGGTACAGGTGAATCTACCTAGGTACAGGTGAATATACCTAGGTACAGGTGAATATACCTAGGTACAGGTGAATATAACTAGGTACAAGTGAATATACCTAGGTACAGGTGAATATACCTAGTTACAGGGGAAGTTACCTAGTTACAGGTGAATCTACACAGTTCCAAGGGAATCTACCAAGTTCCAGGGGCCTCTACCTAGTTCCAGGTGAATCTACGTTACCATTCAAAAGTGTGGGGTCACTTAGTCCTTGTTTTTGAAAGAAAAGCACATTTTAGTCCATTAAAATAACATCAAATTGATCAGAAGTACAGTGTAGACATTGTTAATATTGTAAATTACTATTGTAGCTGGAAACGACTAATTTTTATATTGCATTGGATAGAAAACCCTCTAAAGTTTTCAAAACTGTTCAAATAATGTCTGTCAGTATAACATAACTGATATGGCAGGCGAAAAACAAAGGACAATCCATCCAGATTTTTTTTCAGCTAACTCATGATTACCATGGCTGTCAATGGGAATATAAATGGAATACCTCCCAGATTGCAGTTCCTAGGGCCTCCACTAGATGTCAACAGTCTTTAGAAAGAGTTTCAGGCTTGTTTTTTGAAAAATGAGCTAGAATTTGTAGTTTTAGTAAGTGGCTCCCATTTTGGCTGTAGTGTTTGTTGCGCGTTTCGGTGAGTGCGCGTACTTCGTTATTTATCTCCGGTAATGGTCTCCAGTATTCTCCATCTTAAATTGTATCGTTTATTTACATATTAGGGTACCTGAGGATTGATTAGAAACGTTGTTTGATATGTTTGGAAGACGTTTATTGGTAACTTACGGGATTCATTTGTATGCATTTTGAACAAGGGAAAACGGTGGATTACTGATTCAAGTGCGCCAATGAAACTAACTTTTTGGGGATATAAAGAAGGACTTTATCGAACAAAAGGACCATTTGTTATGTAGTTGGGACCCTTGTGATTGCAACCAGATGAAGATCTTAAAAGGTAAGTGATTTATTTTATCGCTATTTCTGACTTTCTGACCAATCTGCTTGGTTGGAAAATGAATGTAATGCTTTTGTGTGCGGGGCGCTGTCCTCAGATAATTGCATGGTGTGCTTTCGCCGTAAAGCCTTTTTTTGAAATCTGATAAAGCGGCTGGATTAACATAGAACCCTTAGGTTCTTTCCCTAGGTGTTATTGACTCTATTTCGGTTTCATGTCTGTACGCTTTTCGTGTTTCTTGTTTTGTTCCACATTAGTTGACTTATTATTAAATTATTCACTCTCTGTACTTGCTTCCCGACTCCCAGTGTACACATTACAGGATCAGCAAAAACCAAGCTATAAATTCTCGGACAACCCAAAGATTCCTAGATAACCTTCCAGACTCCCTCCACCTACCCAAGGACGTCGGAGTACAAAAATCCACCTAACTGAAGATATATGTTTAACCTTGCGTAATACCCTAGATGCAGTAGCACCCCTAAAACAAAAAACATTTGTCACAAGAAATGATCTCCCTGGTATACAGAACATACCTTAACCCTGAAGCAAGCTTCCAGAAACTTGGAACGGAAATGGCACTCCACCAAACTGGAAGTCTTCTGACTAGTTTGGAAAGACTGTACCGTGCAATATCGAAGAGCCCTCACTGCTGCTCAAGAACATTAGAACAATCCTAAACATGTTTTTGAGACAGTTGCAAAGCTAACTAAAAAGCAGCATTCCCCAAGAGAGGATGGCTTTCACTTCAGCAGTGATGAATTCATGAACTTCTTAGATGAAAATATCATGATCATTAGTAGGCAAATTATGGATTCCTCTTTGAATCTGCGTATTTCTCCAAAGCGCAGTTGTCCTGAGTCTGCCAGGACCTGCCATCAATGGAGACACTCAAGTGTTTTTTGATCCTGTATCTCTTGACACATTCATGAAAATAGTCATGGCCTCTAAACCTTCAAGCTCCGGACCAAACTCACTAAAAGTGGTAGTAGAATGGCGTCGGAGAGGATGGGTGACGTTTTACCAACTGTGTTATTTCACGTTTTACATGCTCCTAACCAACTGTGTTATTTCGTTAGTTTTTTTTGCACTGTTTGTAACTTATTTTTAACTTATTTTGTACATAATGTTGCTGCTACCGTCTCTTATGACCGAAAATAACTTCTGGACAGAACAGCGATTATTCACCAAGAACTGGAAGAAGCTTTTTCCTTGAACGAGTCCGACGTGAAGGATATACAGCTTTCCCGGGAAGAGGCCCAAATCTCTGTCATTTGCATGAATAGATGGAGAAAAATGAAGTCAAATTGACTTCTGAGAATTTGTAAGCGAGCAAGTAAACTCCCACTGCCATCTGTTCTATTGGCAAAGGTGCAATCATTGGAAAATAAAATGTATGACCTACAAGCAAGATTATCCTACCAACGGGACATTAAAAACTGTAACATCTTATGTTTCACTGAGTCGAGGCTGAACAACAACATGACTAACATACAGCTGGCGGGTTATACACTTTATCAGCAGGATAGAACATAGCCTCTGGTAAGACAAGTGGTGGCGGTCCATGTATATTTGTAAACAACAGCTGGTGCACAATATCTAAGGAATTCTCAAGGTTTTGCTAGTCTGAGGGTAGAGTATCTCATCATAAGCTGTAGACCACAGCTATCTTCCTACAGAGTTTTCATCTGTATTTTTCATAGGTGTCTACATACCACCACAGACCGAAGATGGCACTAAGACGGCACTCAATGAGCTGTATACCACCAAAAGCAAACAGGAAAATGCTCATCCAGAGGTGGCGATCCGAGTGTCCAGGGACTTCAATGCAGGAAAACTTAAACCCGTTTTACCAAATTTCTATCAGCACGTTAAATGTGCAACCAGAGGGGAAAAAAACTCAAGATCAACTTTACTCCACACACACAGATGCATACAAAGCTCTCCCTCTCCCTCCATTTGGCAAATCTGACTATAATTCTATCCTCCTGATTCCTGCTTATAAGCAAAAATTAAAGCAGGAAGCACCAGTGACTCGGTCAATAAAAAGTGGTCAGATGATGCAGATGCTAAGCTACAGGACTGTTTTGCTAGCACAGACTGGAATATGTTCCGGGATTCTGCCGATGGCATTGAGGAGTACACCACATCAGTCACTGGCTTCATCAATAAGTGCATCAACAACGATGTCGTCCCCACAGTGACTGCACGTGCAGCAGTCACCAACCAGAAGCCATGGGTTACAGGCAACATCCTCACTGAGCTAAAGGGTAGAGTCCCGCTTTCAAGGAGCGGGACTCTTATAAAAAATCCCCCTATGCCCCCCGACGAACCATCAAACAGGCAAAGCATCAATACAGGACTAAGATTGAATCACTGGTGCTTCACTGGCTCCGATGCTCGTTGGATGTGGCAGGGCTTGCAAACTATTACAGACTACAAAGGGAATCACAGATGAGAGCTGCCCAGTGACACGAGCCTACCAGACGAGGTAAATTACTTCGATGCTCGCTTCGAGGCAAGTAACTTAAACATGTATGAAAGCATTATCTGTTCTGGACGACTGTGTGGTCACGCAGTCCGCAGCTGATATGAGTAAGACCTTTAAACAGGTGAACATTCACAAGGCCGCAGGGCCAGATGGATTACCAGGACGCGTACTCCGAGCATGTGCTGACCAACTGGCAAGTGTCTTCACTGACATTTTCAATCTCTCCCTGTTCGAGTTTGGTGTACCAACATGTTTCTAGCAGACCACCATAGTCCCTGTGCCCAAGAACACCAAGGTAACCTGCCTAAATGAATACCGACCCATAGCAATCACGTCTGTAGCCATGAAGTGCTTTGAAAGTCATGGCTCACATCAACACCATTATCCCAGGAAACCTAGACCCACTCAAATTTGCATACAGCCCTAACAGATCCACAGATGATGCAATCTCTATTGCACTCCACACTGCGCTTTCCCACCTGGACAAAAGGAACACCTCTGTGAGAATGCTATTCATTGACTTCAGCTCAGCGTTCAACACCATAGTGCTCTCAAAGCTCATCACTAAGCTAAGGACCCTGGGACTAAACACATCCCTCTGCAACTGGATCCTGGACTTCCTGACGGGCCGCTCCCAGGTGGTAAGGATAGGTAACAACACATCCGCCATACTGATCCTCAACACGGGGGACCCTCAAGGGTGCATGCTCAGTCCCCTCCTGTACTCTCTGTTCATTCATGACTGCACGATGCACGACTCCAACACCATCATTAAGTTTGCCGACGACAAAACAGTGAGTAAGACAGCCTGTAGGGAGGAGGTCAGAGACCTGGCCATGTGGTGCCAGGACAACAACCTCTCCCTCAATGTGATCAAGACAAAGGAGGTAATTGTGGACTACAGGAAAAGGAGGACCGAGCACGCTCCCATTCTCATCGATGGGGCTGTAGTGCAGCAGGTTGAGAGCTTCAAGTTCCTTGGTGTCCACATCACCAACAAACTAACATGGTTCAAGCACACCAAGACAGTCTTGAAGAGGGCACGACAAACCCTATTCCCCCTCAGGAGACTGAAAAAGTTTGGCATTGGTCCTCATATCCTCAAAAGGTTCTACAGCTGCACCATTGAGAGCATCCTGACTGGTTGCATCACTGCCTGGAATGGCAAATGCTCGGCCTCCGACTGCAATTACAGAGGGTAGTGCTAACGGCCCAGTATATCACTGGGGACAAGCTTCCTGGCATCCAAGAGCTCTATATGAGGTGGTGTCAGAGGAAGGCCCTAAAAATTGTCAAAGACTCCAGCCACCCTAGTCATAGACTGTTCTCTCTGCTACCGCATGGCAAGCGATACCGGAGCGCCAAGTCTAGGACCAAAAGGCTTCTTAAAAGCTTTTACCCTAAAGCCATAAGACTCCTGAACATCTAATCAAATGGCTACCCGGACTATTTACATGGCCCCCCTTTTACGCTGCAGCTACTCTCTGTTTTTATCTATGCATAGTCACCTTAATAACTCTACTCTACATATTACCTCAATATCCTCAAGTAACCGGTGCCCCTGCACATTGACTCTGTACCGGTACCCCCTGTTTACAGCCTCACTATTGTTATTTTACTGCTCTTTAATTATTCGCTACTTTTATTACTTATTCTTATTTTTTTTTGTAAAAAAACCCCAGCATTTTTGTGGGCTTGTAAGTAAGCATTTCACTGTAAGGTCTACACATGTTGTATTCAGCGCATGTGACAAATAACATTTGATTTTAGTAATAAAGCCTCTCTTGAAAAGCCAAACCTTGACCCGGAAAATATAAACAACTATCGGCCTATGTCGAATCTCCCATTCCTCTCAAACATTTTATAAAAAGCTGTTGCGCAGCAACCCAATGCCTTCCAGAAGACAAATAATGTATAGGAAATGCTTCAGTCTGATTTTAGACCCCATCTTAGCACTGTGAAGGTGGTAATTTACCTTTTAATGGCGTCAGACCGAGGCTCTGCATCTGTCCTCGTGCTCCTAGACCTTAGTGCTGCTTTCGATATCATCGATCACCACATTGTTTTGGAGAATTTGGAAACCCAAATTGGTTTACACGGACAAGTTCTTGCCTGGTTTAGATCTTATCTGTCAAAAAGATATCAGTTCGTCTCTGTGGATGGTTTGTCCTCTGACAAATCAATTGTAAGTGTCGGTGTTCCTCAGGGTTCCGTTTTAGGACCGCTATTGTTTTCACTATATATTCTACCTCTTGGTGATGTCTGTCGGAAACACAATGTCAACTTTCACTGCTATGCGGACGACACACAGCTGTACATTTCGATGAAACATGGTGAAGCCCCAAAATTGCATACAAAATTGTATACCCTGGAAGCCTGTGTTTCAGACATAAGGAAATTGATACAAATGTGTTACTTTTAAACTCGGACAAAACAGAGATGCTAGTTCTAGGTCTCAAGAAAGAAAGAAATCTGTTTTTTTCCATCTTCGTAAAATTGCAGAAAAACCATGCTTTATTCACTTCTAGATTAGCCTACTTCAATGCTCTACTATCCGGCCACAAAGCACTAAATACATTTCAGTTAGTGCTAAACACGGCTGTTAGAATCTCGACTAGAACCCAACAATTTGATCATATTATTCTAGTGCTAGCCTCTCTACACTGGCTTCTTGTTAAGGCTAGGGCTGATTTCAAGGTTTTACTGCTAACCTACAAAGCATTACATGGGCTTGCTCCTACCTATCTCTCCAATTTGGTCCTGCCGTACATACCTACACGCACGCTACGGTCACAAGACGCAAGCCACCTTATTGTCCCTAGAATTTATAACCAAACAGCTGGAGGCAGGGCTTTCTCCTATAGAGATAGATTTCTATGGAATGATCTGCCTATCCATGTGAGAGACAGACTCAGTCTCGACCTTTAAGTCTTTACTGAAGACTCATCTCTTCAGTAGGTCCTCTGATTGAGTATAGTCTGGCCCAGGGGTGCGAAGGGATTCTTCTGGGACTCTCTGCCTCTGACCTTATTACGGTGGCTGAGTCACTGGCTTACTGGTGCTCTTCCATGCCATCCCTAGGAGGGGTGCATCACTTGAGTGGGTTAAGTCACTGACGTGATCTTCCTGTTCGGTTTTGTCGGGGCGCTAGGGTCAGTCTGTGTTATCTGGTGTAATTCTCCTGTTTTATCTGGTGTCCTGTGTGAATGTAAGTATGCTCACTCTAATTCTCTCTCTCTCTCTCTCCCTCTCTCCCTCCCCTCCCAGAGGACCTGAGCCCAAGGACCATACCTCAGGACTACCTGGCCTGATGACTCCTTGCTGTCCTCAGTCCACCTGGTCGTGCTGCTGCTCCAGTTTCAACTGTTCTGCCTGCGGCTATGGAACCCTGACCTGTTCACCGGACGTGCTACCTTGTTCCGGACCTGCTGTTTTCGACTCTCTCTCTCTCTCTCTCTCTCTATCGACCTTTGAAAGCTCTCGATCTATGGACATTTGAACATCTTGAAGAACAATCTGGCCTTAAATGGCCATATACTCTTATAATCTCCACCCGGCACAGCCAGAAGAGGACTGGCCACCCCTCAGAGCCTGGTTCCTCTCCAGGTTTCTTCCTAAAATCCTGCCTTTCTATGGAGTTTTTCCTAGCCACTGTGCTTCTGCACCTGCATTGCTTGCTGTTTGGGGTTTTAGGATGTGTTTCTGTATAGCACTTTGTGACATCTGCTGATGTAAAAGGACTTCATAAATACATTTGATTGATTCCAGGTGGATCTACCCAGTTCCAGGTGGATCTACCCAGTTCCCGATGGATCTACCCAGTTCCCGATAGATCTACCCAGTTCCCGATGGATCTGCCCAGTTCCCGATGGATCTACCCAGTTCCCGATGGATCTAAACAGTCCCAGGTGGATCTAAACAGTCCCAGGTGGATCTAAACAGTCCCAGGTGGATCTAAACAGTTCCAGGTGGATCTAAACAGTCCCAGGTGGATCTAAACAGTCCCAGGTGGATCTACCCAGTTCCAGGTGGATCTAAACAGTTCCAGGTGGATCTAAACAGTTCCAGGTGGATCTAAACAGTTCCAGGTGGATCTAAACAGTTCCAGGTGGATCTAAACAGTCCCAGGTGGATCTACCCAGTTCCAGGTGGACTGCCATCAGCCTGCATTTATCACAGGGAAAGCTAACTAACTGACTGACCGTCTGCCAGATTCCTAGATTTTTCAAAGCCGATGTCAAAGAGCTCTGACTCAGAGCTCTGACCAAATTAACAAGAAGATAAAACTAATGATCACCCAACTGGAGAATGGGATTATGTTTAGGGCCAAGTGATCAACTTAAAATAGCAGCCCTGGACAGGGGTGACGTAAGAGGCATGTGAAGAGGATTGACATGGCCTGTGGTGGGCAGCAGGCCCAGACCACACCACCACACCATAGGGGTAGTCTAGTCCAACAGTAACACCATAGAGGTAGTCTAGTCCAACAGTAACACCATAGAGATAGTCTAGTCCAACAGTAACACCATAGGGGTAGTCTAGTCCCACAGTAACACCATAGAGGTAGTCTAGTCCCACAGTAACACCATAGGGGTAGTCTAGTCCCACAGTAACACCATAGAGGTAGTCTAGTCCAACAGTAACACCATAGAGGTAGTCTAGTCCAACAGTAACACCATAGAGGTAGTCTAGTCCAACAGTAACACCATAGGGGTAGTCTAGTCCCACAGTAACACCATAGGGGTATTCTAGTCCAACAGTAACACCATAGAGGTAGTCTAGTCCAACAGTAACACCATAGGGGTAGTCTAGTCCCACAGTAACACCATAGAGGTAGTCTAGTCCAACAGTAACACCATAGGGGTAGTCTAGTCCCACAGTAACACCATAGAGGTATTCTAGTCCAACAGTAACACCATAGAGGTAGTCTAGTCCAACAGTAACACCATAGAGGTAGTCTAGTCCCACAGTAACACCATAGGGGTAGTCTAGTCCAACAGTAACACCATAGGGGTAGTCTAGTCCAACAGTAACACCATAGGGGTAGTTTAGTCCCACAGTAACACCATAGAGGTAGTCTAGTCCAACAGTAACACCATAGGGGTAGTTTAGTCCCACAGTAACACCATAGGGGTAGTTTAGTCCAACAGTAACACCATAGAGGTAGTCTAGTCCAACAGTAACACCATAGGGGGTAGTTTAGTCCCACAGTAACACCATAGAGGTAGTCTAGTCCAACAGTAACACCATAGGGGTAGTCTAGTCCAACAGTAACACCATAGAGGTAGTCTAGTCCCACAGTAACACCATAGGGACAGTTTAGTCCCACAGTAACACCATAGAGGTAGTCTAGTCCAAAAGTAACACCATAGGGGTAGTTTAGTCCCACAGTAACACCATAGAGGTAGTCTAGTCCCACAGTAACACCATAGAGGTAGTCTAGTCCAACAGTAACACCATAGGGGTAGTCTAGTCCAACAGTAACACCATAGGGGTAGTTTAGTCCCACAGTAACACCATAGAGGTAGTCTAGTCCCACAGTAACACCATAGAGGTAGTCTAGTCCCACAGTAACACCATAGGGGTAGTCTAGTCCCACAGTAACACCATAGGGGTAGTCTAGTCCCACAGTAACACCATAGAGGTAGTCTAGTCCCACAGTAACACCATAGAGGTAGTCTAGTCCCACAGTAACACCATAGGGGTAGTCTAGTCCCACAGTAACACCATAGGGGTAGTCTAGTCCAACAGTAACACCATAGAGGTAGTCTAGTCCCACAGTAACACCATAGAGGTAGTCTAGTCCAACAGTAACACCATAGGGGTAGTCTAGTCCCACAGTAACACCATAGGGTTAGTCTAGTCCCACAGTAACACCATAGAGGTAGTCTAGTCCAACAGTAACACCATAGGGGTAGTCTAGTCCCACAGTAACACCTTAGAGGTAGTCTAGTCCAACAGTAACACCATAGAGGTAGTCTAGTCCAACAGTAACACCATAGAGGTAGTCTAGTCCCACAGTAACACCATAGGGGTAGTCTAGTCCCACAGTAACACCATAGGGGTAGTCTAGTCCAACAGTAACACCATAGAGGTAGTCTAGTCCCACAGTAACACCATAGAGGTAGTCTAGTCCAACAGTAACACCATAGAGGTAGTCTAGTCCCACAGTAACACCATAGAGGTAGTCTAGTCCAACAGTAACACCATAGAGGTAGTTTAGTCCAACAGTAACACCATAGAGGTAGTCTAGTCCAACAGTAACACCATAGGGGTAGTCTAGTCCCACAGTAACACCATAGGGGTAGTCTAGTCCCACAGTAACACCATAGAGGTAGTCTAGTCCCACAGTAACACCATAGGGGTAGTCTAGTCCCACAGTAACACCATAGGGGTAGTCTAGTCCCACAGTAACACCATAGGGGTAGTCTAGTCCAACAGTAACACCATAGAGGTAGTCTAGTCCAACAGTAACACCATAGAGGTAGTCTAGTCCAACAGTAACACCATAGAGGTAGTCTAGTCCAACAGTAACACCATAGAGGTAGTCTAGTCCCACAGTAACACCATAGGGGTAGTCTAGTCCCACAGTAACACCATAGGGGTAGTTTAGTCCCACAGCAACACCATAGAGGTAGTCTAGTCCAACAGTAACACCATAGAAGTAGTCTAGTCCCACAGTAACACCATAGAGGTAGTCTAGTCCAACAGTAACACCATAGGGGTAGTCTAGTCCAACAGTAACACCATAGGGGTAGTTTAGTCCCACAGTAACACCATAGAGGTAGTCTAGTCCAACAGTAACACCATAGGGGTAGTCTAGTCCCACAGTAACACCATAGGGGCAGTTTAGTCCCACAGTAACACCATAGGGGTAGTCTAGTCCAACAGTAACACCATAGAGGTAGTCTAGTCCCACAGTAACACCATAGAGGTAGTCTAGTCCAACAGTAACACCATAGGGGTAGTCTAGTCCCACAGTAACACCATAGGGGTAGTCTAGTCCCACAGTAACACCATAGAGGTAGTCTAGTCCCACAGTAACACCATAGGGGTAGTCTAGTCCCACAGTAACACCATAGGGGTATTCTAGTCCAACAGTAACACCATAGGGGTAGTCTAGTCCAACAGTAACACCATAGAGGTAGTCTAGTCCCACAGTAACACCATAGGGGTAGTCTAGTCCCACAGTAACACCATAGAGGTAGTCTACTCCAACAGTAACACCATAGAGATAGTCTAGTCCCACAGTAACACCATAGGGGTAGTCTAGTCCCACAGTAACACCATAGAGGTAGTCTAGTCCAACAGTAACACCATAGAGGTAGTCTAGTCCCACAGTAACACCATAGAGGTAGTCTAGTCCCACAGTAACACCATAGAGGTAGTCTAGTCCAACAGTAACACCATAGAGGTAGTTTAGTCCAACAGTAACACCATAGGGGTAGTCTAGTCCAACAGTAACACCATAGGGGTAGTTTAGTCCCACAGTAACACCATAGAGGTAGTCTAGTCCAACAGTAACACCATAGGGGTAGTCTAGTCCCACAGTAACACCATAGGGGCAGTTTAGTCCCACAGTAACACCATAGGGGTAGTCTAGTCCCACAGTAACACCATAGAGGTAGTCTAGTCCAACAGTAACACCATAGAGGTAGTCTAGTCCCACAGTAACACCATAGGGGTAGTCTAGTCCCACAGTAACACCATAGAGGTAGTCTAGTCCAACAGTAACACCATAGAGGTAGTCTAGTCCCACAGTAACACCATAGGGGTAGTCTAGTCCCACAGTAACACCATAGGGGTAGTCTAGTCCCACAGTAACACCATAGAGGTAGTCTAGTCCCACAGTAACACCATAGGGGTAGTCTAGTCCCACAGTAACACCATAGAGGTAGTCTAGTCCAACAGTAACACCATAGAGGTAGTCTAGTCCCACAGTAACACCATAGGGGTAGTTTAGTCCCACAGTAACACCATAGAGGTAGTCTAGTCCAACAGTAACACCATAGAGGTAGTCTAGTCCCACAGTAACACCATAGGGGTAGTCTAGTCCCACAGTAACACCATAGGGGTAGTCTAGTCCAACAGTAACACCATAGGGGTAGTTTAGTCCCACAGTAACACCATAGAGGTAGTCTAGTCCCACAGTAACACCATAGGGGTATTCTAGTCCAACAGTAACAACATAGAGGTAGTCTAGTCCAACAGTAACACCATAGAGGTAGTCTAGTCCCACAGTAACACCATAGGGGTAGTTTAGTCCCACAGTAACACCATAGAGGTAGTCTAGTCCTACAGTAACACCATAGGGACAGTTTAGTCCCACAGTAACACCATAGAGGTAGTCTAGTCCCACAGTAACACCATAGGGGTAGTCTAGTCCCACAGTAACACCATAGAGGTAGTCTAGTCCAACAGTAACACCATAGAGGTAGTCTAGTCCCACAGTAACACCATAGGGGTAGTCTAGTCCCACAGTAACACCATAGGGGTAGTCTAGTCCAACAGTAACACCATAGGGGTAGTTTAGTCCCACAGTAACACCATAGAGGTAGTCTAGTCCCACAGTAACACCATAGGGGTAGTCTAGTCCCACAGTAACACCATAGAGGTAGTCTACTCCAACAGTAACACCATAGAGGTAGTCTAGTCCCACAGTAACACCATAGGGGTAGTCTAGTCCCACAGTAACACCATAGAGGTAGTCTAGTCCAACAGTAACACCATAGAGGTAGTCTAGTCCCACAGTAACACCATAGGGGTAGTCTAGTCCCACAGTAACACCATAGGGGTAGTCTAGTCCAACAGTAACACCATAGGGGTAGTTTAGTCCCACAGTAACACCATAGAGGTAGTCTAGTCCCACAGTAACACCATAGGGGTATTCTAGTCCAACAGTAACACCATAGAGGTAGTCTAGTCCAACAGTAACACCATAGAGGTAGTCTAGTCCCACAGTAACACCATAGGGGTAGTCTAGTCCCACAGTAACACCATAGAGGTAGTCTAGTCCTACAGTAACACCATAGGGGTAGTCTAGTCCCACAGTAACACCATAGAGGTAGTCTAGTCCAACAGTAACACCATAGAGGTAGTCTAGTCCCACAGTAACACCATAGGGGTAGTATAGTCCCACAGTAACACCATAGGGGTAGTCTAGTCCAACAGTAACACCATAGGGGTAGTTTAGTCCCACAGTAACACCATAGAGGTAGTCTAGTCCCACAGTAACACCATAGGGGTATTCTAGTCCAACAGTAACACCATAGAGGTAGTCTAGTCCCACAGTAACACCATAGGGGTAGTCTAGTCCCACAGTAACACCATAGAGGTAGTCTAGTCCCACAGTAACACCATAGAGGTAGTCTAGTCCCACAGTAACACCATAGAGGTAGTCTAGTCCAACAGTAACACCATAGAGGTAGTCTAGTCCCACAGTAACACCATAGAGGTAGTCTACTCCAACAGTAACACCATAGAGATATTCTAGTCCCACAGTAACACCATAGGGGTAGTTTAGTCCCACAGTAACACCATAGAGGTAGTCTAGTCCAACAGTAACACCATAGAGGTAGTCTAGTCCCACAGTAACACCATAGGGGTAGTCTAGTCCAACAGTAACACCATAGGGGTAGTCTAGTCCCACAGTAACACCATAGAGGTAGTCTAGTCCCACAGTAACACCATAGGGGTAGTCTAGTCCAACAGTAACACCATAGGGGTAGTTTAGTCCAACAGTAACACCATAGAGCTAGTCTAGTCCCACAGTAACACCATAGAGGTAGTCTAGTCCCACAGTAACACCATAGAGGTAGTCTAGTCCCACAGTAACACCATAGAGGTAGTCTAGTCCAACAGTAACACCATAGAGGTAGTCTAGTCCCACAGTAACACCATAGGGGTAGTCTAGTCCCACAGTAACACCATAGAGGTAGTCTAGTCCCACAGTAACACCATAGGGGTAGTCTAGTCCCACAGTAACACCATAGAGGTAGTCTAGTCCAACAGTAACACCATAGGGGTAGTCTAGTCCAACAGTAACACCATACTAGTCCAACAGTAACACCATAGGGGTAGTCTAGTCCAACAGTAACACCATAGAGGTAGTCTAGTCCCACAGTAACACCATAGGGGTAGTCTAGTCCCACAGTAACACCATAGAGGTAGTCTAGTCCCACAGTAACACCATAGGGGTAGTCTAGTCCAACAGTAACACCATAGAGGTAGTCTAGTCCCACAGTAACACCATAGGGGTAGTCTAGTCCAACAGTAACACCATACGGGTAGTCTAGTCCAACAGTAACACCATAGAGGTAGTCTATTCCCACAGTAACACCATATAAGTAGTCTAGTCCGAACGGTAACACCATAGAGGTAGTCTAGTCCCACAGTAACACCATAGGGGTAGTCTAGTCCAACAGTAACACCATAGGGGTAGTCTAGTCCAACAGTAACACCATAGAGGTAGTCTAGTCCCACAGTAACACCATAGAGGTAGTCTAGTCCCACAGTAACACCATAGGGGTAGTCTAGTCCAACAGTAACACCATAGGGGTAGTCTAGTCCCACAGTAACACCATAGAGGTAGTCTAGTCCCACAGTAACACCATAGGGGTAGTCTAGTCTCACAGTAACACCATAGAGGTAGTCTAGTCCAACAGTAACACCATAGGGGTAGTCTAGTCCAACAGTAACACCATAGAGGTAGTCTAGTCCCACAGTAACACCATAGAAGTAGTCTAGTCCCACAGTAACACCATAGGGGTAGTCTAGTCCCACAGTAACACCATAGGGGTAGTTTAGTCCAACAGTAACACCATAGAGGTAGTCTAGTCCCACAGTAACACCATAGGGGTAGTCTAGTCCCACAGTAACACCATAGGGTTAGTCTAGTCCAACAGTAACACCATAGGGGTAGTCTAGTCCAACAGTAACACCATAGAGGTAGTCTAGTCCCACAGTAACACCATAGGGGTATTCTAGTCCCACAGTAACACCATAGAGGTAGTCTAGTCCAACAGTAACACCATAGAGGTAGTCTAGTCCCACAGTAACACCATAGAGGTAGTCTAGTCCAACAGTAACACCATAGAGGTAGTCTAGTCCCACAGTAACATCGTAGCTAGAACCAGACTGATATAGCTGGTGTGATGATGAGTGGACAGCTAGAGACAGACTGATATAGCTGGTGTGATGATGAGTGGACAGCTAGAGACAGACTGATATAGCTGGTGTGATGATGAGTGGACAGCTAGAGACAGACTGATATAGCTGGTGTGATGATGAGTGGACAGCTAGAGACAGACTGATAAAGCTGGTGTGATGATGAGTGGACAGCTAGAGACAGACTGATATAGCTGGTGTGATGATGAGTGGACAGCTAGAGACAGACTGATATAGCTGGTGTGATGATGAGTGGACAGCTAGAACCAGACTGATATAGCTGGTGTGATGATGAGTGGACAGCTAGAGACAGACTGATATAGCTGGTGTGATGATGAGTGGACAGCTAGAGACAGACTGATATAGCTGGTGTGATGATGAGTGGACAGCTAGAGACAGACTGATATAGCTGGTGTGATGATGAGTGGACAGCTAGAGACAGACTGATATAGCTGGTGTGATGATGAGTGGACAGCTAGAGACAGACTGATATAGCTGGTGTGATGATGAGTGGACAGCTAGAGACAGACTGATATAGCTGGTGTGATGATGAGTGGACAGCTAGAGACAGACTGATATAGCTGGTGTGATGATGAGTGGACAGCTAGAGACAGACTGATATAGCTGGTGTGATGATGAGTGGACAGCTAGAGACAGACTGATATAGCTGGTGTGATGATGAGTGGACAGCTAGAGACAGGCTGATATAGCTGGTGTGAAGATGAGTGGACAGCTAGAGACAGACTGATATAGCTGGTGTGATGATGAGTGGACAGCTAGAGACAGACTGATATAGCTGGTGTGATGATGAGTGGACAGCTAGAGACAGACTGATATAGCTGGTGTGATGATGAGTGGACAGCTAGAGACAGACTGATATAGCTGGTGTGATGATGAGTGGACAGCTAGAGACAGACTGATATAGCTGGTGTGATAATGAGTGGACAGCTAGAACCAGACTGATATAGCTGGTGTGATGATGAGTGGACAGCTAGAGACAGACTGATATAGCTGGTGTGATGATGAGTGGACAGCTAGAGACAGACTGATATAGCTGGTGTGATGATGAGTGGACAGCTAGAGACAGACTGATATAGCTGGTGTGATGATGAGTGGACAGCTAGAGACAGACTGATATAGCTGGTGTGATGATGAGTGGACAGCTAGAGACAGACTGATATAGCTGGTGTGATGATGAGTGGACAGCTAGAGACAGACTGATATAGCTGGTGTGATGATGAGTGGACAGCTAGAGACAGACTGATATAGCTGGTGTGATGATGAGTGGACAGCTAGAGACAGACTGATATAGCTGGTGTGATGATGAGTGGACAGCTAGAGACAGACTGATATAGCTGGTGTGATAATGAGTGGACAGCTAGAACCAGACTGATATAGCTGGTGTGATGATGAGTGGACAGCTAGAGACAGACTGATATAGCTGGTGTGATGATGAGTGGACAGCTAGAGACAGACTGATATAGCTGGTGTGATGATGAGTGGACAGCTAGAGACAGACTGATATAGCTGGTGTGATGATGAGTGGACAGCTAGAGACAGACTGATATAGCTGGTGTGATGATGAGTGGACAGCTAGAGACAGGCTGATATAGCTGGTGTGATGATGAGTGGACAGCTAGAGACAGGCTGATATAGCTGGTGTGATGATGAGTGGACAGCTAGAGACAGACTGATATAGCTGGTGTGATGATGAGTGGACAGCTAGAGACAGACTGATATAGCTGGTGTGATGATGAGTGGACAGCTAGAGACAGACTGATATAGCTGGTGTGATGATGAGTGGACAGCTAGAGACAGACTGATATAGCTGGTGTGATGATGAGTGGACAGCTAGAGACAGACTGATATAGCTGGTGTGATGATGAGTGGACAGCTAGAGACAGACTGATATAGCTGGTGTGATGATGAGTGGACAGCTAGAGACAGACTGATATAGCTGGTGTGATGATGAGTGGACAGCTAGAGACAGACTGATATAGCTGGTGTGATGATGAGTGGACAGCTAGAGACAGACTGATATAGCTGGTGTGATGATGAGTGGACAGCTAGAGACAGACTGATATAGCTGGTGTGATGATGAGTGGACAGCTAGAGACAGACTGATATAGCTGGTGTGATGATGAGTGGACAGCTAGAGACAGACTGATATAGCTGGTGTGATGATGAGTGGACAGCTAGAGACAGGCTGATATAGCTGGTGTGAAGATGAGTGGACAGCTAGAGACAGACTGATATAGCTGGTGTGATGATGAGTGGACAGCTAGAGACAGACTGATATAGCTGGTGTGATGATGAGTGGACAGCTAGAGACAGACTGATATAGCTGGTGTGATGATGAGTGGACAGCTAGAGACAGACTGATATAGCTGGTGTGATGATGAGTGGACAGCTAGAGACAGACTGATATAGCTGGTGTGATGATGAGTGGACAGCTAGAGACAGACTGATATAGCTGGTGTGATAATGAGTGGACAGCTAGAACCAGACTGATATAGCTGGTGTGATGATGAGTGGACAGCTAGAGACAGACTGATATAGCTGGTGTGATGATGAGTGGACAGCTAGAGACAGACTGATATAGCTGGTGTGATGATGAGTGGACAGCTAGAGACAGACTGATATAGCTGGTGTGATGATGAGTGGACAGCTAGAGACAGGCTGATATAGCTGGTGTGATGATGAGTGGACAGCTAGAGACAGACTGATATAGCTGGTGTGATGATGAGTGGACAGCTAGAGACAGACTGATATAGCTGGTGTGATGATGAGTGGACAGCTAGAGACAGACTGATATAGCTGGTGTGATGATGAGTGGACAGCTAGAGACAGACTGATATAGCTGGTGTGATGATGAGTGGACAGCTAGAGACAGACTGATATAGCTGGTGTGATGATGAGTGGACAGCTAGAGACAGACTGATATAGCTGGTGTGATGATGAGTGGACAGCTAGAGACAGACTGATATAGCTGGTGTGATGATGAGTGGACAGCTAGAGACAGACTGATATAGCTGGTGTGATGATGAGTGGACAGCTAGAGACAGACTGATATAGCTGGTGTGATGATGAGTGGACAGCTAGAGAAGGAGACTATGTGACTACACAGCCTTCATGGGGTTTCGCTCACTAAAAGCCTGATGGGTGATTATTCAAGGGCCAGGGTATTTACACACAGCTGTGTAAGGGATTCAGTCATATGTATACACAACTGCACAAGGATAGAATAGATAGACATATAGAGACAGAGACAGAGAGAGAGAGAGACAGACAGGAATACAGAGAGATAGACAGGCAGACAGAGAGACAGACAGGCAGACAGGCAGACAGACAGGCAGACAGACAGACAGGCAGACAGACAGACAGACAGACAGACAGACAGACAGACCTGTACGATCTCCAGCATCTCTGCCTTGCTGATGTATCCGTTCCCGTCCAGGTCGTACATGCTGAAGGCCCACTTCAGTTTTTGGTCCAGGCGGCCGCGAGACGTGACGCTCAGAGCAATGATGAACTCCCGGAAGTCTATCGTCCCGTCCCCGTTGGCGTCGAAGGTGCGGAAGACGTGCTCTGCGAACTTGGAGGCGTCTCCGTAAGGGAAGAAGTTACCATAGATCTTCTTAAACTCCTCCATGGAGAGGTTCCCGCTGGGGCAGTCTCTCAGGAAGCCCTTATACCACTCCTGGATCTCATGCTCTGTGAAGTCCGTGCTCTCCAGCAGATCCTGCATCACCTCTGGGCGGAGTTTGCTGTTCTGCTTCCCCATTTGAGATGTTTTGGTGGTTTTAGCTGTGGAGGGAGAGGAAGGGGGAAGGGAGAAGAGAGAGAGGGAGAGAGAGAGTGATTAGTTGTCATTCAGCTTCTCAACTGAGCTTGTTCAATGGGTCAGAGAGAAATAGGGAGAGAGACAAGTAACTGATTCACACAGGGTTTGTGTTGATACCTGAAAAAAATCATTGGGCAATGTCATACGGTCCCCTTTCAAACAGCAAAAAAATATCAAATTTTTGGCGGCATTTGCCTTTTATATAATCATTGCTTAGACGCAACTGAGCGAGAAACATTCACCTTTGACCCCGTTGTTGTGATCGTTGTCATGGTAACCCGATGTTACAGCAAGCTCTGAATTATTCTGACAGAAAGGGACTGCTTTCATGTCTTCACATTCACAACAGGAAGTTAGCAGCTCGCCATACTTGTAAATAATTAGTAAATAACGAATTTGTATCCAATGCCCATCCTATTCAGACCTGGAGGGGGTATAGGGTGACCCTCCCACTGATCATTCTGGACATCACTGTGGAGGATGGAGATATTGAGCTGCTGAGCACTTTATCAACTGTTTTATACATGGAAACATAATGCCTCTACATTATACCTTGATATAAAGGTACAGGGAAACATTAGACCACATTAGACCTTGATATAAAGGTACAGGGGAACATTAGACCTCTACATTATACCTTGATATAAAGGTACAGGGGAACATTAGACCACATTAGACCTTGATATAAAGGTACAGGGTAACATTAGACCTCTACATTATACCTTGATATAAAGGTACAGGGGAACATTAGACCTCTACATTATACCTTGATATAAAGGTACAGGGCAACATTAGACCTCATTATACCTTGATATAAAGGTACAGGGGAACATTAGACCTCATTATACCTTGATATAAAGGTACAGGGGAACATTAGACCTCAATATACCTTGATATAAAGGTACAGGGGACCATTAGACCATATTATACCTTGCTATAAAGGTACAGGGGAACATTAGACCTCATTATACCTTGATATAAAGGTACAGGGGAACATTATACCTCTACATTATACCTTGATATAAAGGTACAGGGGGACATTAGACCTCATTATACCTTGATATAAAGGTACAGGAGAACATTAGACCTCAAAATACCTTGATATAAAGGTACAGGGGACCATTAGACCTCATTATACCTTGCTATAAAGGTACAGGGGAACATAATGCCTCTACATTATACCTTGATATAAAGGTACAGGAGAACATTAGACCTCAATATACCTTGATATCAAGGTACAGGGGAACATTAGACCTCATTATACCTTGACATAAAGGTACAGGGGAACATTAGACCTCAATATACCTTGATATAAAGGTACAGGGGAAGATTAGACCTCATTATACCTTGCTATAAAGGTACAGGGGAACATTAAACCTCATTATACCTTGATATAAAGGTAGAGGGGAACATTAGACCATATTATACCTTGATATAAGGGTACTGGGGAACATTGGACCTCATTATACCTTGATATAAAGGTACAGGGGAACATTAGACCTCTACATTATACCTTGATTTAAAGGTACAGGGGAACATTAGACCTCATTATACCTTGATATAAAGGTACAGGGGAACATAATGCCTCTACATTATACCTTGATATAAAGGTACAGGAGAAAATTAGACCTCAATATACCTTGATATAAAGGTACAGGGGAACATTAGACCTCTACATTATACCTTGATATAAAGGTACAGGAGAACATTAGACCTCAATATATCTTGATATAAAGGTACAGGGGAACATTAGACCTCATTATACCTTCAAAAACTGTTACAGGGGAACATAATGCCTCCACATTATACCTTGATATAAAGGTACAGGGGAACATAATGCCTCTACATTATACCTTGATATAAAGGTACAGGGGAATATTGGACCTATACATTATACCTTGATATAAAGGTACAGGGGAACATAATGCCTCGACATTATACCTAGATATAAAGGTACAGGGGAACATTAGACCTCATTATACCTTGATATAAAGGTACAGGGGAACATTAGACCTCATTATACCTTGATATAATGGTACAGGGGAACATTAGACCTCATTATACCTTGATATAAAGGTACAGGGGAACATTAGACCTCATTATACCTTGATATAAAGGTACAGGGGAACATTAGACCTCATTATACCTTGATATAAAGGTACAGGGGAACATTAGACCTCATTATAGCTTGATATAAAGGTACATGGGAACATTAGACCACATTATACCTTGATATAAAGGTACAGGGGAACATTATACCTCATTATACCTTGATATAAAGGTACAGGGGAACATTAGACCTCAATATACCTTGATATAAAGGTATAGGGGAACATTATACCTTATTATACCTTGCTATAAAGGTACAGGGGAACATTAGACCTCATTAAACCTTCAAAAATAGTTACAGGGGAACATAATGCCTCCACATTATACATTGATATAAAGGTACAGGGGAACATTAGACCTCTTCATTATACCTTGATATAAAGGTACAGGGACACATTAGGCCTCCACATTATACCTTGATATAAAGGTACAGGGGAAACTTAGACCTCTACATTATATCTTGATATAAAGGTACAAGGGAACATAATGCCTCCACATTATACCTTGATATAAAGGTACAGGGGAACATAATGCCTCCACATTATACCTTGATGTAAAGGTACAAGGGAACATTAGACCTCATTATACCTTGATATAAAGGTACAGGGGACTATTAGACCTCATTATACCTCGATATAAAGGTACAGGGGAACATAATGCCTCCACATTATACCTTGATGTAAAGGTACAAGGGAACATTAGACCTCATTATACCTTCAAAAACAGTTACAGGGGGACATAATGCCTCCACATTATACCTTGATATAAAGGTACAGGGGAACATAATGCCTCCACATTATACCTTGATATAAAGGTACAGGGGAACATTAGACCTCAATATACCTTGATATAAAGGTACAGGGGAATACTAGACACCATTATACCTTGATAGAAAGGTACAGGGGAACATTATACCTCATTATACCGTGATATAAAGGTACAGGGGAACATTAGACCTCATTATACCTTGATATAAAGGTACAGGGGAACATTAGACCTCTACGTTATACCTTGATATAAAGGTACAGGGGAACATTAGACCTCATTATACCTTCAAAAACAGTTACAGGGGGACATAATGCCTCCACATTATACCTTGATATAAAGGTACAGGGGAACATAATGCCTCCACATTATACCTTGATATAAAGGTACAGGGGAACATTAGACCTCATTATACCTTGATATAAAGGTACAGGGGAACATTAGACCTCATTATACCTTGATATAATGGTACAGGGGAACATTAGACCTCATTATACCTTGATATAAAGGTACAAGGGAACATTAGACCTCATTATACCTTGATATAAAGGTACATGGGAACATTAGACCACAGTATACCTTGATATAAAGGTACAGGGGAACATTATATCTCATTATACCTTGATATAAAGGTACAGGGGAACATTATACCTAAATATACCTTGATATAAAGGTACAGGGGAACATTATACCTTATTATACATTGATATAAAGGTACAGGGGAACATTAGACCTCATTAAACCTTCAAAAACAGTTACAGGGGAACATAATGCCTCCACATTATACATTGATATAAAGGTACAGGGGAACATTAGACCTCTTCATTATACCTTGATATAAAGGTACAGGGACACATTAGGCCTCCACATTATACCTTGATATAAAGGTACAGGGGAACATAATGCCTCCACATTATACCTTGATATAAAGGTACAAGGGAACATTAGACCTAATTGAACCTTGATATAAAGGTACAGCGGAACATTAGACCACATTATACCTTGATATAAAGGTACAGGGGAACATAATGCCTCTACATTGTACCTTGATATAAAGGTACAGGGGAAACTTAGACCTCTACATTATACCTTGATATAAAGGTACAGGGGAACATTGGACTACATTCTACCTTGATATAAAGGTACAGGGGAACATTAGACCTCATTATACCTTGATATAAAGGTACAGGGGAACATAATGCCTCTACATTATACCTTGATATAAAGGTACAGGGGAAACTTAGACCTCATTATACCTTGATATAAAGGTACAGGGGAAACTTAGACCTCTACATTATATCTTGATATAAAGGTACAAGGGAACATAATGCCTCCACATTATACCTTGATATAAAGGTACAGGGGAACATAATGCCTCCACATTATACCTTGATATAAAGATACACGGGAACATTAGACCTCATTATACCTTGATATAAAGGTACAGGGGAACATTAAACCTCATTATACCTTGATATAATGGTACAGGGGAACATTAGACCTCATTATACCTTGATATAAAGGTACAGGGGAACATTAGACCTCATTATACCTTGATATAAAGGTACAGGGGAACATTAGACCTCATTATACCTTGATATAAAGGTACAGGGGAACATTAGACCTCATTATAGCTTGATATAAAGGTACATGGGAACATTAGACCTCAATATACCTTGATATAAAGGTACAGGGGAACATTATACCTTATTATACCTTGATATAAAGGTACAGGGGAACATTAGACCTCTACATTATACCTTGATATAAGGTACAGGGGAACATTAGACCTCATTATACCTTCAAAAATAGTTACAGGGGAACATAATGCCTCCACATTATACATTGATATAAAGGTACAGGGGAACATAATGCCTCCACATTATACCTTGATATAAAGGTACAAGGGAACATTAGACCTAATTGAACCTTGATATAAAGGTACAGCGGAACATTAGACCACATTATACCTTGATATAAAGGTACAGGGGAACATAATGCCTCTACATTGTACCTTGATATAAAGGTACAGGGGAAACTTAGACCTCTACCATTGATATAAAGGTACAGGGAAACATAATGCCTCCACATTATACCTTGATATAAAGGTACAGGGGAACATTGGACTACATTCTACCTTGATATAAAGGTACAGGGGAACATTAAACCTCATTATACCTTGATATAAAGGTACAGGGGAACATTATGCCACATTATACCTTGATATAAAGGTACAGGGGATCATTAGACCTCATTATACCTTGATATAAAGGTACAGGGGAACATAATGCCTCCACATTATACCTTGATATAAAGGTACAGGGGAACATTAGACCATATTGTATCTTGATATAAAGGTACAGGGGAACATTAGACCATATTATACCTTGAAATAAAGGTACAGAGGAACATTAGACCTCATTATACCTTGATATAAAGGTACAGGGGAACATTAGACCTCATTATACCTTGATATAAAGGTACAGGGGAACATTAGACCATATTATATCTTGATATTTAGGTACAGGAGAACATTAGACCTCATTATACCTTGATATAAAGGTACAGGGGAACATTAGACCACATTATACCTTGATTTAAAGGTACAGGGGAACATTATACCTAATTATACCTTGATATAAAGGTACAGGGGAACATTAGACCTCAATATACCTTTATATAAAGGTACAGGGGAACATTAGACTACATTATACCTTGATATAAAGGTACATGGGAACATTAGACCTCATTATACCTTGATATAAAGGTACAGGGGAACATTAGACCTCATTATACCTTGATATAAAGGTACAGGGGAACATTAGGCCTCTACATTATACCTTGATATAAAGCAGATCAGGACAAAAGACATGATAGCACCTCGTGTAAACAGGGCTATAGAGGTATTGAGAAACTCACTACTCTTCACCACACTGACATAAACAAACACACGTTTCTTGTAGCTGAACCTTCAACTTGACAACCACAGACACATCTCGCGGTTTTCCTCTGTGCAGCGCTGCATTCCTGCAGAATCAGATGCACAATGAACACTTCCTGCTCACTGCAGCTACTCTCAGGTTTCTGTGTCTTCTGGCTTTGCACATAGATGCACCAGATAAACAGTCATGTCTCCTCTGAAACTCCACAGCAAAATGAATAAACATCATTGACCAGCTGATCTGACCACATAGAGTTGAGCTGTACAGGTGAGAAGTCTGGCAATGAGATGACGTGCTGCTGAGCGTTACTGTTTTGAGACAGTGAGAGGCTGTTCTTCCAGGCTTAGGAGAGGGATAATGAGAGTATGAGATAGTAAGCTAATGTCACGTCAGGACATAGCATACAGCAGGCAGAAATAGATCAACAACAGATCTGTGTGTTCTAACTCCTGCCCTCTACCGTGTGCATCTGTCTCCTCTCACTGTGGAGTTGTCAGTCTGTTGCTATAATAGAAGTCTAAACGGCCATTCAGAGCATCCTTGGCATCAACATCAAAACATCCTAGTCTTGAAGTGTTGTAAAACTCAGAGAGCAGAAAGCAGATCCCATCCATGTCTTGACCTAAAAATGAAGTGGTCCGTCAGGGGAATGGACTGCCCTTGGCCCCCCCTGCCATTTAACAGAACCCCCTCCCTCCGCCATATAAGATGCTTATGTTTTAAAGAGCGAGGAACATGCTAAGAGCTCCTCTGACTCAACCTGATAGAAGTCTAGGAGCTGCTCTGACTCATCTGATAGAAGTCTAAGAGCTCCTCTGACTCAACCTGATAGAAGTCTAGGAGCTGCTCTGACTCATCTGATAGAAGTCTAGGAGCTGCTCTGACTCAACCTGATAGAAATCTAAGAGCTGCTCTGATTCAACCTGATAGAAGTCTAGGAGCTGCTCTGACTCAACCTGATAGAAGTCTAGGAGCTGCTCTGACTCAACCTGATAGAAGTCTAGGATCTGCTCTGACTCAACCTGATAGAAGTCTAGGAGCTGCTCTGACTCAACCTGATAGAAGTCTAGGAGCTGCTCTGACTCAACCTGATAGAAGTCTAGGAGCTGCTCTGACTCAACCTGATAGAAGTCTAGGAGCTGCTCTGACTCAACCTGATCGAAGCCTAGGAGCTGCTCTGACTCAACCTGATAGAAATCTAAGAGCTGCTCTGATTCAACCTGATAGAAGTCTAGGAGCTGCTCTGACTCAACCTGATCGAAGTCTAAGAGCTGCTCTGACTCAACCTGATAGAAGTCTAGGAGCTGCTCTGACTCAACCTGATAGAAGTCTAAGAGCTCCTCTGACTCAACCTGATAGAAATCTAAGAGCTGCTCTGATTCAACCTGATAGAAGTCTAGGAGCTGCTCTGACTCAACCTGATAGAAGTCTAGGAGCTGCTCTGACTCAACCTGATAGAAGTCTAGGATCTGCTCTGACTCAACCTGATAGAAGTCTAGGAGCTGCTCTGACTCAACCTGATAGAAGTCTAGGAGCTGCTCTGACTCAACCTGATAGAAGTCTAGGAGCTGCTCTGACTCAACCTGATAGAAGTCTAGGAGCTGCTCTGACTCAACCTGATCGAAGCCTAGGAGCTGCTCTGACTCAACCTGATAGAAATCTAAGAGCTGCTCTGATTCAACCTGATAGAAGTCTAGGAGCTGCTCTGACTCAACCTGATCGAAGTCTAAGAGCTGCTCTGACTCAACCTGATAGAAGTCTAGGAGCTGCTCTGACTCAACCTGATAGAAATCTAGGTGGTGCTCTGACTCAACCTGATCGAAGCCTAGGAGCTGCTCTGACTCAACCTGATAGAAGTCTAGGAGCTGCTCTGACTAAACCTGATAGAAGTCTAGGGGCTGCTCTGACTCAACCTGATCGAAGCCTAGGAGCTGCTCTGACTCAACCTGATAGAAATCTAAGAGCTGCTCTGACTCAACCTGATAGAACTCTAAGAGCTGCTCTGACTCATCTGATAGAAGTCTAGCAGCTGCTCTGACTCAACCTGATAGAAGTCTAAGAGCTGCTCTGACTCAACCTGATCGAAGCCTAGGAGCTGCTCTGACTCAACCTGATAGAAATCTAAGAGCTGCTCTGACTCAACCTGATAGAAGTCTAGGAGCTGCTCTGACTCAACCTGATAGAAGTCTAGGAGCTGCTCTGACTCAACCTGATCGAAGCCTAGGAGCTGCTCTGACTCAACCTGATCGAAATCTAAGAGGTGCTCTGACTCAACCTGATAGACGTTTAGGAGCTGCTCTGACTCAACCTGATAGAAGTCTAGGAGCTGCTCTGACTCAACCTGATGGAAGTCTAGGAGCTGCTCTGACTCAACCTGACAGAAGTCTAAGAGCTGCTCTTGCTCAACCTGATCGAAGCCTAGGAGCTGCTCTGACTCAACCTGATAGAAGTCTAGTAGCTGCTCTGACTCAACCTTATAGAAGCCTAGGAGCTGCTCTGACTCAACCTGATAGAAGTCTAGGAGCTGCTCTGACTCAACCTTATAGAAGTCTAGGAGCTGCTCTGACTCAACCTGATAGAAGTCTAGGAGCTGCTCTGACTCAACCTGATAGAAGTCTAGGAGCGGCTCTGACTCAACCTGATCGAAGCCTAGGAGCTGATCTGACTCAACCTGATAGAAATCTAAGAGCTGCTCTGATTCAACCTGATAGAAGTCAAAGAGCTGCTCTGATTCAACCTGATAGAAGTCTAGGAGCTGCTCTGACTCAACCTGATAGAAGTCTAAGAGCTGCTCTGACTCAACCTGATAGAAGTCTAGGAGCTGCTCTGACTCAACCTGATCGAAGCCTAGGAGCTGCTCTGACTCAACCTGATAGAAATCTAGGAGCTGCTCTGACTCAACCTGATAGAAGTCTAAGAAGTCAAAACAAGCTGACCAACCAGGATATTATTAGATGCTGTAAACTAAATTCAACAAGATATTTTCTCTATATGTTATGTATATGCAGTGCTTCATTTCATCTGGATCCTACGGAACAGGATCCGGCACCTCTCTGTTTTGTACTGTTTCGTTCCGGAACCTATTTGGCCAGATCCTGTACCTTGCATGGCATGGATTGTTTGTGAAGATAACATCAAGGCTACTCTCCTTGATGTTATCCTCACAAATAATCCTGGTAGGTATCAGTCTGGTGTTTTCTGTAATGACCTTAGTGATCACTGTTTTACAGTCTGTGTTCGTAATGGCTGCTCAGTGAAACGATCTGTCTGATTTGTCATAGACACATGCTAAAAAACTTTAATGAGCAAGCCTTCCTTCATGAACTGGCATATATAAATTGATATAGAATCAGCTTGATCCCCTCTGTCGAGGACGCTTGGACCTTGTTTTT
The DNA here is from genome assembly GCF_045679555.1 of Salvelinus alpinus. Lineage (NCBI taxonomy): Eukaryota > Metazoa > Chordata > Actinopteri > Salmoniformes > Salmonidae > Salvelinus > Salvelinus alpinus. The sequence continues at coordinate 5,204,917 of NC_092114.1, forward strand.
TGATATTTACAGCGGTATTGTTAACAAACATGCCCCCATAAAGAAAATGAGAATTAAAAACAGGTTCAGCCCCTGGTTTGACAGTGATCTGGCAGAGTTACTCCACCTCAAGAATTCCAATTGGCGAAAGGCTCGTCACACGGATACTCACGCTGACTGGCTCTAGTTCAGGCAAATGAGAAATAGGTGCACTCAGGCTATCCGGTAGGCCAAAGTTAGTTACTTTAAGGAGCAGTTCTCTCTCTGTGGGTCTAACCCCAAGAAGTTCTGGAGAACGGTTAAAGACCTGGAGAATAAACCCTCCTCCTCACAGCTTCCCGTGTCCCTTAATGTTGATGATGTGGTTGTTACTGACAAGGAGCACATGGCTCGTCACACGGATACTCACGCTGACTGGCTCTAGTTCAGGCAAATGAGAAATAGGTGCACTCAGGCTATCCGGTAGGCCAAAGTTAGTTACTTTAAGGAGCAGTTCTCTCTCTGTGGGTCTAACCCCAAGAAGTTCTGGAGAACGGTTAAAGACCTGGAGAATAAACCCTCCTCACAGCTTCCCGTGTCCCTTAATGTTGATGATGTGGTTGTTACTGACAAGGAGCACATGGCTGAGCTCTTTAATCACCACTTCATTAACAGGATTCCTATTTGACTCAGCCATGCCTCATTGCCCGTCCAACATTTCCTCATCTCCCACCCCTTCTAATGCCCCAATGCTCCTCCCTCTTTTCCCCTGCCTCGGTACAAAGTTTCTCCCTGCAGGCGGTCACTGAGTCTCAGGTGCTAAAGGAGCTCCTTAAACAGATGGTTTAGACCCTTTCTTCTTTAAGGTTGCTGCCACTATCATCGCCAAGACTATCTCTGACCTTTTTAACCTGTCAATTAGGATCAAGTTAAAGGCCAATTTCTATTTTGCCCTGTTTATCAAAAGTGTTGGTAAAACCTGTTAATAATCAACTGACTGGCTTTCTTGATGTCTATAGCATTCTCTCTGGTATGCAATCTGGTTTCCTCTCATGTTATTGATGTGTCACTGCAACCTTAAAGGTCCTCAGTGATGTCACCATTGCCCTTGATTCTAAGCAATGTTGTGCTGCTATTTTTCTTGACTTGGACAGAGCTTTTGATACCGTAGACCATTTCATTCTTGTTAACAAACACGCCCCCATAAAGAAAATTTGAATTAAAAACTGGTTCAGCCCCTGGTTCGAGTATTGGTGTCTCTGAGGGGTCTTTGTACTGGTTTGCTAACTACCTCTCTCAAAGAGTGCAGTGTATAAAGTCAGAACATCTTCCATCTCAGCCACTGCCTGTCACCAAGGGAGTACCACAAGGCTTGATCCTAGGCCCCACACATTTCTCAATTTACATCAACAACATAGTTCAAGCAGTAGGAAGCTCGCTCATCCATTTATATGCAGATGATACAGTGTTATACTCAGCTGGCCCCTCCATGGATGTTGTGTTAAACGCTCTACAACAAAGCTTTCTTAGTGTCCAACAAGATTTCTTTGTTCTTAACCTTGTTCTGAACACCTCCAAAACAAAAGTTGTGTGGTTTGGTAAGAAGAATGTCTCTCTCCCCACCGGTGTGATTACTACCTCTGAGTATGGCTAGACGGTACACTGTCCTTCTCTCAGCACATATCAAAGCTGCAGGCTTTGCTGTTTGGGGTTTTAGGCTGGGTTTCTGTACAGCACGTTGTGACATCGGCTGATGTAAGAAGGGCTTCATGAATACATTTGATTGATTGAATGATTGATTGATTGTCTGTGCCCAATAATGTTTGTACCGTGTTTTGTGCTGCTACAATGTTGTGCTGCTGCCATGCTGTGTTGTCATGTGTTGCTGCCATGCTGTGTTGTCATGTGTTGCTGCCATGCTGTGTTGTCATGTGTTGCTGCCATGCTGTGTTGTCATGTGTTGCTGCCATGCTGTGTTGTCATGTGTTGCTGCCATGCTGTGTTGTCATGTGTTGCTGCCATGCTGTGTTGTCATGTGTTGATGCCATGCTGTGTTGTCATGTGTTGATGCCATGCTGTGTTGTCATGTGTTGATGCCATGCTATGTTGTCATGTGTTGATGCCATGCTGTGTTGTCATGTGTTGCTGCCATGCTGTGTTGTCATGTGTTGCTGCCATGCTGTGTTGTCATGTGTTGATGCCATGCTGTGTTGTCATGTGTTGATGCCATGCTGTGTTGTCATGTGTTGCTGCCATGCTGTGTTGTCATGTGTTGCTGCCATGCTGTGTTGTCATGTGTTGATGCCATGCTGTGTTGTCATGTGTTGATGCCATGCTGTGTTGTCATGTGTTGCTGCGATGCTATGTTGTTGTCTTTAGGTCTCTCTTCATGTAGTGTTGTGGTGTCTCTCTTGTCGTGATGTGTTTTGTCCTATATTATATATATATTTTTTAATAATATTATCCTAGCCCCTGTCCCCACAAAAGGCCTTTTGCCTTCTGGTAGGCCGTCATTTTGAATAAGAATTTGTTCTTAACTGACTTAACTGTTAAATAAAAAATTATAATAAAAGAACGATCAAAGTTCATTCGAGTTTCCTCTATGATCTCTCTGTCTCTGCTCTGATAGAAAATGAGCCTGCAACTGTCATCTCTCCAGCATTGCACTTCCTCATGTATTTCCTTATAGAACCATAGCCGCGGGAAGGGTTCTGCAGGAGCTGCACTTCCTCATGTATTTCCTTATAGAACCATAGAAGGGTTCTGCAGGAGCTGCAGTGCCTCTACTGCTCTATGCACTACAACAACGCAATGATATGCTTGTAATTCTTTCTTTTTTTAAGTAGAGTTTTTTTTCTCATGTGTTCCGGTACCTCAGAGCTCCCCAGGTCACCCCCCTCTCTCGCTCCCCTCCTGATATTACAAATGAAGCACTGTGTATATGATTGAATAAAATGTACGTATAGCCTGTAGGGTGGGTTGAGAATACTGATGAAGGTTTGTGAGGAGAGAAGTAATACTAGAACACACTGTTCTGTATAACCACAAAGCTACATATTGTACTGTTGCAAGCAGCACTGAGAATGTTCCAAATGGTAATGAGAGAGAGAAATGTCTTTCTGTATAAATTGTAGCATAATCTGTAAGTATAGTAGCTTGAGAAATTCCTGCTGGGTTTCCTATCAATAAAAACACATTGAAATGTCAGAGGATTTAAAGCTCCCCTTTAATGAAACACTATAAGGAAACAATTCCCCTTTACATTTAATTGTCCTTATTATTCTCCACGGCTATTCATCCTGAACAATGTGTGTCTACTGCACCACAGGGGTCTAATGGAGAGCAGTGGCTGGATCCCAGCTCTAAAACTGTGCATCCCAAATGGCAACCTCTACATAGTGCACAACCTTTGATCTACGGTAGTGACGCAGACATAGAACCTCTCTGTTGTCCCGGCTGGGACATCTGGGGTCTGAGATCTCTACAGGTCTCATACTAGAGTCTGTCTGTCTGTCTGTCTGTCTGTCTGTCTGTCTGTCTGTCTGTCTGTCTGTCTGTCTGTCTGTCTGTCTGTCTGTCTGTCTGTCTGTCTGTCTGTCTGTCTGTCTGTCTGTCTGTCTGTCTGTCTGTCTGTCTGTCTGTGACCTTGGCAAAGAACCACCGGCTCTTAGGTGGCTGTCCGTCCATTCGTGCTGTGACATCATAGATGATCCCTTGTCCTCATTCTTGATTCCCCAGGGACTCAGGGAGGAATTAGGTGATATTTATAAAGACACCTAGGCTCTAGGTAAACACACAGGACACCGGATCAGGGACTAAATACTGTAGATAGGAGGGACCAGGGTTACGTTACTGTAGACAGGAGGGACCAGGGTTAAGTTACTGTAGATAGGAGGGACCAGGGTTAAGTTACTGTAGACAGGAGGGACCAGGGTTAAGTTACTGTAGATAGGAGGGACCAGGGTTACGTTACTGTAGACAGGAGGGACCAGGGTTAAGTTACTGTAGATAGGAGGGACCAGGGTTAAGTTACTGTAGACAGGAGGGACCAGGGTTAAGTTACTGTAGATAGGAGGGACCAGGGTTACGTTACTGAAGATAGAAGGGACCAGGGTTAAGTTACTGTAGTTAGGAGGGACCAGGGTTACGTTACTGAAGATAGGAGGGACCAGGGTTACGTTACTGAAGAAGGGGAGGGTTAGCGGTTAGAAGGGGAGGGTTAGAGGTTAGAAGAGGAGGGTTAGGGGTTAGAAGAGGAGGGTTAGGGGTTAGAAGAGGAGGGTTAGGGGTTAGAAGGGGAGGGTTAGGGGTTAGAAGGGGAGGGTTAGGGGTTAGAAGGGGAGGGTTAGGGGTTAGAAGGGGAGGGTTAGGGGTTAGAAGAGGAGGGTTAGGGGTTAGAAGAGGAGGGTTAGGGGTTAGAAGAGGAGGGTTAGGGGTTAGAAGGGGAGGGTTAGGGGTTAGAAGGGGAGGGTTAGGGGTTAGAAGGGGAGGGTTAGGGGTTAGAAGGGGAGGGTTAGGGGTTAGAAGGGGAGGGTTAGGGGTTAGAAGGGGAGGGTTAGGGGTTAGAAGAGGAGGGTTAGGGGTTAGAAGAGGAGGGTTAGGGGTTAGAAGGGGAGGGTTAGGGGTTAGAAGGGGAGGGTTAGGGGTTAGAAGGGGAGGGTTAGGGGTTAGAAGGGGAGGGTTAGGGGTTAGAAGGGGAGGGTTAGGGGTTAGAAGAGGAGGGTTAGGGGTTAGAAGGGGAGGGTTAGGGGTTAGAAGGGGAGGGTTAGGGGTTAGAAGGGGAGGGTTAGGGGTTAGAAGGGGAGGGTTAGGGGTTAGAAGGGGAGGGTTAGGGGTTAGAAGAGGAGGGTTAGGGGTTAGAAGGGGAGGGTTAGGGGTTAGAAGAGGAGGGTTAGGGGTTAGAAGGGGAGGGTTAGGGGTTAGAAGGGGAGGGTTAGGGGTTAGAAGGGGAGGGTTAGGGGTTAGAAGGGGAGGGTTAGGGGTTAGAAGAGGAGGGTTAGGGGTTAGAAGAGGAGGGTTAGGGGTTAGAAGGGGAGGGTTAGGGGTTAGAAGAGGAGGGTTAGGGGTTAGAAGGGGAGGGTTAGGGGTTAGAAGGGGAGGGTTAGGGGTTAGAAGAGGAGGGTTAGGGGTTAGAAGGGGAGCGTTAGGGGTTAGAAGAGGAGGGTTAGGGGTTAGAAGAGGAGGGTTAGGGGTTAGAAGAGGAGGGTTAGGGGTTAGAAGGGGAGGGTTAGGGGTTAGAAGAGGAGGGTTAGGGGTTAGAAGGGGAGGGTTAGGGGTTAGAAGGGGAGGGTTAGGGGTTAGAAGGGGAGGGTTAGGGGTTAGAAGGGGAGGGTTAGGGGTTAGAAGGGGAGGGTTAGGGGTTAGAAGAGGAGGGTTAGGGGTTAGAAGAGGAGGGTTAGGGGTTAGAAGAGGAGGGTTAGGGGTTAGAAGAGGAGGGTTAGGGGTTAGAAGGGGAGGGTTAGGGGTTAGAAGGGGAGGGTTAGGGGTTAGAAGGGGAGGGTTAGGGGTTAGAAGGGGAGGGTTAGGGGTTAGAAGGGGAGGGTTAGGGGTTAGAAGAGGAGGGTTAGGGGTTAGAAGAGGAGGGTTAGGGGTTAGAAGAGGAGGGTTAGGGGTTAGAAGAGGAGGGTTAGGGGTTAGAAGAGGAGGGTTAGGGGTTAGAAGGGGAGGGTTAGGGGTTAGAAGGGGAGGGTTAGGGGTTAGAAGAGGAGGTTTAGCGGTTAGAAGGGGAGGATTAGGGGTTAGAAGGGGAGGGTTAGGGGTTAGAAGAGGAGGGTTAGGGGTTAGAAGAGGAGGTTTAGCGGTTAGAAGGGGAGGGTTAGGGGTTAGAAGGGGAGGGTTAGGGGTTAGAAGGGGAGGGTTAGGGGTTAGAAGGGGAGGGTTAGGGGTTAGAAGAGGAGGGTTAGGGGTTAGAAGAGGAGGGTTAGGGGTTAGAAGAGGAGGGTTAGGGGTTAGAAGGGGAGGGTTAGGGGTTAGAAGGGGAGGGTTAGGGGTTAGAAGGGGAGGGTTAGGGGTTAGAAGAGGAGGGTTAGGGGTTAGAAGAGGAGGGTTAGGGGTTAGAAGGGGAGGGTTAGGGGTTAGAAGGGGAGGGTTAGGTGTTAGAAGAGGAGGTTTAGCGGTTAGAAGGGGAGGGTTAGGGGTTAGAAGAGGAGGGTTAGGGGTTAGAAGGGGAGGGTTAGGGGTTAGAAGGGGAGGGTTAGGGGTTAGAAGGGGAGGGTTAGGGGTTAGAAGAGGAGGGTTAGGGGTTAGAAGAGGAGGGTTAGGGGTTAGAAGGGGAGGGTTAGGGGTTAGAAGGGGAGGGTTAGGGGTTAGAAGAGGAGGTTTAGCGGTTAGAAGGGGAGGGTTAGGGGTTAGAAGAGGAGGTTTAGCGGTTAGAAGGGGAGGGTTAGGGGTTAGAAGAGGAGGGTTAGGGGTTAGAAGGGGAGGGTTAGGGGTTAGAAGAGGAGGGTTAGGGGTTAGAATGGGAGGGTTAGGGGTTAGAAGAGGAGGGTTAGGGGTTAGAAGAGGAGGGTTAGGGTTAGAAGGGGAGGGTTAGGGGTTAGAAGGGGAGGGTTAGGGGTTAGAAGGGGAGGGTTAGGGGTTAGAAGAGGAGGGTTAGGGGTTAGAAGAGGAGGGTTAGGGGTTAGAAGAGGAGGGTTAGGGGTTAGAAGAGGAGGGTTAGGGGTTAGAAGAGGAGGGTTAGGGGTTAGAAGGGGAGGGTTAGGGGTTAGAAGAGGAGGGTTAGGGGTTAGAAGAGGATGTTTAGGGGTTAGAAGAGGAGGGTTAGGGGTTAGAAGAGGAGGGTTAGGGGTTAGAAGAGGAGGGTTAGGGTTAGAAGGGGAGGGTTAGGGGTTAGAAGGGGAGGGTTAGGGGTTAGAAGGGGAGGGTTAGGGGTTAGAAGAGGAGGGTTAGGGTTTAGAAGGGGAGGGTTAGGGGTTAGAAGGGGAGGGTTAGGGGTTAGAAGAGGAGGGTTAGGGGTTAGAAGAGGAGGGTTAGGGGTTAGAAGAGGAGGGTTAGGGGTTAGAAGGGGAGGGTTAGGGGTTAGAAGGGGAGGGTTAGGGGTTAGAAGAGGAGGTTTAGCGGTTAGAAGGGGAGGGTTAGGGGTTAGAAGAGGAGGGTTAGGGGTTAGAAGGGGAGGGTTAGGGGTTAGAAGAGGAGGGTTAGGGGTTAGAAGAGGAGGGTTAGGGGTTAGAAGAGGAGGGTTAGGGGTTAGAAGGGGAGGGTTAGGGGTTAGAAGAGGAGGGTTAGGGGTTAGAAGAGGATGTTTAGCGGTTAGAAGGGGAGGGTTAGGGGTTAGAAGAGGAGGTTTAGCGGTTAGAAGGGGAGGGTTAGGGGTTAGAAGAGGAGGGTTAGGGGTTAGAAGGGGAGGGTTAGGGGTTAGAAGAGGAGGGTTAGGGGTTAGAAGAGGAGGGTTAGGGGTTAGAAGAGGAGGGTTAGGGTTAGAAGGGGAGGGTTAGGGGTTAGAAGGGGAGGGTTAGGGGTTAGAAGGGGAGGGTTAGGGGTTAGAAGAGGAGGGTTAGGGGTTAGAAGAGGAGGGTTAGGGGTTAGAAGAGGAGGGTTAGGGGTTAGAAGAGGAGGGTTAGGGGTTAGAAGGGGAGGGTTAGGGGTTAGAAGGGGAGGGTTAGGGGTTAGAAGGGGAGGGTTAGGGGTTAGAAGAGGAGGGTTAGGGGTTAGAAGGGGAGGGTTAGGGGTTAGAAGAGGAGGGTTAGGGGTTAGAAGGGGAGGGTTAGGGGTTAGAAGAGGAGGGTTAGGGGTTAGAAGAGGAGGGTTAGGGGTTAGAAGAGGAGGGTTAGGGGTTAGAAGAGGAGGGTTAGGGGTTAGAAGAGGAGGGTTAGGGGTTAGAAGAGGAGGGTTAGGGGTTAGAAGAGGAGGGTTAGGGGTTAGAAGAGGAGGGTTAGGGGTTAGAAGGGGAGGGTTAGGGGTTAGAAGAGGAGGGTTAGGGGTTAGAAGGGGAGGGTTAGGGGTTAGAAGAGGAGGGTTAGGGGTTAGAAGAGGAGGGTTAGGGGTTAGAAGGGGAGGGTTAGGGGTTAGAAGAGGAGGGTTAGGGGTTAGAAGAGGAGGGTTAGGGGTTAGAAGAGGAGGGTTAGGGGTTAGAAGAGGAGGGTTAGGGGTTAGAAGGGGAGGGTTAGGGGTTAGAAGGGGAGGGTTAGGGGTTAGAAGGGGAGGGTTAGGGGTTAGAAGAGGAGGGTTAGGGGTTAGAAGAGGAGGGTTAGGGGTTAGAAGGGGAGGGTTAGGGGTTAGAAGGGGAGGGTTAGGGGTTAGAAGGGGAGGGTTAAGGGTTAGAAGAGGAGGGTTAAGGGTTAGAAGAGGAGGGTTAGGGGTTAGAAGAGGAGGGTTAGGGGTTAGAAGGGGAGGGTTAGGGGTTAGAAGGGGAGGGTTAGGGGTTAGAAGGGGAGGGTTAGGGGTTAGAAGGGGAGGGTTAGGGGTTAGAAGAGGAGGGTTAGGGGTTAGAAGGGGAGGGTTAGGGGTTAGAAGAGGAGGGTTAGGGGTTAGAAGGGGAGGGTTAGGGGTTAGAAAGGGAGGGTTAGGGGTTAGAAGGGGAGGGTTAGGGGTTAGAAGGGGAGGGTTAGGGGTTAGAAGGGGAGGGTTAGGGGTTAGAAGAGGAGGGTTAGGGGTTAGAAGAGGAGGGTTAGGGGTTAGAAGAGGAGGGTTAGGGGTTAGAAGAGGAGGGTTAGGGGTTAGAAGGGGAGGGTTAGAAGAGGAGGGTTAGGGGTTAGAAGGGGAGGGTTAGGGGTTAGAAGAGGAGGGTTAGGGGTTAGAAGAGGAGGGTTAGGGGTTAGAAGAGGAGGGTTAGGGGTTAGAAGAGGAGGGTTAGGGGTTAGAAGGGGAGGGTTAGGGGTTAGAAGAGGAGGGTTAGGGGTTAGAAGAGGAGGGTTAGGGGTTAGAAGGGGAGGGTTAGGGGTTAGAAGGGGAGGGTTAGGGGGTTAGAAGGGGAGGGTTAGGGGTTAGAAGAGGAGGGTTAGGGGTTAGAAGAGGAGGGTTAAGGGTTAGAAGAGGAGGGTTAGGGGTTAGAAGGGGAGGGTTAGGGGTTAGAAGGGGAGGGTTAGGGGTTAGAAGAGGAGGGTTAGGGGTTAGAAGGGGAGGGTTAGGGGTTAGAAGAGGAGGGTTAGGGGTTAGAAGAGGAGGGTTAGGGGTTAGAAGAGGAGGCTTAGGGGTTAGAAGAGGAGGGTTAGGGGTTAGAAGGGGAGGGTTAGGGGTTAGAAGAGGAGGGTTAGGGGTTAGAAGAGGAGGGTTAAGGGTTAGAAGAGGAGGGTTAGGGGTTAGAAGGGGAGGGTTAGGGGTTAGAAGGGGAGGGTTAGGGGTTAGAAGGGGAGGGTTAGGGGTTAGAAGGGGAGGGTTAGGGGTTAGAAGAGGAGGGTTAGGGGTTAGAAGGGGAGGGTTAGGGGTTAGAAGGGGAGGGTTAGGGGTTAGAAGAGGAGGGTTAGGGGTTAGAAGAGGAGGGTTAGGGGTTAGAAGGGGAGGGTTAGGGGTTAGAAGGGGAGGGTTAGGGGTTAGAAGGGGAGGGTTAGGGGTTAGAAGAGGAGGGTTAGGGGTTAGAAGAGGAGGGTTAGGGGTTAGAAGGGGAGGGTTAGGGGTTAGAAGGGGAGGGTTAGGGGTTAGAAGAGGAGGGTTAGGGGTTAGAAGAGGAGGGTTAGGGGTTAGAAGAGGAGGGTTAGGGGTTAGAAGAGGAGGGTTAGGGGTTAGAAGAGGAGGGTTAGGGGTTAGAAGAGGAGGGTTAGGGGTTAGAAGGGGAGGGTTAGGGGTTAGAAGAGGAGGGTTAGGGGTTAGAAGAGGAGGGTTAGGGGTTAGAAGGGGAGGGTTAGGGGTTAGAAGAGGAGGGTTAGGGGTTAGAAGAGGAGGTTTAGGTACAGTTGAAGACAGAAGTTTACATACACTTAGGTTGGAGTCATTAAATCTCGTTTTTCAACCACTGAACCATCTGAATTACCTTTTTCACGTGCTTTTTAAAAGAGAGGTTGGAATCAAGTATGATGCCAAGGTACTTAAAATCAGATACCACCTGGAGCTTCTCCCCTGACACACAGACATCTGGCTCAGTAGCATCAGAAACCAGCTGGAGCTTCTCCCCTGACACACAGACATCTGGCTCAGTAACATCAGATACCACCTGGAGCTTCTCCCCTGACACACAGACATCTGGCTCAGTAGCATCAGATACCACCTGGAGCTTCTCCCCTGACACACAGACATCTGGCTCAGTAGCATCAGATACCAGCTGGAGCTTCTCCCCTGACACACAGACATCTGGCTCAGTAGCATCAGATACCAGCTGGAGCTTCTCCCCTGACACACAGACATCTGGCTCAGTAGCATCTGTTGTCACCTTTGTGAAGGAGATGCAGACAGTTTTTTTCACAATGAGATGCAAACACGAGTCACTGAGCCACTTTGTAACCTGGACCATTACAGTAGTGAGTCACTGAGCCACTTTGTTACCTGGACCATTACAGTAGTGAGTCACTGAGTCACTTTGTAACCTGGACCATTACAGTAGTGAGTCACTGAGCCACTTTGTAACCTGGACCATTACAGTAGTGAGTCACTGAGCCACTTTGTAACCTGGACCATTACAGTAGTGAGTCACTGAGCCACTTTGTAACCTGGACCATTACAGTAGTGAGTCACTGAGTCACTTTGTAACCTGGACCATTACAGTAGTGAGTCACTGAGCCACTTTGTAACCTGGACCATTACAGTAGTGAGTCACTGAGCCACTTTGTAACCTGGACCATTACAGTAGTGAGTCACTGAGCCACTTTGTAACCTGGACCATTACAGTAGTGAGTCACTGAGCCACTTTGTAACCTGGACCATTACAGTAGTGAGTCACTTTGTAACCTGGACCATTACAGTAGTGAGTCACTGAGCCACTTTGTAACCTGGACCATTACAGTTGTGAGTTCTTGTGCAGCTTGTTGTTTGCTCTTTGCATGTACATATATCACTGTATCATCTGCATACATTTGAACTTCAGACCCAGTACAGACAGAAGGCAGATCATTAATGTACAGGCTGAACAGGAGGGGCCCCAGTATTGACCCTTGGGGGACGCCCACATCATAGCTAAGAGTGGGCGACAGCTCATTGCTCACTCTGACACACTGAGTTCTGCCTTCAAGGTAGGATTTCATCCATCTCAAGGCATCGGGGGAAAAGTTGAACTTGGACAATTTTGTGATGAGAATCTCATGGTTAACAGTATCAAAAGCCCTCCTTAGGTCCAGAAACACAGCCCCAACAACGCCCCCTTTGTCCATCTTGGACTTCACATTTTCCAGAAGAAAGCAGTTGGCCGTTTCTGTGGAGTGTTTCGCTCTGAAGCCAAACTGCATGGAGTGTAATGTGAAGGGGCTGTTGTTGAGGTGGGCAATCAATTGTTCTGCTTCACACTTTTCAAATACCTTCGACACCACATGTAGTATACAAATTTATTTTATTTCACCTTTATTTAACGATCCGGCCAGTTAAGAACAAGTTCTAATTTACAACTGCGACCTGGCCAAGATAAAGCAAAGCAGTGCGACACAAACAACAACACAGAGTTACACATGGAATAAACAAACATACAGTCAATAACACAATAGAAAAGTCTATATACAGTGTGTGCAAATGAAGTAAGATTAAAGAGGTAAGGCAATAAATAGGCCACAGTGGTGAAATAATTACAATTTAGCAAATAAACACTGGAGTGATGTGCAGAAGATGAATGTGCAAGTAGAGATCCTGGGGTGCAAATAAATAACAATATGGATATGAGGTAGTTGGATGGGCTATTTACAGATGGCCGTGTACAGGTGCAATGATCTGTAAGCTGCTCTGATAGCTGATGCTTAAAGTTAGTGAGGGAGATATGAGTCTCCAGCTTCAGTGATTTTTGCAATTCGTTCCAGTCATTGGGCCTGTAGTTACTCACGTCAGCAGGGTCACCCGATTTAAAGATGGCCGTTATTATGGCCGACTTCCATACCCTTGGAAACACCCCCAGACCAATAAATGTGTTGGTGACCTTAGTAATGGGGCCAATGAGTGACTCTTTGTAGTTTTTAAGAAAGGTAGAGTCCAGCCCAAAACACATCTTTGGCTTTAGAGATCTTTAGTGAGCTAATCACCTTGTTCACCTTTGACTCAGAAACCTCCCTTATGATGAAGACAGGTTGAGCATCATTTACTAGCACTGAGCCCCAGAAACCAGTGGAGGGGTTCTGTGTCAGTACCCTGACAGAGTCAATAAAGTAGGAATTGAAGGCTATTGCTATTTTGACTGCATCCTGTGTTAGATTGTTATTCACCATGATTTCTAGTCTTTTTGCAGTGTTACTATCAATTTAGAATTTCCCTTTGCTTCACCAATTATGTTAATAAAAAAGTTTGCCTTGGCCTGTCTGATTTCTTTCATCACCTTTCTCAACATGTCATGTCTATTGTGTTATCTATATACAGTGGGGAGAACAAGTATTTGATACACTGCCGATTTTGCAGGTTTTCCTACTTACAAAGCATGTAGAGGTCTGTCATTTTTATCATAGGTACACTTCAACTGTGAGAGACGGAATCTAAAACAAAAATCCAGAAAATCACATTGTATGATTTTTAAGTAATTAATTTGCATTTTATTGCATGACATAAGTATTTGATCACCTACCAACCAGTAAGAATTCCGGCTCTCACAGACCTGTTAGTTTTTCTTTAAGAAGCCCTCCTGTTCTCCACTCATTACCTGTATTAACTGCACCTGTTTGAACTCGTTACCTGTATAAAAGACACCTGTCCACACACTCAATCAAACAGACTCCAACCTCTCCACAATGGCCAAGACCAGAGAGCTGTGTAAGGACATCAGGGATAAATTGTAGACCTGTACAAGGCTGGGATGGGCTACAGGACAATAGCCAAGCAGCTTGGTGAGAAGGCAACAACTGTTGGCACAATTATTAGAAAATGGAAGAAGTTCAAGATGACGGTCAATCACCCTCGGTCTGGGGCTCCATGCAAGATCTCACCTCGTGGGGCATCAATGATCATGAGGAATGTGAGGGATCAGCCCAGAACTACACGGCAGGACCTGGTCAATGACCTGAAGAGAGCTGGGACCACAGTCTCAAAGAAAACCATTAGTAACACACTACGCCGTCATGGATTAAAATCCTGCAGCGCACGCAAGGTCCCCCTGCTCAAGCCAGCGCATGTCCAGGCCCGTCTGAAGTTTGCCAATGACCATCTGGATGATCCAGAGGAGGAATGGGAGAAGGTCATGTGGTCTGATGAGACAAAAATAGAGCTTTTTGCTCTAAACTCCACTCGCCGTGTTTGGAGGAATAGAAGGATGAGTACAACCCCAAGAACACCATCCCAACCGTGAAGCATGGAGGTGGAAACATCATTCTTTGGGGATGCTTTTCTGCAAAGGGGACAGGACGACTGCACCGTATTGAAGGGAGGATGGATGGGGCCATGTATCGTGAGATCTTGACCAACAACCTCCTTCCCTCAGTAAGAGCATTGAAGATGGGTCGTGGCTGGGTCTTCCAGCATGACAACGACCCGAAACACACAGCCAGGGCAACTAAGGAGTGGCTCCGTAAGAAGCATCTCAAGGTCCTGGAGTGGCCTAGCCAGTCTCCAGACCTGAACCCAATAGAAAATCTTTGGAGGGAGCCGAAAGTCCGTATTGCCCAGCGACAGCCCCGAAACCTGAAGGATCTGGAGAAGGTCTGTATGGAGGAGTGGGCCAAAATCCCTGCTGCAGTGTGTGCAAACCTGGTCAAGAACTACAGGAAACGTATGATCTCTGTAATTGCAAACTAAGGTTTCTGTACCAAATATTCAGTTCTGCTTTTCTGATGTATCAAATACTTATGTCATGCAATAAAATGCAAATTAATTAATTAAAAATCATACAATGTGATTTTCTGGATTTTTGTTTTAGATTCCTTCTCTCACAGTTGAAGTGTACCTATGATAAAAATTACAGACCTCTACATGCTTTGTAAGTAGGAAAACCTGCAAAATTGTCAGTGTATCAAATACTTGTTCTCCCCACTGTATGTCTATGATTTCCTATAGATTTCCTATGGAGGACTGACAGCATCCTTTAAAACAACTGATATTCCCATTCAAGTCAACATTCTGATGTGTGGACCTCTGATCATCTTTATGGTACCATTTGAAAGTCAAAACTTAAATTGTATCCCATTTTAGTACATTTATCAGCCAAAACATGACACCCACCCTGTATTCAAGAGAACGTTGCGTCTCAACCGATGTCGGGCACAACACAAAAACCTCAGATGATGTAAAATAGGGTCTAAGCTAAAACATATACAAATATGAAGAATTAAAAACTATTTTTAGATACTTTACTTTTAAGGTAAATGTAGTATATTTTTAAGTTAGTATTTTTTAAATTAGAAAGTAGTTTGTAAGCTTTAAATTGTAAGTCGCTCTGGATAAGAGCGTCTGCTAAATGACTTAAATGTAAATGTAAATGTAAATTATATGAACATCAACCGTTTATCTTTTCCAGTGATGAAGACATAGATGTCTCATGGTGGGATATGGAAAATAGGTCAACTTTTGTCATTCAGGTCCACATGTCCCTTGCTGAGCACTTCCACAATGGATAAATATGTAGGTTTTGTTCAAATCAAAACGGGTGCTGTGAAAAAGGGATTGAGTTCAAATGGATTTACACAAAATTCAGTTTTGGACGAGACTGACTTCATTACCAAAATGTTCCTATTTTACACTTTGTAGTCAATTTTGACAGCAGAATAAATGTTTTTGAATCATATTGACTTTCTAAATGAGAAGTAATTTTTGGGGGAAGTTGCTTTTTAATACTTCTGAACCCAGCACCCTGGGTAGTCAGGCTGAACACCACAATGACAGATCATGTATACAAACAACTGGTCAAACACTGTAAACAGACAAAGCGTCAATACAGGACTAAGATTGAATCCAACTACACCGTCTCTGACGCTCGTCAGATGTGGCAGGGCTTGCAAACTATTACGGATTACAAAGGAAAACCCAGCCGCGAGCTGCCCAGTGATGCAAGCCTACCAGATCAGCCAAATGCCTTCTATGCTCGATTCGAGGCAAGCAATACTGAACCATGTGTGAGAGCACCAGCTGTTCTGGATGACTGGTTGATCACGCTCTCTGTAGCCGATGTGAGTAAGGCCTTGCCGCAGCGCCAGATGGACACGTACTCATAGCAGGCGCTGACCAGCTGGCAAGTGTCTTCAATGACATTTTCAACCTCTCCCTGACCCAGTCTGTTTCAAACAGACCACCATAGCCTCTGTGCCCTAGAATGCCAAGGTAACCTGTCTACTGTAGATAGCAATAAAAACTGTACCATAGAGGCACAGAATACGTTAGAGGAAAAACAAAAAGTCATGGAGGAACTTATTCAAGAAAGATGAAGTGTAATATAATATAAAAAAATAAAGCGAACTGCATGGAATATAGTGCACCAATATCTTCTTCAACATAGAAATGTGACCAAGAATAATTTACTGAAACTTGTTACAAATGACAAAGTCACCTATGATTCACCAAACAATATTTTGAAAGATAATGTAAATAATGTGAAATTAACAGCTGTACAGAAAGACTCATTTGTAGGCCAAATTACAGAGGAGGAACTTCTTGATGCAATTAAAGCCTTTAAGTCCGGGAAAACCAGTTGAGGTATACCAAACCTTTTTTTGATGTACTCAGAGGACCCTTATTAGCATGTTTTAACCACTCCTATAAACATTTTTGATTATCAGGTACTCAATAAGTTCTGATTTCATTATTACTGAAACAGGATCCAGGTGGTATATATAAAGATCCAGTCCATTTAAAAAAATCTGTGTTGTCATGCAAAAATTCTATCAAAATGCATAGCACATAGAATTAAAAAGGTATTGTCGGATATTATTCATCCTAATCAGACAGGTTTTTTACTTGGACGATACATTGGAGATTATAACAAGTACTGGAAACAATAAAACACTATGAAAATCCGGGAAAACAGTCATGGTATTCAAACCTGACTTTGAAAAGGCTTTCTTATTTTAATTAACCTTTATTTAAGTAGACAAGTCAGTTAAGAACAAATTCTTATTTACAATGACGGCCTACACCGGCCAAACACGGACAACGCTGGGCCAATTGTGTGCCGCCCTATGGGACTACCAATCACGCCCGGTTGTGATACAGCCTGGATTCGAACCAGGGTGTCTGTACTGACGCCTCTAGCACTGAGATGCAGTGCCTTAGACCGCTGCGCCACTCTGTATTTGCGACTGGAATTTATATATAAATGCCTGGAATATTTCAATTTTGGAGAATCTCTTATACAATGGGTTAAAGTTATGTATAGTAACCCTAGGTGTAAAAAAGTTAATAAAAGGGATATCTATTTAATATGGCCATGGAAATGTTATCTATTAAAATCAGTTCCAACAATAATATTAAGGGGTTAGAAATACATAAAAACAAAGGAGTCATTGTACGCTGATGATTCATGTTTTCTTTTAAATCCACAATGTGGATCCCTCCACAGCCTCCTAGAGGATCTAGATTATGTTTCTAACTCTGGATTACAACCAAATGATGATCAGTGTTACGTATTATGTTACGTATTGGATCACAAAAAAAGACAACTTTTAGATTATCGTGTAAACTCAGCAAAAAAAGAAACGTCCCTTTTTCAGTACCATGTCTTTCAAAGATAATTCGTAAAAATCCAAATAACATCACAGATCTTCATTGTAAAAGGTTTAAACACTGTTTCCCATGCTTGTTCAATGAACCATAAACAATTAATGAACATGCATCTGTGGAACGGTCGCTAAGACACTAACAGCTTACAGACGGTAGGCAATTAAGGTCACAGGTATGAAAACTTAGGACACTAAAGAGGCCTTTCTATTGACTCTGAAAAACACCAAAAGAAAGATGCCCAGGGTCCCTGCTCATCTGCGTGACCGTGTCTTAGGCATGCCGCAAGGAGGCATGAGGACTGCAGATGTGGCCAGGGCAATAAATTGTACTCTGAGTACATCTCACAGCAAGAACTGGCAAATTTGGTGCAGTCAATGAGGAGGAGATGCACTGCAGTACTTAAATCAAATCAAAACAAATTGTATTTGTCACATACACATGGTTAGGGATAGCAGATGTTCATTTCACAACAACTACCTTATACACACAAGTGTAAAGGGATGAAGAATATGTACATAAAAATATATGAATGAGTAATGGTACAGAACGACAAAGGCAAGATGCAGTAGATTGTATAGAGTACAGTATATACATATGAGATGAGTAATGTAGGGTATGTAAACATTATATTAAGTGGCATTGTTTAAAGTGACTAGTGATACATTTTTTACATCAATTTGTCCATTATTAAAGTGGCTGGAGTTGAGTCAGTATGTTGGCAGCAGCCACTCAATGTTAGTGATGGCTGTTTAACAGTCTGATGGCCTTGAGATAGAAGCAAACACCTCAGATACTGACTGTTACTTTTGTTCAGGGACACATTATTCCATTTCTGTTAGTCACATGTCTGTGGAACTTGTTCAGTTTATGTCTCAGTTGTTGAATCTTATGTTCATACAAATATTTACACATGTTAAGTTTGCTGAAAGTTAACATAGTTGACTGTGAGAGGACGTTTCTTTTTTTGCTGAGTTTAGTTTACCAATAAAATGGTCTGATGGTGAAGTGGACATACTGTATTCAGTATTCATATCCCGAAAGAAATTATCTCACTACAATACATTTTAATAGAAAGTTAGCAAAAATAGATAAGATCTTGCTACCATGGAACAGAAAATACCTGTCTGTGGAAAAATCACCCTGATTAACTCTTTAGTCATATCCCAGTTTACCCTGATTAACTCTTTTCACAGCAGAAGTGACACCCGGAATCCAAGGTGGCTTAGCAGTTCAGACGTCTTTTTCTGTTCCGTATTGTTCGTGTCCTGTATATATATATATTTACACCTTTCTTCGCATATCTTTTATCTATTTTATTATCCAAGAACTCAACTACAAAAGCTTTCCTGCAAAAGCTTTCCTGCAACCCGCTTCACCAATTACAAAAAGTATTACTTACCTCAATCTGAAAATCCATCGTGGAAGCTAGCCAGGGGCTAATTCAGAAGCTAGCCTGAAAGCTTAACCAGAAGCTACTCCGATAGCTAGCCAGAAGCTAATCTGTAGCTGCCCCGAAATTAGCCGGTTTGCTGGCTAGCGTTGGTGTTTCAGCTGCCCACGTTTAGTGGTCATCAGCTATTCCTTTAGCTCGATAATCTACCGGCACTTTTGTGCAACGCGACTCGGACCGGAGCATTCCGGGACTCTTTTTTTTCTCTCAGTTTCCCCGGATTCCAGCCGCAGGCTCTGGACACTTGTACCTTGATTTCGCAGCTAGCTAGCTGCAAACCGTGTGACTATTGGCTTACGTCGACCCCGGAGCAAACTCTAATCATACTGGAGCTAGCCAGCTGAGGAGTTCCATCACCATCCGGACCCGTTTCTTTTGTTGCTGCTGCAGATACGGAACCCCACCGGGCCTTCACGACTGACTGCCGCGACTGACTGCCGACGTTATCTGCCCGAGGGATTTATCCAACTGGCACCTCCGTCCCGACGTTACCTGAACGCTCATCTGAGGCCCGCTAATCGTTAGCTGTCTTATCGGCTGCTATTTGAACAAGTATATTGGACAACTATTATTATTATTATTATTTATTTATTTTATTTTTTCCTTGGGTCACTATATCTATTTTGCCAATTTGGATTGATCCCCTCTACCACACGGAACCCCACTACACGGAACCCCACTAACCTACCGACGGAAACGCACGAGGTATCTACAAACAGACCTCCATCCTATGCTGCTACCGATAGCCATATACCCGGCCAGCTGTCTGGATCGCCACGACCCCAACCAACCTCTACTCACTGGACCCTTATTGATCACTCGATTAGCATGCCTCTCCTTAATGTAAATATGCCTTGTCCATTGCTGTTCTGGTTAGTGTTTATTGGCTTATTTCACTGTAGAGACTCTAGCCCTGCTCTCTATACCATATCCAACCTCTCAGTTCCACCACCCACATATGCGATGACATCACCTGGTTTCAATGATGTTTCTAGAGACAATATCTCTCTCATCATCACTCAATACCTAGGTTTACCTCCACTGTATTCACATCCTACCATACCTTTGTCTGTACATTATTCCTTTAAACTATTTTATCGCCCCCAGAAACCTCCTTTTACTCTCTGCTCTAGTAGCTCTAGGCGACCAATTCTCATAGCTTTTAGCCGTACCCTTATCCTACTCATCCTCTGTTCCTCTGGTGATGTAGAGGTGAATCCAGGCCCTGCAGTACCTGGCTCCACTCCTATTCCCCAGGCGCTCTCTTTTGATGACTTCTGTAACCGTAATAGCCTTGGCTTCATGCATGTTAACATTAGAAGCCTCCTCCCTAAGTTTGTTTTGTTCACTGCTTTAGCACACTCTGCCAACCCGGATGTTTTAGCCGTGTCTGAATCCTGGCTTAGAAAGACCACCAAAAATTCAGACATTTTCATCCCCAATTACAAGATTTTCAGACAAGATAGAACGGCCAAAGGGGGCGGTGTTGCAATCTACTGCAAAGACTGCCTGCAGAGTTCTGTTATACTATCCAGGTCTGTTCCCAAACAATTTGAACTTCTACTTTTAAAAATCCACCTCTCTAAAAACAAGTCTCTCACCGTTGCCGCCTGCTATAGACCACCCTCTGCCCCCAGCTGTGCTCTGGACACTATATGTGAACTGATTGCCCCCCATCTATCTTCAGAGCTCGTGCTGCTAGGCGACCTAAATTTGAACATGCTCAACACCCCAGCCACCCTACAATCTAAGCTTGATGCCCTCAATCTCACACAAATTATAAATGAACCTACCAGGTACCACCCCAATTCCGTAAACACGGGTACCCTCATAGATATCATCCTAACAAACTTGCCCTCCAAATACACCTCTGCTGTTTTCAACCAAGATCTCAGCGATCACTGCCTCATTGCCTGCATCCGTAATGGGTCAGCGGTCAAACGACCTCCACTCATCACTGTCAAACGCTCCCTGAAACACTTCAGCGAGCAGGCCTTTCTAATCGACCTGGCCGGGGTATCCTGGAAGGATATTGATCTCATCCCGTCAGTAGAGGATGCCTGGTCATTTTTTAAAAATGCCTTCCTCACCATCTTGAATAAGCATGCCCCATTCAAGAAATTTAGAACCAGGAACAGATATAGCCCTTGGTTCTCTCCTGACCTGACTGCCCTTAACCAACAGAAAAACATCCTATGGCGTTCTGCATTAGCATCGAACAGCCCCCGTGATATGCAACTTTTCAGGGAAGCCAGAAACCAATATACACAGGCAGTTAGAACAGCCAAGGCTAGCTATTTCAAGCAGAAATTTGCTTCCTGCAACACAAATTCAAAAAAGTTCTGGGACACCGTAAAGTCCATGGAGAATAAGAACACCTCCTCCCAGCTTCCAACCGCTCTGAAGATAGGAAACACTGTCACCACCGACAAATCCACTATAATTGAGAATTTCAATAAGCATTTTTCTACGGCTGGCCATGCTTTCCACCTGGCTACCCCCACCCCGGACAACAGCACTGCCCTCCCCTCTGCTACTCGCCCAAGCCTTCCCCATTTCTCTTTCTCCCAAATACAGTCAGCTGATGTTCTAAATGAGCTGCAAAATCTGGACCCTTACAAATCAGCCGGGCTAGATAATCTGGACCCTTTCTTTCTAAAACTATCTGCTGAAATTGTTGCCACCCCTATTACTAGCCTCTTCAACCTCTCTTTCGTGTCGTCTGAGATCCCCAAAGATTGGAAAGCAGCTGCGGTTATCCCCCTCTTCAAAGGGGGGGACACCCTTGACCCTAACTGCTACAGACCTATATCTATCCTACCCTGCCATTCTAAGGTCTTCGAAAGCCAAGTCAACAAACAGATTACCGACCATTTCGAATCCCACCACACCTTCTCCGCAATGCAATCTGGTTTCAGAGCTGGTCATGGGTGCACCTCAGCCACGCTCAAGGTCATAAACGATATCGTAACCGCCATCGATAGGAAACAATACTGTGCAGCCGTATTCATTGACCTGGCCAAGGCCTTTGACTCTGTCAATCACCACATCCTCATTGGCAGACTCGACAGCCTTGGTTTCTCTAATGATTGCCTCGCCTGGTTCACCAACTACTTCTCTGATCGAGTTCAGTGTGTCAAATCGGAGGGTCTGTTGTCCGGGCCTCTGGCAGTCTCTATGGGGGTGCCACAGGGTTCAATTCTTGGACCGACTCTCTTCTCTGTTTACATCAATGATATCGCTCTTGCTGCTGGTGATTCTCTGATCCACCTCTACGCAGACGACACTATTCTGTATACTTCTGGCCCTTCTTTTGACACTGTGTTAACAACCCTCCAGGCGAGCTTCAATGCCATACAACTCTCCTTCCGTGGCCTCCAACTGCTCTTAAATACAAGTAAAACCAAATGCATGCTCTTCAACCGATCGCTGCCTGCTCCTGCCCGCCTGTCCAACATCACTACTTTGGACGGCTCTGACTTAGAATATGTGGACACCTACAAATACCTAGGTGTCTGGTTAGACTGTAAACTCTCCTTCCAGACTCACATCAAACATCTCCAATCCAAAGTCAAATCTAGAATTGGCTTCCTATTCCGCAACAAAGCATCCTTTACTCATGCTGCCAAACATACCCTTGTAAAACTGACCATCCTACCAATCCTCGACTTCGGTGATGTCATTTACAAAATAGCCTCCAAAACCCTACTCAATAAATTGGATGCAGTCTATCACAGTGCCATCCGTTTTGTCACCAAAGCCCCATATACTACCCACCACTGCGACCTGTACACTCTCGTTGGCTGGCCCTCGCTTCATACTCGTCGCCAAACCCACTGGTTCCAGGTCATCTACAAGACCCTGCTAGGTAAAGTCCCCCCTTATCTCAGCTCGCTGGTCACCATAGCAGCACCTACCTGTAGCACGCGCTCCAGCAGGTATATCTCTCTAGTCACCCCCAAAACCAATTCTTCCTTTGGACGCCTCTCCTTCCAGTTCTCTGCTGCCAATGACTGGAACGAACTACAAAAATCTCTGAAACTGGAAACACCTATCTCCCTCACTAGCTTTAAGCACCAGCTGTCAGAGCAGCTCATAGATTACTGCACCTGTATATAACCCATCTACAATTTAGCCCAAACAACTACCTCTTTACCTACTGTATTTATTTATTAATTTATTTTGCTCCTTTGCACCCCATTATTTCTGTCTCTACTTTGCACTTTCTTCCACTGCAAACCAACCATTCCATTGTTTTTTTAGTTTTTATTTTACTTGCTGTGTTGTACTCACTTCGCCTCCATGGCCTTTTATATTTTTATTTATTTATACATATATTTGTTTGCCTTCACCTCCCTTATCTCACCTCACTTGCTCACATTGTATATAGACTTATTTTTTTTTCACTGTATTATTGACTATATGTTTGTTTTACTCCATGTGTAACTATGTGTTGTTGTATGTGTCGAACTGCTTTGCTTTATCTTGGCCAGGTCGCAATTGTAAATGAGAACGTGTTCTCAATTTGCCTACCTGGTTAAATAAAGGTTAAATAAATAAATAAATAAAAATTTAGTCATATCCCAGTTTACCCTGATTAACTCTTTAGTCATATCCCAGTTTACCCTGATTAACTCTTTAGTCATATCCCAGTTTACCCTGATTAACTCTTTAGTCATATCCCAGTTGACCCTGATTAATTCTTTAGTCATATCCCAGTTTACCCTGATTAACTCTTTAGTCATATCCCAATTTACCCTGATTAACTCTTTAGTCATATTCCAGTTTACCCTGATTAACTCTTTAGTCATATCCCAGTTTACCCTGATTAACTCTTTAGTCATATCCCAGTTTACCCTGATTAACTCTTTAGTCATATCCCAGTTTACCCTGATTAACTCTTTAGTCATATCCCAGTTTACCCTGATTAACTCTTTAGTCATATCCCAGTTTACCCTGATTAACTCTTTAGTCATATCCCAGTTTACCCTGATTAACTCTTTAGTCTTATCCCAGTTTACCCTGATTAACTCTTTAGTCATATCCCAGTTTACCCTGATTAACTCTTTAGTCATATCCCAGTTTACCCTGATTAACTCTTTAGTCATATCCCAGTTTACCCTGATTAACTCTTTAGTCATATCCCAGTTTACCCTGATTAACTCTTTAGTCATATCCCAGTTTACCCTGATTAACTCTTTAGTCATATCCCAGTTGACCCTGATTAATTCTTTAGTCATATCCCAGTTTACCCTGATTAACTCTTTAGTCATATCCCAATTTACCCTGATTAACTCTTTAGTCATATCCCAGTTTACCCTGATTAACTCTTTAGTCATATCCCAGTTTACCCTGATTAACTCTTTAGTCATATCCCAGTTTACCCTGATTAACTCTTTAGTCATATCCCAGTTTACCCTGATTAACTCTTTAGTCATATCCCAGTTTACCCTGACTTCTTGAGAATACAGGGGGTGCTATTTTCCCATTAGCATAATTTGCTCTACAGATTAAACTGCCTCTTATTCAATTATTGCTCTTACTATATGCATATAAATAATACCATTGGAAAGAAAACAATCTCTAGTTTCTAAAACCGTTTCAATTTTGTCTCTGAGTGATACAGAAGTCATTTGACAGCACTTTCCATGACCAAGAAGAAAAAAGCAAGATGTGTATGCCAGCTTCAACGCTCTGCCTATATATGGTTGTGCCCCCTATGACCCGAAACACACCTCATTGGCCTTCCTCTGGGTGTCAAGAGGACGTCAGAGGAAAAATATCTTGTTTATCTGGGACTGACGTGAAATGAGAGCTAATTCTTTGGCGTGACCGACAACTTCCGGTTGTCTAAATCGTGCGACTTTTAGCTGCGATTGTCTTCTTTTGTGCGGCCATTATGGATGAAAACTATCTCCGTCTCGAAGTTTGTTTGATACATGTGACCAGATCATCGTAATGTATGTTTTTTCAATATAGTTTAATCAGATTATTTGAATTTTTTCGGGAGTTTTGTGGTGTTCCGTTGTCTGAATTTATTTACGTTTGAGATCCGTGCCACTCGACCGGTACCTGTGCTAAATGGAGTGGGCAAGGAACAATTCTGAACGGAACCAACGACTCATCTTGACAAAGGACACTTTGATCAACATTCTGATGAAAGATCAGCCATAGTAAGACCCAATTTACGATGTTATATCATATCTGTTGTGCATGTGAACTGGCCGTGGGCGCCTAGCCGAATCTGCCTGGTATAGCTATGCTAATTTAGCGCTACATTTTGTTTTCGTTATAAAACATTTCATAAATCTGAAATATTGTTTGGATTCACCAGATGTTGGGCTTTCAATATCTGTACGCTGTGTATTTTTCTGAAATGTTTTAAGATGAGTAATTCGTTATATGATGTTGGTCTCTGTAATTGTTCTGGCTGGGTCAGCACTATTTCAGATTGCAGCTGCAATGTAGAACTGTGATTTATACCTGAAAAATGCACATTTTTCCAAAAAAAAACTATGCTATACCATAAATATGTTATCAGACTGTCATCTTATGAAGTTGTTTCTTGGTTAGTGGCTATATATATTTTTATTTAGTCGAATTAGTGATAGCTACTGACGCAGGAAAAAGCTGTTGGGAGTAAAAATATCGTGTCCTTTGCTAACGTGGTTAGCTAATAGATTTACATATTGTGTCTTCCCTGTAAAACATTTTAAAAATCTGAAATGGTGGCTTTATTCACAAGACCTGTATCTTTCATCTGGTGTCTTAGACTTGTGATTTAATGATATTTAGATGCTACAAGTTACTTGTGACGCTATGCTAGCTATGCTACTCAGTGGGGTGGGGGGTGGGGGGTGCTACCAGATCAGGGTTGGTGACTCGTGAGAGGTTAACTCTTTAGTCATATCCCAGTTTACCCTGATTAACTCTTTAGTCATATCCCAGTTTACCTGTTTGCGTCTGGTTTTGCCTTCTCCTGTCGAACAGTTTTTTAAATTATATGAACAAAAATGATAAAATTTTATTTGGAACGGCAATCCAGACTAAATTTAACAGGCACATTTATTTAATGAATATGAATTCGGAGGGCAGAAATTATTAAATATTAACGCATTCGACCCAGTGTTGTAGTGCTCAAGACCGGTCACGAGTCCTTTCTCGAGACCACATATTGAGTGTCTCGGTCTTGTCTCGGTGTCGGATACATTTGTAAATCGGTCTTGACTCGGTCTCGGACAGTGAGGACTCATCATTTCTTCACGAGACCAGCGGAGAAAAACCCCATAATTATCAGCGTCCATTCAGTCAGCGCATAAAACCGCTTTTCCAGACCACATACAGTATATATACTCCTTTCATGAACCATGAATACAGTATCTTAACAGCCTTTATCTATTATGTCATGTTAGTACAGTGGTGAACCTATAGACCTTCAGTGGTGAACCTATAGGCCTTCAGTGGTGAACCTATAGACCTTCAGTGGTGAACCTATAGACCTTCAGTGGTGAACCTATAGGCCTTCAGTGGGGAACCTATAGACCTTCAGTGGTGAACCTATAGACCTTCAGTGGTGAACCTATAGGCCTTCAGTGGGGAACCTATAGGCCTTCAGTGGGGAACCTATAGGCCTTCAGTGTGTGAACCTATAGACCTTCAGTGGTGAACCTATAGGCCTTCAGTGGTGAACCTATAGACCTTCAGTGGTGAACCTATAGACCTTCAGTGGTGAATCTATAGGCCTTCAGTGGTGAACCTATAGACCTTCAGTGGGGAACCTATAGGCCTTCAGTGGTGAACCTATAGGCCTTCAGTGGGGAACCTATAGACCTTCAGTGGGGAACCTATAGGCCTTCAGTGGTGAACCTACAGACCTTCAGTGGTGAACCTATAGACCTTCAGTGGGGAACCTATAGGCCTTCAGTGGTGAACCTACAGACCTTCAGTGGTGAACCTATAGGCCTTCAGTGGTGAACCTATAGACCTTCAGTGGTGAATCTATAGGCCTTCAGTGGTGAACCTATAGGCCTTCAGTGGGGAACCTATAGACCTTCAGTGGGGAACCTATAGGCCTTCAGTGGTGAACCTACAGACCTTCAGTGGTGAACCTATAGGCCTTCAGTGGTGAACCTATAGGCCTTCAGTGGTGAACCTATAGGCCTTCAGTGGTGAACCTATAGGCCTTCAGTGGTGAACCTACAGACCTTCACTGGTGAACCTATAGGCCTTCAGTGGTGAACCTATAGACCTTCAGTGGTGAATCTATAGGCATTCAGTGGTGAACCTATAGGCCTTCAGTGGGGAACCTATAGACCTTCAGTGGGGAACCTATAGGCCTTCAGTGGTGAACCTACAGACCTTCAGTGGGGAACCTATAGGCCTTCAGTGTGTGAACCTATAGACCTTCAGTGGGGAACCTATAGACCTTCAGTGTGTGAACCTATAGGTCTTCAGTGTGTGAACCTATAGGCCTTCAGTGTGTGAACCTATAGGCCTTCAGTGGTGAACCTATAGGCCTTCAGTGTGTGAACCTATAGGCCTTCAGTGTGTGAACCTATAGGCCTTCAGTGGTGAACCTATAGGCCTTCAGTGTGTGAACCTATAGGCCTTCAGTGTGTGAACCTATAGGCCTTCAGTACTCCCTGACGAAGGCCATGCAGCCGAAACGCGTCGGTTTTTAACAACTTTGTTTCTATTGAACATGCCATACTAATAAAGGCATTTTAATTAATTATATGAAGAGTGCCTTGGTCCTCCTTTCTTTTTGATGACCTATAGGCCTTCAGTGTTTGAAAGGTTCATGATTCTGAAAGGACAGCATCCGTAATACCAGTGCACGCCGGCAGGAGAGAGCACTCTTTGTAAAACACAAAGGACCAGTGGTACAGTGGAGGGTATAAACCGTATATCCACTTTTTAATGTGGACATTGCAGATACTTCTTAATCCCTACTGGATCAAAGTAGTGTAGTGGAGGTATACAACTTATCAAGTATGTAGTACAACAGAGAATTCATGCACCAGGTAGCCTACACAATCACAAAGCACGTGAAATATAGTCCCATGCGTGCCGCACACAGCCTAGTTTCAGCTGAATATCATCTGCAGACAGCAAGAGAGTGCAGCTCTCAGCTGGTTCTGGCATGGAGCAGCTCACAGAAGGATGACATTGGTAGCAGGAAAGATGTTTAAACATATAATATCTACCAGTAAATGCTAACTAAGGCAACAATGGGTATGTAAAAAAGGTATTGAAAAAGTTTAGTCTTAAGTGTTGGTTAGTAGGCTATTTGTAATGCGCAATTGCCATCCTGGGCTGTTTGCATCAGTGGTGTAGACATGGATGAGCCTGGGGAGACAGTCCCTGACAGGCCCAACCAATCAGATTGATGTGGTTTATGTTGTGGACTTAGACCATCACATATTTATTTATATTTTATATAAAAAAAGTGTGATTTTGAGAGTGAAAATCTGGCCATTTGGGAACTTTTTGGCAAAATTAGAGTATACCAACTTCTCCAGGCACCACTACACCACCAGACAGGGCTGATGGAAAGACAGCAGTCACACACAGCATGATGGTAAAGCAAATTCTATCAGCATATCGATTGTAGTACACGAGCGAGTAACATGCTTGAACATTGCTACTCTAACTTCCGCGATGCAAGGCCCTCCCCCACCCTCCTTTTTGCAAATCCAACCATGACTCCATCTTGTTATTCCCCTCCTATAGGCAGACACTAAAACAAGAAGCGCCCGTGCTTAGGTCTATCCAACACTGGTCTGACCAATCGGATTCCACGCTTCAAAATTGCTTCGATCACGTGGACTGGGATATGTTCCGGGTAGCCTCAGACAATAACATTGAAGTATACGCTGACTCGGTGAGCAAGTTTATAAGGAAGTATATTGGAGATGTTGTACCCACTGTGACTATTAAAACCTTCCCTAACCAGAAACCGTGGATTGATGGCAGCATTCGCGCAAAAGTGAAAGCACGTACCACTGCATTTAATCATGGTAAGGCGACTGGAAACATGGCAGAATACAAACAGTGTTGTTATGCAATCAAACAAGCAAAGCTTCAGTATAGAGACAAAGTGGAGTCGCAATTCAATGGCTCAAACATGAGAAGTGTGTGGCAGAGTCTACAGTCAATCACAGATTACAAAAAGAAAACCAGCCCCGTCATTGACGTCTTGCTTCCGGACAAATTAAAACAACTTCTTTGCGCGCTTTGAGGACAATACAGTGGCACCAATGCAGCCTGCTACCAAAGACTGTGGGTTCTCCTGTTAACCCTCGCAAGGCTGCCGGCCCAGACGGCATCCCCAGCCGCGTCCTCAGAGCATGCGCAGACCAGCTGGCTGGTGTGTTTACGGACATATTCAATCAATCCTTATCCCAGTCTGCTGTTCCCACATGCTTCAAGAGGGCCACCATTGTTCCTGTTCCCAAGAAAGCTAAGGTAACTGAGCTAAACGACTATCGCCCCGTAGCACTCACTTCCGTCATCATGAAGTGCTTTGAGAGACTAGTCAAGGACCATATCACCTCCACCCTACCGGACACCCTAGACCCACTCCAATTTGCTTACCGACCCAATAGGTCCACAGACGACGCAATCGCAACCACACTGCACTCTGCCCTAACCCATCTGGACAAGAGGAATACCTATGTGAGAATGCTGTTCATCGACTACAGCTCAGCATTTAACACCATAGTACCCTCCAAACTCGTCATCAAGCTCGATACCCTGGGTCTCGACCCCGCCCTGTGCAACTGGGTCCTGGACTTCCTGACGGGCTCCACCCCGCTGATCCTCAACACTGGGGCCCCACAAGGGTGCGTTCTGAGCCCTCTCCTGTACTCCCTGTTCACCCACGACTGCGTGGCCATGCACGCCTCCAACTCAATCATCAAGTTTGCGGACGACACTACAGTGGTAGGCTTGATTACCAACAACGACGAGACGGCCTACAGGGAGGAGGTGAGGGCACTCGGAGTGTGGTGTCAGGAAAATAACCTCACACTCAACGTCAACAAAACAAAGGAGATGATTGTGGACTTCAGGAAACAGCAGAGGGAGCACCCCCCTATACACATCGACGGGACAGTAGTGGAGAGGGTAGTAAATTTTAAGTTCCTCGGCGTACACATCACGGACAAACTGAATTGGTCCACCCACACAGACAGCGTTGTGAAGAAGGCGCAGCAGCGCCTCTTCAACCTCAGGAGGCAGAAGAAATTCGGTCACCAAAAGCTTCTACAGATGCACAATCGAGAGCATCCTGTCAGGCTGTATCACCGCCTGGTACGGCAACTGCTCCGCCCACAACCGTAAGGCTCTCCAGAGGGTAGTGAGGTCTGCACAACG
The DNA here is from genome assembly GCF_045679555.1 of Salvelinus alpinus. Classification (NCBI taxonomy): domain Eukaryota; kingdom Metazoa; phylum Chordata; class Actinopteri; order Salmoniformes; family Salmonidae; genus Salvelinus; species Salvelinus alpinus. Next base: position 5,234,396 of record NC_092114.1, read on the forward strand.
CATCACTGGGGGCAAACTACCTGCCCTCCAGGACACCTACACCACCCGATGTCACAGGAAGGCCATGAAGATCATCAAGGACAACAACCACCCGAGCCACTGCCTGTTCACCCCGCTATCATCCAGAAGGCGAGGTCAGTGCGAGGTCAGTACAGGTGCATCAAAGTGGGGACCAAGAGACTGAAAAATAGCTTCTATCTCAAGGCCATCAGACTGTTAAACAGCCACCACTAACATTGAGTGGCCGCTGCCAACATACTGACTCAACTCCAGCCACTTTAATAATGGGAATTGATGTAAAAAATGTATCACTAGTCACTTTAACTATGCCACTTTATGTTTATATACCCTACATTACTCATCTCATATGTATATACTGTACTCTATACATCTACTGCATCTTGCCTATGCCATTCTGTACTATCACTCATTCATATATCTTTATGTACATATTCTTTATCCCTTTACACTTGTGTGTATAAGGTAGTAGTTGTGGAATTGTTAGGTTAGATTACTTGTTGGTTATTACCGCATTGTCGGAACTAGAAGCACAAGCATTTCGCTACACTCGCATTAACATCTGCTAACCATGTGTATGTGACAAATAAAATTTGATTTGATTTGATTTAACCATGTGTATGTGACCAATAAGACTTGATTTGAGCAGCCTGCTATTCCCTTGTTACTCTCCAGTTCCACAGTGATTTGTGCTGAGCAGCCTGCTATTCCCCTCAGCTGTTAGGACAGCTCCCCTTTCTCCTGCTCAATCCACAGGTTGCCCAAACCATACAACTGTCGAGATCACGTTGACTTATTGACTCTGCTCTGCTTGCAACATCTCCAGTTCATCCCTGCGGTAGCAGCCACATCTCTGCCTGACTGACTGACTGTCTCTTCTAGCCGGGGCTCTTTAACATCCCCCAGAGAGAGAGAAAGACATGCAAAGTGACAGGAAGCAGCAACGTCCTACAGGTACCCACTATACTCTACTTAACTCTGCTCTACTTTACTGTACTGTACTGAACGACACTACTTTACCGATCTTTACTTTAATGTACAACACTGTACTCTACTCTACTGAACATTACTCTACTGTACTGTACTCTACTGTACTGAACTCTACTGAACTGAACTCTACTGAACTGTACTGAACTCTACTGAACTTAACTCTACTGTACTCTACTCTACTGAACTGAACTCTACTGAACTGAACTCTACTGAACTGTACTGTACTCTACTGTACTGAACTCTACTGAACTGAACTCTACTGAACTGAACTGTACTCTACTGTACTGAACTCTACTGTACTGAACTCTACTGAACTGAACTCTACTGAACTGAACTGTACTCTACTGAACTGAACTGTACTCTACTGTACTGAACTCTACTGTACTGAACTCTACTGTACTGTACTGAACTCTACTGTACTGAACTGAACTCTACTGAACTGAACTGTACTCTACTGTACTGAACTCTACTGAACTGAACTCTACTGTACTGTACTCTACTGAACTTAACTCTACTGTACTGAACTCTACTGAACTGTACTGAACTCTACTTTACTGTATTTTACTCTACTGTACTCGACTGTATTGAAGTCTACTCTACGTTACTGTACTATACTCTACTTTACTATACTGAACTTTACTCTACTCTACAGAACTGAACTCTACTTTACTTAACTGTACTTTTCTCTACTCTACTTTACAGTACTGAACTATACATTACTGAACTCTACTCTGCTAAACTCTACTCTGCTGAACTCTACTATACTGAACTATACTCTACTATACTGAACTATACTCTACTCTACCGTACTGAACTCCAATGTACTATATTCTACTGTACTGTACTCTACTGTACTGTACTGTACTGTACTCTACTTTACTGTGCTAAACTAAACTCTACTCTACTGTACTCTACTTTAATGAACTATACTCTACTGGCCACTACGTTACTCTACTCCACTCTACTGAACTCTACTCTAGATTACTGGACTCTATTTTACTCTACTGTACTGTACTGTACTCTACTTTACTGTGCTAAACTAAACTCTACTCTACTCTACTTTAATGAACTACACTCTACTGGACTCTATGTTACTCTACTCCACTCTACTGAACTCTACTTTAATGTACTGTACTGAACTCTACTCTACTGAACTCTACTTTAATATACTGAACTCTATTCTACTCTACTCTACTCAACTTTACTGAACTCTATTCTACTCTACTGTACTCTACCAAACTCTACTTTACTGTACTGAACTATACTCTACTGTAATGTACTCTACTTTACTTAACTCTATTTTATTGTACGGAACTCTACTCTCTGAACTGTACTCTACTTTACAGTAATGAACTATAAACAAATCTACTCTTTTACTGAACTCTACTCTACTGAACTCTGCTCTACTGTAATCTACTTTACAGAACTCTACTGTACTGTACTGAACTGTACTCTACTTTACAGTAATGAACTATAAACGAATCTACTCCTTTACGGAACTCTACTCTACTGAACTCTGCTCTACTGTAATCTACTTTACAGAACTCTACTGTACTGTACTGCATTCTACTGAACTCTACTCCACCTTATTGTATTTTACTATACTTTTGTACTGTCTCAACTATACTCTACTGAACTCTACTTAACTGCACTGTCCTGAATTATACACTACTCTAATCTACTTTACTGTACTATACTCTACTGTACTCTACTCTACTTTACAGAACTATTATTTACTGTACTGTACAGAACTATACTGAACTATACTGTAATCTACTTTAGTGAACTCTACTGATGTCTATTTTACTGAACTGAACTATACTCTAATCTACTAAACTCTACTGTAATAAACTACAATGCACTGTACTCTACTTTACTAAACTCTGCTCTACTTTACTGTACTGAACTATACTCTGCTGCACTGAACTCTACTGTACTGTACTGTACAGAACTGTAATTTAGTCTGCTGAACTATATTCTACTCTACTGAACTCTACTATACTGTACTCTACTTCACTGTAATTAGCTATACTGTACTGTACTCTACTGTACTCTACTCTACTTTACTGCATGGAACTATACTCTTCTGAACAATACTATAATCTACTACACTGTACGGAACTATACTCTACTGAATTATACACTACTCTACGTTACTGTACTGTACTAAACTCTACTGTACTACACTCTACTAAACTCTACTGTACTACACTCTACTAAACTCTACTGTACTACACTCTACTAAACTCTACTGTACTACACTCTACTGCACTCGACTCTACTCTAATTTACTGTACTTTGATGTCCAATCTCGTCTATGATTGGTTCAGATTAGGTCCATTCCGGACCAACCAAATTTGGTCCTGTTTCGGGGCAGAGCTCATTAAAATAACAGCCAGTGTGTAGAATAATATCCGAATATGTAAATGAGGACCTTTGTGTACCTTTGTGTACCTATTCAGAATACATCCCCATGAAGAGAATGACATTCATATCCATAATTAAGCATTTCTGTGTAGGGCAGATCAGGGAACCATGATTCAATTCCGTTTCCGGGTGTAAATCCACATCACTTACTGTACTTCAATAAACAAAAGAGATGTGGTGTCATGTCATATCTGACACCCCATTGTTTCTGCAGACATCGGTGAATCTTCATTCAGAACAGATATTTAACAGTTTGGAAAATGTGGACGTAAAAAACAGAGACCGATTTTACCTACATTTTGTTACCACACTTTGCATTTGTAAACAATAATTTACTGTGGATATGAGCAGCTGATGGACAAACCAGCTGATGGACAAAGTTTGAGCAGCTGATAGACAAACCGCACAGAAAACCTGTAGAGAAAGTTTAAATGTAATTTTATTCTACATTCTGGCTTGTAAGGAACATTTTTTACGATTTTTCACACAAATGTCTCAGGCTGTACATACATTGTGTATTACAGCCTGATTAATCAGTCAACTTTGCAACTAGAGCCCAGAAGGAAAGCACTGCTGCAACTAGAACCTAGTAGGAAAGCAATGCAGCTACTAGAACCAAGTAGGAAAGCACTGCAGCTACTAGAACCCAGTAGGAAAGCACTGCTGCAACTAGAGCCCAGAAGGAAAGCACTGCAGCTACTAGAACTCAGTAGGAAAGCACTGCTGCAACTAGAACTCAGTAGGAAAGCACTGCAGCTACTAGAACTCAGTAGGAAAGCACTGCAGCTACTAGAACCAAGTAGGAAAAACTGCTGCTACTAGAACCCAGTAGGAAAGCACTGCAGCTACTAGAACCCAGTAGGAAAGCACTGGTGCAACTAGAACCTAGTAGGAAAGCACTGCTGCAACTAGAACCCAGTAGGAAAGCACTGCTGCAACTAGAACTCAGTAGGAAAGCACTGCAGCTACTAGAACCAAGTAGGAAAAACTGCTGCTACTAGAACCCAGTAGGAAAGCACTGCAGCTACTAGAACCCAGTAGGAAAGCACTGGTGCAACTAGAACCTAGTAGGAAAGCACTGCTGCAACTAGAACCCAGTAGGAAAGCACTGCAGCTACTAGAACCCAGTAGGAAAGCACTGCTGCAACTAGAACTCAGTAGGAAAGCACTGGTGCAACTAGAACCTAGTAGGAAAGCACTGCAGCTACTAGAACCCAGTAGGAAAGCACTGCAGCTACTAGAACCAAGTAGGAAAGCACTGCTGCAGGAAAGCACTGCTGCAACTAGAACTCAGTAGGAAAGCACTGCTGCAACTAGAACTCAGTAGGAAAGCACTGGTGCAACTAGAACCTAGTAGGAAAGCACTGCTGCAACTAGAACTCAGTAGGAAAGCACTGCTGCAACTAGAACTCAGTAGGAAAGCACTGCTGCAACTAGAACTCAGTAGGAAAGCACTGCTGCAACTAGAACTCAGTAGGAAAGCACTGCTGCAACTAGAACTCAGTAGGAAAGCACTGCTGCAACTAGAACTCAGTAGGAAAGCACTGCTGCAACTAGAACTCAGTAGGAAAGCACTGCTGCTACTAGAACTCAGTAGGAAAGCACTGCTGCTACTAGAACTCAGTAGGAAAGCACTGCTGCAACTAGAACTCAGTAGGAAAGCACTGCTGCAACTAGAACTCAGTAGGAAAGCACTGCTGCTACTAGAACTCAGTAGGAAAGCACTGCTGCAACTAGAACTCAGTAGGAAAGCACTGCTGCTACTAGAACCCAGTAGGAAAGCACTGGTGCAACTAGAACCTAGTAGGAAAGCACTGCTGCAACTAGAACCCAGTAGGAAAGCACTGCAGCTACTAGAACCCAGTAGGAAAGCACTGCAGCTACTAGAACCAAGTAGGAAAGCACTGCAGCTACTAGAACCCAGTAGGAAAGCACTGCAGCTACTAGAACCAAGTAGGAAAGCACTGCTGCAGGAAAGCACTGCTGCAACTAGAACTCAGTAGGAAAGCACTGCTGCAACTAGAACTCAGTAGGAAAGCACTGCTGCAGGAAAGCACTGCTGCAACTAGAACTCAGTAGGAAAGCACTGCTGCAACTAGAACTCAGTAGGAAAAACTGCTGCTACTAGAACTCAGTAGGAAAGCACTGCTGCAACTAGAACTCAGTAGGAAAGCACTGCTGCAGGAAAGCACTGCTGCAACTAGAACTCAGTAGGAAAGCACTGCTGCAACTAGAACTCAGTAGGAAAGCACTGCTGCAATTAGAACTCAGTAGGAAAGCACTGCAGCTACTAGAACCAAGTAGGAAAGCACTGCTGCAACTAGAACTCAGTAGGAAAGCACTGCTGCTACTAGAACCCGGTAGGAAAGCACTGCTGCAACTAGAACTCAGTAGGAAAGCACTGCTGCAACTAGAACTCAGTAGGAAAGCACTGCTGCAACTAGAACTCAGTAGGAAAGCACTGCTGCAACTAGAACTCAGTAGGAAAGCACTGCTGCAACTAGAACTCAGTAGGAAAAACTGCTGCTACTAGAACTCAGTAGGAAAGCACTGCTGCAACTAGAACTCAGTAGGAAAAACTGCTGCAACTAGAACTCAGTAGGAAAGCACTGCTGCAACTAGAACTCAGTAGGAAAGCACTGCTGCAGGAAAGCACTGCTGCAACTAGAACTCAGTAGGAAAGCACTGCTGCAACTAGAACTCAGTAGGAATACTGCTGCTACTAGAACCCAGTAGGAAAGCACTGGTGCAACTAGAACCTAGTAGGAAAGCACTGCTGCAACTAGAACCCAGTAGGAAAGCCCTGCAGCTACTAGAACCCAGTAGGAAAGCACTGCAGCTACTAGAACCAAGTAGGAAAGCACTGCAGCTACTAGAACCCAGTAGGAAAGCACTGCAGCTACTAGAACCAAGTAGGAAAGCACTGCTGCAGGAAAGCACTGCTGCAACTAGAACTCAGTAGGAAAGCACTGCTGCAACTAGAACTCAGTAGGAAAGCACTGCTGCAGGAAAGCACTGCTGCAACTAGAACTCAGTAGGAAAGCACTGCTGCAACTAGAACTCAGTAGGAAAGCACTGCTGCAGGAAAGCACTGCTGCAACTAGAACTCAGTAGGAAAGCACTGCTGCAACTAGAACTCAGTAGGAAAGCACTGCTGCAGGAAAGCACTGCTGCAACTAGAACTCAGTAGGAAAGCACTGCTGCTACTAGAACTCAGTAGGAAAGCACTGCTGCAACTAGAACTCAGTAGGAAAAACTGCTGCTACTAGAACTCAGTAGGAAAGCACTGCTGCAACTAGAACCCAGTAGGAAAGCACTGCTGCAACTAGAACCCAGTAGGAAAGCACTGCTGCAACTAGAACTCAGTAGGAAAGCACTGCTGCAACTAGAACCCAGTAGGAAAGCACTGCTGCAACTAGAACTCAGTAGGAAAGCACTGCTGCAACTAGAACTCAGTAGGAAAGCACTGCTGCTACTAGAACTCAGTAGGAAAGCACTGCAGCTACTAGAACTCAGTAGGAAAGCACTGCTGCTACTAGAACTCAGTAGGAAAGCACTGCTGCAACTAGAACTCAGTAGGAAAGCACTGCTGCAACTAGAACTCAGTAGGAAAGCACTGCTGCTACTAGAACTCAGTAGGAAAGCACTGCTGCAACTAGAACCCAGTAGGAAAGCACTGCTGCAACTAGAACCCAGTAGGAAAGCACTGCAGCTACTAGAACCCAGTAGGAAAGCACTGCAGCTACTAGAACCAAGTAGGAAAGCACTGCAGCTACTAGAACCCAGTAGGAAAGCACTGCAGCTACTAGAACCAAGTAGGAAAGCACTGCTGCAGGAAAGCACTGCTGCAACTAGAACTCAGTAGGAAAGCACTGCTGCAACTAGAACTCAGTAGGAAAAACTGCTGCTACTAGAACTCAGTAGGAAAGCACTGCTGCAACTAGAACTCAGTAGGAAAGCACTGCTGCAACTAGAACTCAGTAGGAAAAACTGCTGCTACTAGAACTCAGTAGGAAAGCACTGCTGCAACTAGAACTCAGTAGGAAAAACTGCTGCTACTAGAACTCAGTAGGAAAGCACTGCTGCAACTAGAACTCAGTAGGAAAGCACTGCTGCTACTAGAACCCAGTAGGAAAGCACTGCTGCTACTAGAACCCAGTAGGAAAGCACAACTGAGAGTCATAATGTAATGAATTGACAGTCATCATGTAATGAACTGAGAGTCATAATGTAATGAACTGAGAGTCATAATGTAATGAATAGAGAGTCATAATGTAATGAACTGAGAGTCATAATGTAGTGAACTGAGAGTCATAATGTAATGAATTGAGAGTCATAATGTAATGAATTGAGAGTCATAATGTAATGAACTGAGAGTCATAATGTAATGAATAGAGAGTCATAATGTAATGAACTGAGAGTCATAATGTAATGAACTGAGAGTCATAATGTAATGAATTGAGAGTCATAATGTCATGAATTGAGAGTCATAATGTAATGAACTGAGAGTCATAATGTAATGAACTGATAGTCATAATGTAATGAATTGAGAGTCATAATGTAATGAATTGAGAGTCATAATGTAATGAACTGAGAGTCATAATATAATGAATTGACAGTCATCATGTAATGAATTGACAGTCATAATGTAATGAACTGAGAGTCATAATGTAATGAACTGAGAGTCATAATGTAATGAACTGAGAGTCATAATGTAATGAATTGAGAGTCATAATGTAATGAATTGAGAGTCATAATGTAATGAATTGAGAGTCATAATGTAATGAATTGAGAGTCATAATGTAATGAATTGAGAGTCATAATGTAATGAACTGAGAGTCATAATGTAATGAATTGAGAGTCATAATGTAATGAACTGAGAGTCATAATGTAATGAATTGAGAGTCATAATGTAATGAATTGACAGTCATAATGTAATGAACTGAGAGTCATAATATAGTGAACTGAGAGTCATTATGTAATGAACTGAGAGTCATGATCAAAGGGTATGCTGCAACTGTAACCCAGTAGAAAAGCACAGCTGCAACTGTAACCCAGTGGGAAAGCACCTGGCTGTAACTCAGACAGCCAACACAGACAGACTCCCAACTCAGACAGACAGACTCCCAACTCAGACAGACAGACTCCCAACTCAGACAGACAGACTCCCAACTCAGACAGACATACAGACAGAGACATGGACACAGGAAACAGCAGATAAAGGAGGCATAGACACAGGAAACAGCAGATAACAAATCAGCCCTTTACTTACGTTACTTGCTGTCCTGTTGAAGTGCTTTGCCTCTCTAATAGTCCATGTATGGTGTGCCCCAAATTGAGAGTTGCTGCAGCTTCAAGAACTTTGGTGGAGGACGGTTGGGGTTAAAAGTTGAAGCAGCAACAGGTAGCAGGGAAAAGAGAGAAGGAGTGGCTCAGTCAGGCAGCTTCAACTCACTGTCCAATAGATTCCTCATAGCCCTGAACATTCTGCTAAGCCCGGGGGCTGAACATTAGCCCCTCCCACTAGGATGTCAAAGCCCCGGGTCACATGATACACTACAGGCCAATGGAAACCTGCGTTTCCTTGGCAACTAGAACCCAGCACTTCTGTCTGTCACTGGTGGTCAGGAAAAAAGACCAAGAAAATCAAACTTCACACAAGACTCAGTAAACAAATTATGAAAAAAACATAATAACAATTACCCATTTTCTGTTCGAAATGTTCCAATTTAACTAATGTACATGCCATCTTACCTTTAAAACTATACTACTGATTCTATTTTAGTAAAAATATAGCCTAAAGATTATTTTGCAAAATCAACTAATCAGGGAACAATTATTTTGTAAAAGTGTCCTGCTACAAAGTATCTTCAATGCATTGAGGTGTTTTATTTAAATTGTTCCAACGTGCAACAATAAGGCATACTGAGTTCTCAAGGCAGATCGGATGTCCTACAGCTGAGAGCAGATGTCTGTTCACATTGCAGGACATGCTTTAGTTAAACAGATCAGTGGTAGTCAAAGCCACAGGCTGATTAGCTGGGAGTCAGGTTGGATGGAGGGACTGTTTCTTAATGGACAGCTTTCAGAAACCAGGCCATTGTGCCCTGCTGAGTCATGTAAAGGTGGGGTTATTCCTAATGGTATGTTTTATTCATGTGTAATGAGTCATAATGTGACATGTACAGCAGTGGTCTACACATTTATATTTTACATGTTAGTCATGTTGCCAACATTCGTATCAGTGGACTCAACTGAAGTAAGTGAAACAACCGCATATCAGGATCATTGCAAATAAAAACGTATTAAAAATAGCAATTATCTGCAAACCTAGTAAGAGTAAAACAAGCACAACAGTTGAGTGTTAGGGTTAAGGTTAGGGTTAGGGTTAGGGGTTAGGGTTAGGGTTAAGGGTTAGGGGATTTAGGGTTAGGGGTTAGGGTTAGGGTTAGGGGTTAGGGGTTAGGGTTAGGGTTAGGGATAGGGATAGGGTTAGGGTTAGGGTTAGGGATAGGGTTGGGGTTAGGGTTAGGGTTAGGGTTAGGGTTAGGGTTAGGGTTAGGGTTAGGGTTAGGGTTAGGGTTAGGGTTAGGGGCTAGGGATAGGGGTTAGGGGTTAGGGTTAGGGCTAGGGGCTAGGGTCTAGGGTTAGGGTTAGGATGATAGATTATCATTCAATAGGTAGAACAGACACAGTTACCTATTAGTAGGGTTAGGGGATAGGGTTAGGGTTAGGGTTAGGGTTAGGGGCTAGGGGCTAGGGGTTAGGGGCTAGGGATAGGGGTTAGGGGTTAAGGGTTGGGGTTAGGGATAGGGATAGGGTTGGGGTTGGGGTTAGGGTTAGGGGCTAGGGGTTAGGGTTAGGGATAGGGTTAGGGGTTAGGGTTAGGGTTAGGGTTAGGGGTTAGGGTTAGGGGCTAGAGGTTAGGGGTTAGGGTTAGGGTTAGGGTTAGGGATAGGGTTAGGGTTAGGGTTAGGATAATGGTTTATATCATTCAATAGGTAGAACAGACACAGTTAGTTGAGTCTTAGGCCAATATATTATATTATTTTATCAGTAGAACAGACTATTACTGATGTAGCATTTTACGATGGAAGACACAACAGAGCAGTATGATGACAACAGAGCAGTATGAAGACAACAGAGCAGTAGGAAGATAACAGAGCAGTATAATGACAACAGAGCAGTAGGAAGATAACAGAGCAGTATGATGACACCAGAGCAGTAGGAAGACAACAGAGCAGTAGGAAGACAACAGAGCAGTAGGAAGATAACAGAGCAGTAGGAAGACAACAGAGCAGTAGGAAGATAACAGAGCAGTAGGAAGACAACAGAGCAGTAGGAAGACAACAGAGCAGTAGGAAGACACCAAAGCATTAATTGGAAAACAGAGCAGTATTAAGACAACAGAGCAGTAAGAAGACAAGAGAGGAATGTGAAGATAACAGAGCAGTAGGAAGATAACAGAGCAGTAGGAAGACAAGAGAGCAGTATGATGACAACAGAGCAGCATGATGACAACAGAGCAGTAGGAAGACAAGAGAGCAGTATGATGACAACAGAGCAGTAGGAAGACAAGAAAGCAGTAGGAAGACAAGAGAGCAGTAGGAAGATAACAGAGCAGTAGGAAGATAATAGAGCAGTAGGAAGATAACAGAGCAGTAGGAATACAACAGAGCAGTAGGAATACAACAGAGCAGTATGAAGATAACAGAGCAGTAGGAAGATAACAGAGCAGTAGGAAGACAACAGAGCAGTAGGAAGATAACAGAGCAGTAGGAAGACAACAGAGCAGTAGGAAGATAACAGAGCAATGTGAAGATAACAGAGCAGTATGATGACAACAGAGCAGTAGAAAGATAACAGAGCAGTAGGAAGATAACAGAGCAGTAGGAAGACAACAGAGCAGTATGATGACAACAGAGCAGTAGGAAGACAACAGAGCAGTAGGAAGACAACAGAGCAGTAGGAAGATAACAGAGCAGTAGGAAGGTAACAGAGCAATGTGAATATAACAGAGCAGTATGATGACAACAGAGCAGTATGATGACAACAGAGCAGTAGGAAGACAACAGAGCAGTAGGAAGACAACAGAGCAGTAGGAAGATAACAGAGCAGTAGGAAGATAACAGAGCAGTAGGAAGACAACAGAGCAGTAGGAAGATAACAGAGCAGTAGGAAGACAACAGAGCAATGTGAAGATAACTGAGCAGTAGGAAGACAACAGAGCAGTAGGAAGATAACAGAGCAGTAGGAAGACAACAGAGCAGTAGGAAGATAACAGAGCAATGTGAAGATAACAGAGCAGTATGAAGACAACAGAGCAGTAGGAAGATAACAGAGCAATGTGAAGATAACAGAGCAGTAGGAAGACAACAGAGCAGTAGGATGACAACAGAGCAGTAGGAGGACAACAGAGCATTAGGAGGACAACAGATGTCAGGTTGTGCGCTACTGGTAGTCAGGTGCAGGAGAGCAGAGAGTTGATATCAGGCGCACACTTTATTTGGCAGAAGCAACAACAGACAGACGCACCTGCGTCCAAAACCTCCAGCCAGAGGCAAAAGTGAAAAGCGCGACAACAGTCACAAAGATGCAAATGTTTAACAATTAAACATACTTCGGGTAAACACGGTACCCGGGGAAAAACCAGCCTGGCGCATCACACAAAACACGTAACAAAACAATTCCACACAAAGACATGGGGGGAACAGAGGGAATAAATATGTAGTGTGATTATGGAATGTAAACCAGGTCTGCGGGGAAACAAGACAAAAAACATGGATCAATGAAAAGTGGAGCGGCGATGGCTAGAAGACCGGTGACGTCGACCTCCGAACGCCGCCCGAACAAGGAGAGGAGCCGACTTCGGCGGAAGTCATGACAACAGCTACTGCTCAGTAGGTAGAAAAACAATAGAGCAGTAGGAAGACAACAGAGTAGTATGAAGACACAACAGAGTAGTATGAAGACACAACAGAGTAGTATGAAGACACAACAGAGTAGTATGAAGACACAACAGAGTAGTATGAAGACACAACAGAGTAGTATGAAGACACAACAGAGTAGTATGAAGACACAACAGAGTAGTATGAAGACACAACAGAGTAGTATGTAGGGTCGTCTGCCTCAGCAATCTACCCTCCATAGGGTCAACTGCCTGAGCTGTCTACCCTCCATAGGGTCAACTGCCTGAGCTGTCTACCCTTCATAGGGTCATTTACCTCATTCATATATCCTCCAAAAGGTACTCTGCCTCAGCCATTTACACTCCAAAGGGTCATCTGTCTGAGCTATCTACCCTCCATAGGATCATCTGTCTGAGCCATCTACCCTCCATAGGATCATCTGTCTGAGCCATCTACCCTCCATAGGATCATCTGTCTGAGCCATCTACCCTCCATAGGATCATCTGCCTCATCCATCTACCCTCCATAGGATCATCTGTCTGAGCCATCTACCCTCCATAGGATCATCTGTCTGAGCCATCCACCCTCCATAGGATCATCTGTCTGAGCCATCTACCCTCCATAGGATCATCTGCCTCAGCCATCTACCCTCTATAGGGTCATCTGTCTGAGCCATCTACCCTCCATAAGGTCATCTGCCTCAGCCATCTACCCTCCATAAGGTCATCTGCCTCAGCCATCTCCCCTCTATAAGGTCATCTGCCTCAGCCATCTCCCCTCCATAAGGTCATCTGCCTCAGCCATCTCCCCTCTATAGGGTCATCTGCCTGATCCTACAGGTACAGAATGAATTAACTTCCATGGAATCTCCTCTCCAATGGGGAAACTGGGAATAAGACGGATCCCCCTAATGGTTGATATTCTGGGTCAAACACTGTTGAGTAACAGCCTCCTCTACTGTGAACCCCTCCAGTCCAGCTACTAAACAGGAAGAGAGTACTATCACTGTAGTTCAGGACGAGTTCCCCAGAAACAGTATAGTGATACAGAAGGTGTCATACAGTAATGTAGGGCTGCCATGTAGTAACTCCATATCTTCTGCTTGTCCTCCAGACACAGAACAGCAGGGGTCCCAGGGTGGAGTGGAGCAGGCTCAGTGTGCTATTGCCAAGGTACAACCAGTAGGTGGACATAAAGTGATGATGGTTGGTACTCCTACAAGCCAATGTTCTCTGAGTGATTCCCAGTCCCCTACTAACATTTTAAAGACATGTCTACCGCATGGATCTACTCCGACCCCACGCCTGGAACCTATAAGACACCCTAGGTCAGAGAGGAAGATTCAGGTCTGGAACCTATAATACACCCTAGGTCAGAGAGGGAGATTCAGGTCTGGAACCTATAAGACACCCTAGGTCAGAGAGGAAGATTCAGGTCTGGAACCTATAATACACCCTAGGTCAGAGAGGGAGATTCAGGTCTGGAACCTATAAGACACCCTAGGTCAGAGAGGAAGATTCAGGTCTGGAACCTATAAGACACCCTAGGTCAGAGAGGAAGATTCAGGTCTGGAACCTATAATACACCCTAGGTCAGAGAGGAAGATTCAGGTCTGGAACCTATAATACACCCTAGGTCAGAGAGGGAGATTCAGGTCTGGAACCTATAATACACCCTAGGTCAGAGAGGGAGATTCAGGTCTGGAACCTATAATACACCCTAGGTCAGAGAGGGAGATTCAGGTCTGGAACCTATAATACACCCTAGGTCAGAGAGGGAGATTCAGGTCTGGAACCTATAATACACCCTAGGTCAGAGAGGGAGATTCAGGTCTGGAACCTATAAGACACCCTAGGTCAGAGAGGGAGATTCAGGAGTAGGAAATACAGATAGTTAAACCAACAGTCAATGTTGGGGATTCTAATCTAGCACGCATTCCACATTCTTTGTATTGTCATGTACTCATGCTTCCCTGGGGCCACCTTTTATCATATTAATGGTGTTTTCAAGAAGCTCCAACCAAACCCAATGACAGAGGAGATAGTGTTGTCTGTTGTCCTCAACAATTGTTTGGGGATGCGAGCGCCGACTACATCTTGGAAGCAGTTACAGCAACTGTTGAGGATTAGTAAGGAGGCCTTCCCCAATGCAATAGTCTATGTACCATTCATACATTACTCAGAAAGACTAGCTATCGATCAGCAGTGTCTGGTCCAGAAGCTGAATAAGACCATAGGGGAGAGATGGGATGTTTTAAATGACCTTAACAAATTCAGGTTTCGCACAGACCCCTGGGATCCGGTTCACTGGAGTAGGGATACTGCCTCTATCCGGGTTAGGGTTTGGCCGGGGCAGACCGTCATTGTAAATAATAATTTGTTCTGAACTGACTTGCCTAGTTTAATAAAGGTACAAATGAATGCGGGAGGAGTATTCTCTTACAAGTCCCCAACATTCTAACATGAAAAACCTCTCTTCCTCCTTCAGGCTGAGAGGTTCTAGAAAGAGGACTGACTTTTATGCCAACTCCTAAACTGGTGGACCGCGGGGCGCTCCGGAGGGATCTACACGTTTATCATAGAAGATTGAAATGATTAGACCATTTTGACTCTAAACTAGATTTTCCCAATACACCATTTCCAACCCCCTCACATTGGGAACCTCAGTTTGAGTCAGTGTCAGAACCTATACCAGACCCTTATACGTAGGGATGTGGCTTCCTTTTCACAACTCAAACCCAGACCTGTAAATAAATGTAACCTTGCAAAGCAACAGAATCATGATCTAATAACATTGAGCAGCAATCAGAATATTGTGATTAAACCAGCAGATATGTGGGCACAGATTGTTATAATGGATAATAGACAATTATATCATGTCAAACACTATGTCCCATTGCTCCACTCAACACACCTGGAAACACACAGATGAATCCAGGAGATGGTGAATAAACTGGATGAGGATATTACGGATAAACAGATGGTCTACCTTTTTGGGCCAGATTCTCCAAGACCAGTTTGACTTACTTCCTAAAATCCATAAATCTCCTGAGACGCGGACGCTCCCTCCGGGGGTCCCTGTGGGAGACCCATAGTAAGCGATTGTGACTCAGAATCTTATTGTATTGCTGAATATATAGATTTATATCCATCCTCTATTTCAGAAACACCCCAGCTATGTTAAGGATACTTAAGAATTTGTCAACAGACGCTAGGAAATGCTTTTTTATTCTCCATTGATATTAATTCTCTGTACGTAAACATTGATAACAAATTAGGTCTTGTCACGTTCCTGACCTGTTTTCCTTTGTCTTGTATTTATTTTAGTTGGTCAGGGCGTGAGTTGGGTGGGTTGGTCTATGGTTGATTTTCTATGTTGGGATTTGGTGTTCGGCCTGGTATGATTCTCAATCAGAGACAGCTGTCAATCGTTGTCCCTGATTGAGAATCATACTTAGGCAGCCTGGGTTTCACTTGTGTTTTGGTGGGTGTTTGTTCCTGTGACTGTGTTTGGGCCACACAGGACTGTTTCGGGTTTGTCACGTTTGTTGGTGTTGTATTTTGAAGTGTTTAGTTGAATTTTCATTAGATAATGAACCCTAACTACTCTGCATCTTGGTCCGATCCATGCTCCTCCTCGTCTGAGGAGGAGAACGACTACGACAGCCGTTACAGGTCTACAGGAAGTTGCAAATGCTTTTCAGAGGTATCCTGACCCCAGTCGACCGGAGAGAGTTATCCTGGACTTGTTGGAGTTGAGCATCACCAGAAACGACTTTGAGTTCAATGGGAAGAACTATCTCCAGATACATGGTACAGCCATGGGAAAAAATGTTTTGCAAATGTGTATACACGTTTTTGAGAAGAAACTGCTTTCATCAAACGTAAGGCCTTACCATTGCTGTACCTTAGGTATCTTGATGATATTTTTGGACTGTGGGGAGGTTCCACCTCTGAATTCAGGTAATTCTTAAACATTTTAAACTCACATCACTTATCAATATACATTACACATAATTTTCACAAAAAAATGAATTTCTAGGTGCAGAGGTCTTTTTCATTCGCAAGGAGGGAGAAACCAAAAAATGTGCAACTAAAGTTTTCTTTAAGTAAACAGAAACCTCCTTCACAAATGTAGTTTCCATCCAAAACACACATATAGGGTCCTGATCAAATCACAACTTCTACGTTTCCACAGAATCTGTAGTTATATAGGAGGCCTCAAGAACACTCTTCTCAGCCTTAAGGCCCAGGGGCTACTCCAGGAGGTTCCTGAGAGAGGTTGAGGTCAATCAGACCTTCCAGGCCCATGGAACATACTGTATCAGGTAGAGCGGGAAAACCCTATAGTTCCATTTGTGGGGACTTATTCTCTGGCTCTGGTGCCGTTCAACTCTGAACTAAAATCTCCTTTTCAACAGACTCAGAATGATTGTGAGGCCTTGCAAAATGTCAGGGTAATCTCAGCCTTCAGGAGAAATAAGAACCTTAAGGACATTCTAGTCCATTCAAGCCTGAAAAAGAAGAAACTGATACAGAATAAATATTTTACTCAAACAAAGTTTCTGTCCAATATGTATTTGGGCTTGGGGGCTCCAATCAGGCATAAAATCCAACTGGATACTGGAAATGTGGTTTTTGTGATTGAGTGCCTTGTTGATCATGAACTCAATATTGAAGAGACACTAAACACACTAGAATGCAGACTTAAACAACATTTATACCACATTCAGAAGGGTGATAGATCCACTATGTTGTATGGCCTCATACAGAGAAGAATCTTATCCTTTCTGGCCTGGAGACCGATATGGGGTGGTGGAAAACTCAAAGGCAGATGCCTGAGCGACAAAGGATTAGAACAGTAGGAACCATTAATCCTCTCTAGGCCTTCATGGGAAATAATAAGCCATCCAGTAATTTGTCTCCATCTTGTGGTTGTTTTAGACACGTGGAGTCTGGGATTTCTGAATTGGTTTCGGATAAAGCTGCAGATCTAGTGTAGATGATTATTATCATCATTATTAATGAGCTGGATCCTTGTATAATTATGTGTTATAAATGGTGTGATGGAAACCATTCTTTAGATACCTTTTTTAGTTTAAATGTGAATATTTATAGGAATTGAAATGTTCCTCTCTCTTTTAGGGATTGAAAGCACTTCTGATGCTTCATTCTTATTTAATATATGCTGGTGTGTTTCTAAATATATATAGGTCTGTAGCTATCACCTGCCTAGTAGATAGAACTCTCCTTTTGATGGACTGTTGTCTGATACTATTCTAACCCTAACCACTCCTGAGTCCTGAGTCCTAACCTTAACCTTCCTGGCAACTATTGCAACTATACCGAACCCTACTCATTCCTGAGGCCTGAGTCCTAACCTCCTTGGTTCTCATGCCTCACCCTAACCTCCTTGGTTCTCATGCCTAACCCTTACCTCATTGGTTCTCATGCCTCACCCTAACCTCCTTGGTTCTCATGCCTAACCCTAACCTCCTTGGTTCTCATGCCTAACCCTAACCTCCTTGGTTCTCATGCCTAACCCTAACCTCCTTGGTTCTCATGCCTAACCCTAACCCCTAGGGAGATCCAGTCCCCTTTCCCACATGATAAGTTTAATTGGAGCTTTTATTTTATATATTTTTTGAATAAACATTTTTAATATATGGCTGTTTTGTTACAGTAACCCCCCCTCCCACTTTTATTTTTCTTGTCTTTATTACATTTTTTTCATTTTGAAGGGACGGTCATGATATCAAATCAAATCAAACTTTATTTGTCACATGCGCCGAATACAACAAGTGTAGACTTTACCGTGAAATGCTGACTGACAAGTCCTTAACCAACAGCGCAGTTCAAGAAGAGTTAAGAAAATATTTACCAAGTAGACTAAAGTAAAAAGTAATAATAAAAAGTAACACAATAAGAATAACGAGGCTATATACAGGGGGCACCGGTACCAAGTCAGTGTGCAGGGGTACAGTTTTGTTGAGGTAATTTGTACATGTAGGTGGGGGTGAAGTGACTATGCATAGATAATAAAACAGCGAGTAGCAGTGGTGTACAAAAGGGAGGGGAGGAGGGGGTCAATGTAAATTGTCCGGTGGTGATTTTATTAATTGTTCAGCAGTCTAATGGCTCGAGGGTAGAAGCTATTGAGGAGCCTTTTGGTCCTAGACATGGCGCTCCGGTACCACTTACCCTGCGGTAGCAGAGAAAACAGTCTATAACTTGGGTGACCGGAGTCTCTGACAATTTTATGGGCTTTCCTCTGACACCGCCTATTATATAGGTCCTGGATGGCAGGAAGCTTGGCCCCAGTGATGTACTGGGCCGTTCGCACTACCCTCTGTAGAGCCTTACAGTCAGATGCCGAGCAGTTGCCATACCAGGTGGTGATGCAGCCGGTCAGGATGCTCTCGATGGTGCAGCTGTAGAACCTTTTGAGGATCTGGGGACGCATGACGAATCTTTTCAGTCTCCTGAGGGGGAATAGGTTTTGTCGTGCCCTCTTCACGACTGTCTTGGTATGTTTGGACCATGATAGTTCGTTGGTGATGTGGACACCAATGGAACTTTAAACTCTCGACCCGCTCCACTACAGCCCCGTCAATGTTAATGGGGGCCTGCCTTTCCTGCAGTCCACGACCAGCTCCTTTGCTGTGTGTGTGTGTGTGTGTGTGTGTGTGTGTGTGTGTGTGTGTGTGTGTGTGTGTGTGTGTGTGTGTGTGTGTGTGTGTGTGTGCTCAGTGCACCAATGAAACCCAACTGAAGATTACATCTCACTTAAACCTAACCCTCTACTCATCAGCCTTAAACCTAACCCTCTACTCATCAGCCTTAAACCTAACCCTCTACGCATCAGCCTTAAACCTAACCCTCTACTCATCAGCCTTAAACCTAACCCTCTACTCATCAGCCTTAAACCTAACCCTCTACTCTTCAGCCTTAAACATAACCCTCTACTCATCAGCCTTAAACCTAACGCTCTACTCATCAGCCTTAAACCTAACGCTCTACTCATCAGCCTTACATCTAACCCTCTACTCATCAGCCTTAAACCTAACGCTCTATTCATCAGCCTTAAACCTAACCCTCTACGCATCAGCCTTAAACCTATCCCTCTACTCTTCAGCCTTAAACCTAACCCTCTACTCATCAGCCTTTAACCTAACCCTCTACTCATCAGCCTTAAACCTAACCCTCTACTCATCAGCCTTGAACCTAACCCTCTACTCTTCAGCCTTAAACCTAACCCTCTACGCATCAGCCTTAAACCTAACCCTCTTTTCATCAGCCGTAAACCTAACCCTCTACTCATCAGCCTTAAACCTAACCCTCTACTCTTCAGCCTTAAACCTAACCCTCTACTCATCAGCCTTAAACCTAACCCTCTACTCATCAGCCTTAAACCTAACCCTCTACTCATCAGCCTTAAACCTAAAACTCTACTCATCAGCCTTAAATCTAACCCTCTACTCATCATCCTTTAACCTAACCCTCTCCTCTTTAGCCTTAAACGTTACGCTCTACTCATCAGCCTTAAACCTAACCCTCTACTCTTCAGCCTTAAACCTAACCCTCTACTCATCAGCCTTAAACCTAACGCTCTACTCTTCAGCCTTAAACCTAACCCTCTACTCTTCAGCCTTAAACCTAACCCTCTACTCTTCAGCCTTAAACCTAACCCTCTACTCTTCAGCTTTAAACCTAACCCTCTACTCTTCAGCCTTAAACCTAACCCTCTACTCATCAGCCTTAAACCTAACCCTCTACTCATCAGCCTTAAACCTAACCCTCTACTCATCAGCCTTAAACCTAACCCTCTACTCATCAGCCTTAAACCTAACCCTCTACTATTCAGCCTTAAACCTAACCCTCTACTCTTCAGCCTTAAACCTAACCCTCTACTCATCAGCCTTAAACCTAACCCTCTACTAATCAGCCTTTAACCTAACCCTCTACTCTTCAGCCTTTAACCTAACCCTCTACTCTTCAGCCTTAAACCTAACCCTCTACTCTTCAGCCTTTAACCTAACCCTCTACTCTTCAGCCTTTAACCTAACCCTCTACTCTTCAGCCTTAAACCTAACCCTCTACTCATCAGCCTTAAACCTAACCCTCTACTCTTCAGCCGTAAACCTAACCCTCTACTCATCAGCCTTTAACCTAACCCTCTACTCATCAGCCTTTAACCTAACCCTCTACTCTTCAGCCTTTAACCTAACCCTCTACTCTTCAGCCTTAAACCTAACCCTCTACTCTTCAGCCTTAAACCTAACGCTCTACTCTTCAGCCTTAAACCTAACGCTCTACTCATCAGCCTTAAACCTAAAACTCTACTCATCAGCCTTAAATCTAACCCTCTACTCTTCAGCCTTAAACCTAACCCTCTACTCATCAGCCTTAAACCTAACGCTCTACTCTTCAGCCTTAAACCTAACCCTCTACTCTTCAGCCTTAAACCTAACCCTCTACTCTTCAGCCTTAAACCTAACCCTCTACTCTTCAGCCTTAAACCTAACCCTCTACTCATCAGCCTTAAACCTAACCCTCTACTCATCAGCCTTAAACCTAACCCTCTACTATTCAGCCTTAAACCTAACCCTCTACTCTTCAGCCTTAAACCTAACCCTCTACTCATCAGCCTTAAACCTAACCCTCTACTAATCAGCCTTTAACCTAACCCTCTACTCTTCAGCCTTTAACCTAACCCTCTACTCTTCAGCCTTAAACCTAACCCTCTACTCTTCAGCCTTTAACCTAACCCTCTACTCCTCAGCCTTAAACCTAACCCTCTACTCATCAGCCTTAAACCTAACCCTCTACTCATCAGCCTTAAATCTAACCCTCTACTCATCATCCTTTAACCTAACCCTCTACTCTTCAGCCGTAAACCTAACCCTCTACTCTTCAGCCTTAAACCTAACCCTCTACTCTTCAGCCTTTAACCTAACCCTCTACTCTTCAGCCTTAAACCTAACCCTATACTCTTCAGCCTTTAACCTAACCCTCTACTCTTCAGCCGTAAACCTAACCCTCTACTCATCAGCCTTTAACCTAACCCTCTACTCATCAGCCTTTAACCTAACCCTCTACTCATCAGCCTTTAACCTAACCCTCTACTCTTCAGCCTTTAACCTAACCCTCTACTCATCAGCCTTTAACCTAACCCTCTACTCTTCAGCCTTAAACCTAACCCTCTACGCATCAGCCTTAAACCTAACCCTCTTTTCATCAGCCGTAAACCTAACCCTCTACTCATCAGCCTTAAACCTAACCCTCTACTCATCAGCCTTAAACCTAAAACTCTACTCATCAGCCTTTAACCTAACCCTCTACTCTTCAGCCTTAAACCTAACCCTCTTTTCATCAGCCGTAAACCTAACCCTCTACTCATCAGCCTTAAACCTAACCCTCTACTCTTCAGCCTTAAACCTAACCCTCTACTCATCAGCCTTAAACCTAACCCTCTACTCATCAGCCTTAAACCTAACCCTCTACTCTCATCAGCCTTAAATCTAACCCTCTACTCATCATCCTTTAACCTAACCCTCTACTCTTCAGCCTTAAACCTAACGCTCTACTCTTCAGCCTTAAACCTAACGCTCTACTCATCAGCCTTAAACCTAAAACTCTACTCATCAGCCTTAAATCTAACCCTCTACTCTTCAGCCTTAAACCTAACCCTCTACTCATCAGCCTTAAACCTAACGCTCTACTCTTCAGCCTTAAACCTAACCCTCTACTCTTCAGCCTTAAACCTAACCCTCTACTCTTCAGCCTTAAACCTAACCCTCTACTCATCAGCCTTAAACCTAAAACTCTACTCATCAGCCTTTAACCTAACCCTCTACTCTTCAGCCTTAAACCTAACCCTCTTTTCATCAGCCGTAAACCTAACCCTCTACTCATCAGCCTTAAACCTAACCCTCTACTCTTCAGCCTTAAACCTAACCCTCTACTCATCAGCCTTAAACCTAACCCTCTACTCATCAGCCTTAAACCTAACCCTCTACTCTCATCATCCTTAAACCTAACCCTCTACTCATCAGCCTTAAACCTAAAACTCTACTCATCAGCCTTAAATCTAACCCTCTACTCATCATCCTTTAACCTAACCCTCTACTCTTCAGCCTTAAACCTAACGCTCTACTCTTCAGCCTTAAACCTAACGCTCTACTCATCAGCCTTAAACCTAAAACTCTACTCATCAGCCTTAAATCTAACCCTCTACTCTTCAGCCTTAAACCTAACCCTCTACTCATCAGCCTTAAACCTAACGCTCTACTCTTCAGCCTTAAACCTAACCCTCTACTCTTCAGCCTTAAACCTAACCCTCTACTCTTCAGCCTTAAACCTAACCCTCTACTCCTCAGCCTTAAACCTAACCCTCTACTCATCAGCCTTAAACCTAACCCTCTACTCATCAGCCTTAAACCTAACCCTCTACTCATCAGCCTTAAACCTAACCCTCTACTCTTCAGCCTTAAACCTAACCCTGTACTCATCAGCCTTTAACCTAACCCTCTACTAATCAGCCTTTAACCTAACCCTCTACTCTTCAGCCTTTAACCTAACCCTCTACTCTTCAGCCTTAAACCTAACCCTCTACTCTTCAGCCTTTAACCTAACCCTCTACTCCTCAGCCTTAAACCTAACCCTCTACTCATCAGCCTTAAACCTAACCCTCTACTCATCAGCCTTAAATCTAACCCTCTACTCATCATCCTTTAACCGAACCCTCTACTCTTCAGCCGTAAACCTAACCCTCTACTCATCAGCCTTAAACCTAACCCTCTACTCATCTGCCTTAAACCTAACCCTCTACTCATCAGCCTTAAACCTAACCCTCTACTCTTCAGCCTTAAACCTAACCCTCTACTCATCAGCCTTAAACCTAACCCTCTACTCATCAGCCTTTAACCTAACCCTCTACTCTTCAGCCTTAAACCTAACCCTCTACGCATCAGCCTTAAACCTAACCCTCTTTTCATCAGCCGTAAACCTAACCCTCTACTCATCAGCCTTTAACCTAACCCTCTACTCATCAGCCTTTAACCTAACCCTCTACTCTTCAGCCTTAAACCTAACCCTCTACGCATCAGCCTTAAACCTAACCCTCTTTTCATCAGCCGTAAACCTAACCCTCTACTCATCAGCCTTAAACCTAACCCTCTACTCCTTAGCCTTAAACCTAACCCTCTACCCATCAGCCTTAAACCTAACCCTCTACTCATCAGCCTTAAACCTAAAACTCTACTCATCAGCCTTAAATCTAACCCTCTACTCATCATCCTTTAACCTAACCCTCTACTCTTCAGCCTTAAACCTAACCCTCTACTCATCAGCCTTAAACCTAACCCTCTACTCTTCAGCCTTAAACCTAACCCTCTACTCATCAGCCTTAAACCTAACGCTCTACTATTCAGCCTTAAACCTAACCCTCTACTCTTCAGCCTTAAACCTAACCCTCTACTCTTCAGCCTTAAACCTAACCCTCTACTCATCAGCCTTAAACCTAACCCTCTACTCATCAGCCTTAAACCTAACCCTCTACTCTTCAGCCTTAAACCTAACCCTCTACTCTTCAGCCTTAAATCTAACCCTCGACTCATCAGCCTTAAACCTAACCCTCTACTCATCAGCCTTTAACCTAACCCTCTACTCATCAGCCTTAAACCTAACCCTCTACTCATCAGCCTTAAACCAAACCTTCTACTCATCAGCCTTAAACCTAAAACTCTACTCATCAGCCTTAAATCTAACCCTCTACTCATCATCCTTTAACCTAACCCTCTACTCTTCAGCCTTAAACCTAACCCTCTACTCATCAGCCTTAAACCTAACGCTCTACTCTTCAGCCTTAAACCTAACCCTATACTCTTCAGCCTTAAACCTAACCCTCTACTCTTCAGCCTTAAACCTAACCCTCTACTCTTCAGCCTTAAACCTAACCCTCTACTCATCAGCCTTAAACCTAACCCTCTACTCATCAGCCTTAAACCTAACCCTCTACTATTCAGCCTTAAACCTAACCCTCTACTCTTCAGCCTTAAACCTAACCCTCTACTCATCAGCCTTTAACCTAACCCTCTACTAATCAGCCTTTAACCTAACCCTCTACTCTTCAGCCTTTAACCTAACCCTCTACTCTTCAGCCTTAAACCTAACCCTCTACTCTTCAGCCTTTAACCTAACCCTCTACTCCTCAGCCTTAAACCTAACCCTCTACTCATCAGCCTTAAACCTAACCCTCTACTCATCAGCCTTAAATCTAACCCTCTACTCATCATCCTTTAACCGAACCCTCTACTCTTCAGCCGTAAACCTAACCCTCTACTCATCAGCCTTAAACCTAACCCTCTACTCATCTGCCTTAAACCTAACCCTCTACTCATCAGCCTTAAACCTAACCCTCTACTCTTCAGCCTTAAACCTAACCCTCTACTCATCAGCCTTAAACCTAACCCTCTACTCATCAGCCTTAAACCTAAAACTCTACTCATCAGCCTTAAATCTAACCCTCTACTCATCATCCTTTAACCTAACCCTCTACTCTTCAGCCTTAAACCTAACCCTCTACTCATCAGCCTTAAACCTAACCCTCTACTCTTCAGCCTTAAACCTAACCCTCTACTCATCAGCCTTTAACCGAACGCTCTACTCTTCAGCCGTAAACCTAACCCTCTACTCATCAGCCTTAAACCTAACCCTCTACTCATCTGCCTTAAACCTAACCCTCTACTCATCAGCCTTAAACCTAACCCTCTACTCTTCAGCCTTAAACCTAACCCTCTACTCATCAGCCTTAAACCTAACCCTCTACTCATCAGCCTTAAACCTAAAACTCTACTCATCAGCCTTAAATCTAACCCTCTACTCATCATCCTTTAACCTAACCCTCTACTCTTCAGCCTTAAACCTAACCCTCTACTCATCAGCCTTAAACCTAACCCTCTACTCTTCAGCCTTAAACCTAACCCTCTACTCATCAGCCTTAAACCTAACGCTCTACTATTCAGCCTTAAACCTAACCCTCTACTCTTCAGCCTTAAACCTAACCCTCTACTCTTCAGCCTTAAACCTAACCCTCTACTCATCAGCCTTAAACCTAACCCTCTACTCATCAGCCTTAAACCTAAAACTCTACTCATCAGCCTTAAATCTAACCCTATACTCATCATCCTTTAACCTAACCCTCTACTCTTCAGCCTTAAACCTAACCCTCTACTCATCAGCCTTAAACCTAACCCTCTACTCTTCAGCCTTAAACCTAACCCTCTACTCATCAGCCTTAAACCTAACGCTCTACTATTCAGCCTTAAACCTAACCCTCTACTCTTCAGCCTTAAACCTAACCCTCTACTCTTCAGCCTTAAACCTAACCCTCTACTCATCAGCCTTAAACCTAACCCTCTACTCATCAGCCTTAAACCTAACCCTCTACTCTTCAGCCTTAAACCTAACCCTCTACTCTTCAGCCTTAAATCTAACCCTCGACTCATCAGCCTTAAACCTAACCCTCTACTCATCAGCCTTTAACCTAACCCTCTACTCATCAGCCTTAAACCTAACCCTCTACTCATCAGCCTTAAAGCAAACCTTCTACTCATCAGCCTTAAACCTAAAACTCTACTCATCAGCCTTAAATCTAACCCTCTACTCATCATCCTTTAACCTAACCCTCTACTCTTCAGCCTTAAACCTAACCCTCTACTCATCAGCCTTAAACCTAACGCTCTACTCTTCAGCCTTAAACCTAACCCTCTACTCTTCAGCCTTAAACCTAACCCTCTACTCTTCAGCCTTAAACCTAACCCTCTACTCTTCAGCCTTAAACCTAACCCTCTACTCATCAGCCTTAAACCTAACCCTCTACTCATCAGCCTTAAACCTAACCCTCTACTATTCAGCCTTAAACCTAACCCTCTACTCTTCAGCCTTAAACCTAACCCTCTACTCATCAGCCTTTAACCTAACCCTCTACTAATCAGCCTTTAACCTAACCCTCTACTCTTCAGCCTTTAACCTAACCCTCTACTCTTCAGCCTTAAACCTAACCCTCTACTCTTCAGCCTTTAACCTAACCCTCTACTCCTCAGCCTTAAACCTAACCCTCTACTCATCAGCCTTAAACCTAACCCTCTACTCATCAGCCTTAAATCTAACCCTCTACTCATCATCCTTTAACCGAACCCTCTACTCTTCAGCCGTAAACCTAACCCTCTACTCATCAGCCTTAAACCTAACCCTCTACTCATCTGCCTTAAACCTAACCCTCTACTCATCAGCCTTAAACCTAACCCTCTACTCTTCAGCCTTAAACCTAACCCTCTACTCATCAGCCTTAAACCTAACCCTCTACTCATCAGCCTTTAACCTAACCCTCTACTCTTCAGCCTTAAACCTAACCCTCTACGCATCAGCCTTAAACCTAACCCTCTTTTCATCAGCCGTAAACCTAACCCTCTACTCATCAGCCTTTAACCTAACCCTCTACTCATCAGCCTTTAACCTAACCCTCTACTCTTCAGCCTTAAACCTAACCCTCTACGCATCAGCCTTAAACCTAACCCTCTTTTCATCAGCCGTAAACCTAACCCTCTACTCATCAGCCTTAAACCTAACCCTCTACTCCTTAGCCTTAAACCTAACCCTCTACCCATCAGCCTTAAACCTAACCCTCTACTCATCAGCCTTAAACCTAAAACTCTACTCATCAGCCTTAAATCTAACCCTCTACTCATCATCCTTTAACCTAACCCTCTACTCTTCAGCCTTAAACCTAACCCTCTACTCATCAGCCTTAAACCTAACCCTCTACTCTTCAGCCTTAAACCTAACCCTCTACTCATCAGCCTTAAACCTAACGCTCTACTATTCAGCCTTAAACCTAACCCTCTACTCTTCAGCCTTAAACCTAACCCTCTACTCTTCAGCCTTAAACCTAACCCTCTACTCATCAGCCTTAAACCTAACCCTCTACTCATCAGCCTTAAACCTAACCCTCTACTCTTCAGCCTTAAACCTAACCCTCTACTCTTCAGCCTTAAATCTAACCCTCGACTCATCAGCCTTAAACCTAACCCTCTACTCATCAGCCTTTAACCTAACCCTCTACTCATCAGCCTTAAACCTAACCCTCTACTCATCAGCCTTAAACCAAACCTTCTACTCATCAGCCTTAAACCTAAAACTCTACTCATCAGCCTTAAATCTAACCCTCTACTCATCATCCTTTAACCTAACCCTCTACTCTTCAGCCTTAAACCTAACCCTCTACTCATCAGCCTTAAACCTAACCCTCTACTCATCAGCCTTTAACCTAACCCTCTACTCATCAGCCTTTAACCTAACCCTCTACTCTTCAGCCTTAAACCTAACCCTCTACGCATCAGCCTTAAACCTAACCCTCTTTTCATCAGCCTTAAACCTAACCCTCTACTCTTCAGCCTTAAACCTAACCCTCTACTCTTCAGCCTTAAACCTAACCCTCTACTCATCAGCCTTAAACCTAACCCTCTACTCATCAGCCTTAAACCTAACCCTCTACTCTTCAGCCTTAAACCTAACCCTCTACTCTACAGCCTTAAATCTAACCCTCGACTCATCAGCCTTAAACCTAACCCTCTACTCATCAGCCTTTAACCTAACCCTCTACTCATCAGCCTTAAACCTAACCCTCTACTCATCAGCCTTAAACCAAACCTTCTACTCATCAGCCTTAAACCTAAAACTCTACTCATCAGCCTTAAATCTAACCCTCTACTCATCATCCTTTAACCTAACCCTCTACTCTTCAGCCTTAAACCTAACCCTCTACTCTTCAGCCTTAAACCTAACCCTCTACTCTTCAGCCTTTAACCTAACCCTCTACTCTTCAGCCTTAAACCTAACCCTCTACTCATCAGCCTTAAACCTAACCTTCTACTCATCAGCCTTAAACCTAAAACTCTACTCATCAGCCTTAAATCTAACCCTCTACTCATCATCCTTTAACCTAACCCTCTACTCTTCAGCCTTAAACCTAACCCTCTACTCATCAGCCTTAAACCTAACCCTCTACTCATCAGCCTTAAACCTAACCCTCTACTCATCAGCCTTAAACCTAACCCTCTACTCTTCAGCCTTAAACCTAACCCTCTACTCATCAGCCTTTAACCTAACCCTCTACTCTTCAGCCTTAAACCTAACCCTCTACACATCAGCCTTAAACCTAACCCTCTTTTCATCAGCCGTAAACCTAACCCTCTACTCATCAGCCTTAAACATATCCCTCTACTCTTCAGCCTTAAACCTAACCCTCTACTCATCAGCCTTAAACCTAACCCTCTACTCATCAGCCTTTAACCTAACCCTCTACTCTTCAGCCTTAAACCTAACCCTCTACGCATCAGCCTTAAACCTAACCCTCTTTTCATCAGCCGTAAACCTAACCCTCTACTCATCAGCCTTAAACCTAACCCTCTACTCTTCAGCCTTAAACCTAACCCTCTACTCATCAGCCTTAAACCTAACCCTCTACTCATCAGCCTTAAACGTAACCCTCTACTCTCATCAACCTTAAACCTAACCCTCTACTCATCAGCCTTAAACCTAAAACTCTACTCATCAGCCTTAAATCTAACCCTCTACTCATCATCCTTTAACCTAACCCTCTCCTCTTCAGCCTTAAACGTTACGCTCTACTCATCAGCCTTAAACCTAACCCTCTACTCTTCAGCCTTAAACCTAACCCT
The DNA here is from genome assembly GCF_045679555.1 of Salvelinus alpinus. Lineage (NCBI taxonomy): Eukaryota > Metazoa > Chordata > Actinopteri > Salmoniformes > Salmonidae > Salvelinus > Salvelinus alpinus. Next base: position 5,263,481 of record NC_092114.1, read on the forward strand.
CTACTCATCAGCCTTAAACCTAACGCTCTACTCTTCAGCCTTAAACCTAACCCTCTACTCTTCAGCCTTAAACCTAACCCTCTACTCTTCAGCTTTAAACCTAACCCTCTACTCTTCAGCCTTAAACCTAACCCTCTACTCATCAGCCTTAAACCTAACCCTCTACTCATCAGCCTTAAACCTAACCCTCTACTCATCAGCCTTAAACCTAACCCTCTACTCATCAGCCTTAAACCTAACCCTCTACTCATCAGCCTTAAACCTAACCCTCTACTATTCAGCCTTAAACCTAACCCTCTACTCTTCAGCCTTAAACCTAACCCTCTACTCATCAGCCTTAAACCTAACCCTCTACTAATCAGCCTTTAACCTAACCCTCTACTCTTCAGCCTTTAACCTAACCCTCTACTCTTCAGCCTTAAACCTAACCCTCTACTCATCAGCCTTTAACCTAACCCTCTACTCATCAGCCTTAAACCTAACCCTCTACTCATCAGCCTTTAACCTAACCCTCTACTCTTCAGCCTTAAACCTAACCCTCTACGCATCAGCCTTAAACCTAACCCTCTTTTCATCAGCCGTAAACCTAACCCTCTACTCATCAGCCTTAAACCTAACCCTCTACTCTTCAGCCTTAAACCTAACCCTCTACTCATCAGCCTTAAACCTAACCCTCTACTCATCAGCCTTAAACCTAACCCTCTACTCTCATCAACCTTAAACCTAACCCTCTACTCATCAGCCTTAAACCTAAAACTCTACTCATCAGCCTTAAATCTAACCCTCTCCTCTTCAGCCTTAAACGTTACGCTCTACTCATCAGCCTTAAACCTAACCCTCTACTCTTCAGCCTTAAACCTAACCCTCTACTCATCAGCCTTAAACCTAACGCTCTACTCTTCAGCCTTAAACCTAACCCTCTACTCTTCAGCCTTAAACCTAACCCTCTACTCTTCAGCTTTAAACCTAACCCTCTACTCTTCAGCCTTAAACCTAACCCTCTACTCTTCAGCCTTAAACCTAACCCTCTACTCATCAGCCTTAAACCTAACCCTCTACTCATCAGCCTTAAACCTAACCCTCTACTCATCAGCCTTAAACCTAACCCTCTACTATTCAGCCTTAAACCTAACCCTCTACTCTTCAGCCTTAAACCTAACCCTCTACTCATCAGCCTTAAACCTAACCCTCTACTAATCAGCCTTTAACCTAACCCTCTACTAATCAGCCTTTAACCTAACCCTCTACTCTTCAGCCTTAAACCTAACCCTCTACTCTTCAGCCTTAAACCTAACCCTCTACTCTTCAGCTTTAAACCTAACCCTCTACTCTTCAGCTTTAAACCTAACCCTCTACTCTTCAGCCTTAAACCTAACCCTCTACTCATCAGCCTTAAACCTAACCCTCTACTCATCAGCCTTAAACCTAACCCTCTACTCATCAGCCTTAAACCTAACCCTCTACTCATCAGCCTTAAACCTAACCCTCTACTATTCAGCCTTAAACCTAACCCTCTACTCTTCAGCCTTAAACCTAACCCTCTACTCATCAGCCTTAAACCTAACCCTCTACTAATCAGCCTTTAACCTAACCCTCTACTCTTCAGCCTTGAACCTAACCCTCTACTCTTCAGCCTTAAACCTAACCCTCTACTCATCAGCCTTTAACCTAACCCTCTACTCATCAGCCTTAAACCTAACCCTCTACTCATCAGCCTTTAACCTAACCCTCTACTCTTCAGCCTTAAACCTAACCCTCTACGCATCAGCCTTAAACCTAACCCTCTTTTCATCAGCCTTAAACCTAACCCTCTACTCTTCAGCCTTAAACCTAACCCTCTACTCTTCAGCCTTAAACCTAACCCTCTACTCATCAGCCTTAAACCTAACCCTCTACTCATCAGCCTTAAACCTAACCCTCTACTCTTCAGCCTTAAACCTAACCCTCTACTCTACAGCCTTAAATCTAACCCTCGACTCATCAGCCTTAAACCTAACCCTCTACTCATCAGCCTTTAACCTAACCCTCTACTCATCAGCCTTAAACCTAACCCTCTACTCATCAGCCTTAAACCAAACCTTCTACTCATCAGCCTTAAACCTAAAACTCTACTCATCAGCCTTAAATCTAACCCTCTACTCATCATCCTTTAACCTAACCCTCTACTCTTCAGCCTTAAACCTAACCCTCTACTCTTCAGCCTTAAACCTAACCCTCTACTCTTCAGCCTTTAACCTAACCCTCTACTCTTCAGCCTTAAACCTAACCCTCTACTCATCAGCCTTAAACCTAACCTTCTACTCATCAGCCTTAAACCTAAAACTCTACTCATCAGCCTTAAATCTAACCCTCTACTCATCATCCTTTAACCTAACCCTCTACTCTTCAGCCTTAAACCTAACCCTCTACTCATCAGCCTTAAACCTAACCCTCTACTCATCAGCCTTAAACCTAACCCTCTACTCATCAGCCTTAAACCTAACCCTCTACTCTTCAGCCTTAAACCTAACCCTCTACTCATCAGCCTTTAACCTAACCCTCTACTCTTCAGCCTTAAACCTAACCCTCTACACATCAGCCTTAAACCTAACCCTCTTTTCATCAGCCGTAAACCTAACCCTCTACTCATCAGCCTTAAACATATCCCTCTACTCTTCAGCCTTAAACCTAACCCTCTACTCATCAGCCTTAAACCTAACCCTCTACTCATCAGCCTTTAACCTAACCCTCTACTCTTCAGCCTTAAACCTAACCCTCTACGCATCAGCCTTAAACCTAACCCTCTTTTCATCAGCCGTAAACCTAACCCTCTACTCATCAGCCTTAAACCTAACCCTCTACTCTTCAGCCTTAAACCTAACCCTCTACTCATCAGCCTTAAACCTAACCCTCTACTCATCAGCCTTAAACGTAACCCTCTACTCTCATCAACCTTAAACCTAACCCTCTACTCATCAGCCTTAAACCTAAAACTCTACTCATCAGCCTTAAATCTAACCCTCTACTCATCATCCTTTAACCTAACCCTCTCCTCTTCAGCCTTAAACGTTACGCTCTACTCATCAGCCTTAAACCTAACCCTCTACTCTTCAGCCTTAAACCTAACCCTCTACTCATCAGCCTTAAACCTAACGCTCTACTCTTCAGCCTTAAACCTAACCCTCTACTCTTCAGCCTTAAACCTAACCCTCTACTCTTCAGCTTTAAACCTAACCCTCTACTCTTCAGCCTTAAACCTAACCCTCTACTCATCAGCCTTAAACCTAACCCTCTACTCATCAGCCTTAAACCTAACCCTCTACTCATCAGCCTTAAACCTAACCCTCTACTCATCAGCCTTAAACCTAACCCTCTACTCATCAGCCTTAAACCTAACCCTCTACTATTCAGCCTTAAACCTAACCCTCTACTCTTCAGCCTTAAACCTAACCCTCTACTCATCAGCCTTAAACCTAACCCTCTACTAATCAGCCTTTAACCTAACCCTCTACTCATCAGCCTTTAACCTAACCCTCTACTCTTCAGCCTTAAACCTAACCCTCTACGCATCAGCCTTAAACCTAACCCTCTTTTCATCAGCCGTAAACCTAACCCTCTACTCATCAGCCTTAAACCTAACCCTCTACTCTTCAGCTTTAAACCTAACCCTCTACTCTTCAGCCTTAAACCTAACCCTCTACTCATCAGCCTTAAACCTAACCCTCTACTCATCAGCCTTAAACCTAACCCTCTACTCATCAGCCTTAAACCTAACCCTCTACTCATCAGCCTTAAACCTAACCCTCTACTATTCAGCCTTAAACCTAACCCTCTACTCTTCAGCCTTAAACCTAACCCTCTACTCATCAGCCTTAAACCTAACCCTCTACTAATCAGCCTTGAACCTAACCCTCTACTCTTCAGCCTTTAACCTAACCCTCTACTCTTCAGCCTTAAACCTAACCCTCTACTCTTCAGCCTTTAACCTAACCCTCTACTCTTCAGCCTTTAACCTAACCCTCTACTCTTCAGCCTTAAACCTAACCCTCTACTCATCAGCCTTAAACCTAACCCTCTACTCTTCAGCCGTAAACCTAACCCTCTACTCATCAGCCTTTAACCTAACCCTCTACTCATCAGCCTTTAACCTAACCCTCTACTCTTCAGCCTTTAACCTAACCCTCTACTCTTCAGCCTTAAACCTAACCCTCTACTCTTCAGCCTTAAACCTAACGCTCTACTCTTCAGCCTTAAACCTAACGCTCTACTCATCAGCCTTAAACCTAAAACTCTACTCATCAGCCTTAAATCTAACCCTCTACTCTTCAGCCTTAAACCTAACCCTCTACTCATCAGCCTTAAACCTAACGCTCTACTCTTCAGCCTTAAACCTAACCCTCTACTCTTCAGCCTTAAACCTAACCCTCTACTCTTCAGCCTTAAACCTAACCCTCTACTCTTCAGCCTTAAACCTAACCCTCTACTCATCAGCCTTAAACCTAACCCTCTACTCATCAGCCTTAAACCTAACCCTCTACTATTCAGCCTTAAACCTAACCCTCTACTCTTCAGCCTTAAACCTAACCCTCTACTCATCAGCCTTAAACCTAACCCTCTACTAATCAGCCTTTAACCTAACCCTCTACTCTTCAGCCTTTAACCTAACCCTCTACTCTTCAGCCTTAAACCTAACCCTCTACTCTTCAGCCTTTAACCTAACCCTCTACTCCTCAGCCTTAAACCTAACCCTCTACTCATCAGCCTTAAACCTAACCCTCTACTCATCAGCCTTAAATCTAACCCTCTACTCATCATCCTTTAACCTAACCCTCTACTCTTCAGCCGTAAACCTAACCCTCTACTCTTCAGCCTTAAACCTAACCCTCTACTCTTCAGCCTTTAACCTAACCCTCTACTCTTCAGCCTTAAACCTAACCCTATACTCTTCAGCCTTTAACCTAACCCTCTACTCTTCAGCCGTAAACCTAACCCTCTACTCATCAGCCTTTAACCTAACCCTCTACTCATCAGCCTTTAACCTAACCCTCTACTCATCAGCCTTTAACCTAACCCTCTACTCTTCAGCCTTTAACCTAACCCTCTACTCATCAGCCTTTAACCTAACCCTCTACTCTTCAGCCTTAAACCTAACCCTCTACGCATCAGCCTTAAACCTAACCCTCTTTTCATCAGCCGTAAACCTAACCCTCTACTCATCAGCCTTAAACCTAACCCTCTACTCATCAGCCTTAAACCTAAAACTCTACTCATCAGCCTTTAACCTAACCCTCTACTCTTCAGCCTTAAACCTAACCCTCTTTTCATCAGCCGTAAACCTAACCCTCTACTCATCAGCCTTAAACCTAACCCTCTACTCTTCAGCCTTAAACCTAACCCTCTACTCATCAGCCTTAAACCTAACCCTCTACTCATCAGCCTTAAACCTAACCCTCTACTCTCATCAGCCTTAAATCTAACCCTCTACTCATCATCCTTTAACCTAACCCTCTACTCTTCAGCCTTAAACCTAACGCTCTACTCTTCAGCCTTAAACCTAACGCTCTACTCATCAGCCTTAAACCTAAAACTCTACTCATCAGCCTTAAATCTAACCCTCTACTCTTCAGCCTTAAACCTAACCCTCTACTCATCAGCCTTAAACCTAACGCTCTACTCTTCAGCCTTAAACCTAACCCTCTACTCTTCAGCCTTAAACCTAACCCTCTACTCTTCAGCCTTAAACCTAACCCTCTACTCATCAGCCTTAAACCTAAAACTCTACTCATCAGCCTTTAACCTAACCCTCTACTCTTCAGCCTTAAACCTAACCCTCTTTTCATCAGCCGTAAACCTAACCCTCTACTCATCAGCCTTAAACCTAACCCTCTACTCTTCAGCCTTAAACCTAACCCTCTACTCATCAGCCTTAAACCTAACCCTCTACTCATCAGCCTTAAACCTAACCCTCTACTCTCATCATCCTTAAACCTAACCCTCTACTCATCAGCCTTAAACCTAAAACTCTACTCATCAGCCTTAAATCTAACCCTCTACTCATCATCCTTTAACCTAACCCTCTACTCTTCAGCCTTAAACCTAACGCTCTACTCTTCAGCCTTAAACCTAACGCTCTACTCATCAGCCTTAAACCTAAAACTCTACTCATCAGCCTTAAATCTAACCCTCTACTCTTCAGCCTTAAACCTAACCCTCTACTCATCAGCCTTAAACCTAACGCTCTACTCTTCAGCCTTAAACCTAACCCTCTACTCTTCAGCCTTAAACCTAACCCTCTACTCTTCAGCCTTAAACCTAACCCTCTACTCCTCAGCCTTAAACCTAACCCTCTACTCATCAGCCTTAAACCTAACCCTCTACTCATCAGCCTTAAACCTAACCCTCTACTCATCAGCCTTAAACCTAACCCTCTACTCTTCAGCCTTAAACCTAACCCTGTACTCATCAGCCTTTAACCTAACCCTCTACTAATCAGCCTTTAACCTAACCCTCTACTCTTCAGCCTTTAACCTAACCCTCTACTCTTCAGCCTTAAACCTAACCCTCTACTCTTCAGCCTTTAACCTAACCCTCTACTCCTCAGCCTTAAACCTAACCCTCTACTCATCAGCCTTAAACCTAACCCTCTACTCATCAGCCTTAAATCTAACCCTCTACTCATCATCCTTTAACCGAACCCTCTACTCTTCAGCCGTAAACCTAACCCTCTACTCATCAGCCTTAAACCTAACCCTCTACTCATCTGCCTTAAACCTAACCCTCTACTCATCAGCCTTAAACCTAACCCTCTACTCTTCAGCCTTAAACCTAACCCTCTACTCATCAGCCTTAAACCTAACCCTCTACTCATCAGCCTTTAACCTAACCCTCTACTCTTCAGCCTTAAACCTAACCCTCTACGCATCAGCCTTAAACCTAACCCTCTTTTCATCAGCCGTAAACCTAACCCTCTACTCATCAGCCTTTAACCTAACCCTCTACTCATCAGCCTTTAACCTAACCCTCTACTCTTCAGCCTTAAACCTAACCCTCTACGCATCAGCCTTAAACCTAACCCTCTTTTCATCAGCCGTAAACCTAACCCTCTACTCATCAGCCTTAAACCTAACCCTCTACTCCTTAGCCTTAAACCTAACCCTCTACCCATCAGCCTTAAACCTAACCCTCTACTCATCAGCCTTAAACCTAAAACTCTACTCATCAGCCTTAAATCTAACCCTCTACTCATCATCCTTTAACCTAACCCTCTACTCTTCAGCCTTAAACCTAACCCTCTACTCATCAGCCTTAAACCTAACCCTCTACTCTTCAGCCTTAAACCTAACCCTCTACTCATCAGCCTTAAACCTAACGCTCTACTATTCAGCCTTAAACCTAACCCTCTACTCTTCAGCCTTAAACCTAACCCTCTACTCTTCAGCCTTAAACCTAACCCTCTACTCATCAGCCTTAAACCTAACCCTCTACTCATCAGCCTTAAACCTAACCCTCTACTCTTCAGCCTTAAACCTAACCCTCTACTCTTCAGCCTTAAATCTAACCCTCGACTCATCAGCCTTAAACCTAACCCTCTACTCATCAGCCTTTAACCTAACCCTCTACTCATCAGCCTTAAACCTAACCCTCTACTCATCAGCCTTAAACCAAACCTTCTACTCATCAGCCTTAAACCTAAAACTCTACTCATCAGCCTTAAATCTAACCCTCTACTCATCATCCTTTAACCTAACCCTCTACTCTTCAGCCTTAAACCTAACCCTCTACTCATCAGCCTTAAACCTAACGCTCTACTCTTCAGCCTTAAACCTAACCCTATACTCTTCAGCCTTAAACCTAACCCTCTACTCTTCAGCCTTAAACCTAACCCTCTACTCTTCAGCCTTAAACCTAACCCTCTACTCATCAGCCTTAAACCTAACCCTCTACTCATCAGCCTTAAACCTAACCCTCTACTATTCAGCCTTAAACCTAACCCTCTACTCTTCAGCCTTAAACCTAACCCTCTACTCATCAGCCTTTAACCTAACCCTCTACTAATCAGCCTTTAACCTAACCCTCTACTCTTCAGCCTTTAACCTAACCCTCTACTCTTCAGCCTTAAACCTAACCCTCTACTCTTCAGCCTTTAACCTAACCCTCTACTCCTCAGCCTTAAACCTAACCCTCTACTCATCAGCCTTAAACCTAACCCTCTACTCATCAGCCTTAAATCTAACCCTCTACTCATCATCCTTTAACCGAACCCTCTACTCTTCAGCCGTAAACCTAACCCTCTACTCATCAGCCTTAAACCTAACCCTCTACTCATCTGCCTTAAACCTAACCCTCTACTCATCAGCCTTAAACCTAACCCTCTACTCTTCAGCCTTAAACCTAACCCTCTACTCATCAGCCTTAAACCTAACCCTCTACTCATCAGCCTTAAACCTAAAACTCTACTCATCAGCCTTAAATCTAACCCTCTACTCATCATCCTTTAACCTAACCCTCTACTCATCAGCCTTAAACCTAACCCTCTACTCATCTGCCTTAAACCTAACCCTCTACTCATCAGCCTTAAACCTAACCCTCTACTCTTCAGCCTTAAACCTAACCCTCTACTCATCAGCCTTAAACCTAACCCTCTACTCATCAGCCTTAAACCTAAAACTCTACTCATCAGCCTTAAATCTAACCCTCTACTCATCATCCTTTAACCTAACCCTCTACTCTTCAGCCTTAAACCTAACCCTCTACTCATCAGCCTTAAACCTAACCCTCTACTCTTCAGCCTTAAACCTAACCCTCTACTCATCAGCCTTAAACCTAACGCTCTACTATTCAGCCTTAAACCTAACCCTCTACTCTTCAGCCTTAAACCTAACCCTCTACTCTTCAGCCTTAAACCTAACCCTCTACTCATCAGCCTTAAACCTAACCCTCTACTCATCAGCCTTAAACCTAAAACTCTACTCATCAGCCTTAAATCTAACCCTATACTCATCATCCTTTAACCTAACCCTCTACTCTTCAGCCTTAAACCTAACCCTCTACTCATCAGCCTTAAACCTAACCCTCTACTCTTCAGCCTTAAACCTAACCCTCTACTCATCAGCCTTAAACCTAACGCTCTACTATTCAGCCTTAAACCTAACCCTCTACTCTTCAGCCTTAAACCTAACCCTCTACTCTTCAGCCTTAAACCTAACCCTCTACTCATCAGCCTTAAACCTAACCCTCTACTCATCAGCCTTAAACCTAACCCTCTACTCTTCAGCCTTAAACCTAACCCTCTACTCTTCAGCCTTAAATCTAACCCTCGACTCATCAGCCTTAAACCTAACCCTCTACTCATCAGCCTTTAACCTAACCCTCTACTCATCAGCCTTAAACCTAACCCTCTACTCATCAGCCTTAAAGCAAACCTTCTACTCATCAGCCTTAAACCTAAAACTCTACTCATCAGCCTTAAATCTAACCCTCTACTCATCATCCTTTAACCTAACCCTCTACTCTTCAGCCTTAAACCTAACCCTCTACTCATCAGCCTTAAACCTAACGCTCTACTCTTCAGCCTTAAACCTAACCCTCTACTCTTCAGCCTTAAACCTAACCCTCTACTCTTCAGCCTTAAACCTAACCCTCTACTCTTCAGCCTTAAACCTAACCCTCTACTCATCAGCCTTAAACCTAACCCTCTACTCATCAGCCTTAAACCTAACCCTCTACTATTCAGCCTTAAACCTAACCCTCTACTCTTCAGCCTTAAACCTAACCCTCTACTCATCAGCCTTTAACCTAACCCTCTACTAATCAGCCTTTAACCTAACCCTCTACTCTTCAGCCTTTAACCTAACCCTCTACTCTTCAGCCTTAAACCTAACCCTCTACTCTTCAGCCTTTAACCTAACCCTCTACTCCTCAGCCTTAAACCTAACCCTCTACTCATCAGCCTTAAACCTAACCCTCTACTCATCAGCCTTAAATCTAACCCTCTACTCATCATCCTTTAACCGAACCCTCTACTCTTCAGCCGTAAACCTAACCCTCTACTCATCAGCCTTAAACCTAACCCTCTACTCATCTGCCTTAAACCTAACCCTCTACTCATCAGCCTTAAACCTAACCCTCTACTCTTCAGCCTTAAACCTAACCCTCTACTCATCAGCCTTAAACCTAACCCTCTACTCATCAGCCTTTAACCTAACCCTCTACTCTTCAGCCTTAAACCTAACCCTCTACGCATCAGCCTTAAACCTAACCCTCTTTTCATCAGCCGTAAACCTAACCCTCTACTCATCAGCCTTTAACCTAACCCTCTACTCATCAGCCTTTAACCTAACCCTCTACTCTTCAGCCTTAAACCTAACCCTCTACGCATCAGCCTTAAACCTAACCCTCTTTTCATCAGCCGTAAACCTAACCCTCTACTCATCAGCCTTAAACCTAACCCTCTACTCCTTAGCCTTAAACCTAACCCTCTACCCATCAGCCTTAAACCTAACCCTCTACTCATCAGCCTTAAACCTAAAACTCTACTCATCAGCCTTAAATCTAACCCTCTACTCATCATCCTTTAACCTAACCCTCTACTCTTCAGCCTTAAACCTAACCCTCTACTCATCAGCCTTAAACCTAACCCTCTACTCTTCAGCCTTAAACCTAACCCTCTACTCATCAGCCTTAAACCTAACGCTCTACTATTCAGCCTTAAACCTAACCCTCTACTCTTCAGCCTTAAACCTAACCCTCTACTCTTCAGCCTTAAACCTAACCCTCTACTCATCAGCCTTAAACCTAACCCTCTACTCATCAGCCTTAAACCTAACCCTCTACTCTTCAGCCTTAAACCTAACCCTCTACTCTTCAGCCTTAAATCTAACCCTCGACTCATCAGCCTTAAACCTAACCCTCTACTCATCAGCCTTTAACCTAACCCTCTACTCATCAGCCTTAAACCTAACCCTCTACTCATCAGCCTTAAACCAAACCTTCTACTCATCAGCCTTAAACCTAAAACTCTACTCATCAGCCTTAAATCTAACCCTCTACTCATCATCCTTTAACCTAACCCTCTACTCTTCAGCCTTAAACCTAACCCTCTACTCATCAGCCTTAAACCTAACCCTCTACTCATCAGCCTTTAACCTAACCCTCTACTCATCAGCCTTTAACCTAACCCTCTACTCTTCAGCCTTAAACCTAACCCTCTACGCATCAGCCTTAAACCTAACCCTCTTTTCATCAGCCTTAAACCTAACCCTCTACTCTTCAGCCTTAAACCTAACCCTCTACTCTTCAGCCTTAAACCTAACCCTCTACTCATCAGCCTTAAACCTAACCCTCTACTCATCAGCCTTAAACCTAACCCTCTACTCTTCAGCCTTAAACCTAACCCTCTACTCTACAGCCTTAAATCTAACCCTCGACTCATCAGCCTTAAACCTAACCCTCTACTCATCAGCCTTTAACCTAACCCTCTACTCATCAGCCTTAAACCTAACCCTCTACTCATCAGCCTTAAACCAAACCTTCTACTCATCAGCCTTAAACCTAAAACTCTACTCATCAGCCTTAAATCTAACCCTCTACTCATCATCCTTTAACCTAACCCTCTACTCTTCAGCCTTAAACCTAACCCTCTACTCTTCAGCCTTAAACCTAACCCTCTACTCTTCAGCCTTTAACCTAACCCTCTACTCTTCAGCCTTAAACCTAACCCTCTACTCATCAGCCTTAAACCTAACCTTCTACTCATCAGCCTTAAACCTAAAACTCTACTCATCAGCCTTAAATCTAACCCTCTACTCATCATCCTTTAACCTAACCCTCTACTCTTCAGCCTTAAACCTAACCCTCTACTCATCAGCCTTAAACCTAACCCTCTACTCATCAGCCTTAAACCTAACCCTCTACTCATCAGCCTTAAACCTAACCCTCTACTCTTCAGCCTTAAACCTAACCCTCTACTCATCAGCCTTTAACCTAACCCTCTACTCTTCAGCCTTAAACCTAACCCTCTACACATCAGCCTTAAACCTAACCCTCTTTTCATCAGCCGTAAACCTAACCCTCTACTCATCAGCCTTAAACATATCCCTCTACTCTTCAGCCTTAAACCTAACCCTCTACTCATCAGCCTTAAACCTAACCCTCTACTCATCAGCCTTTAACCTAACCCTCTACTCTTCAGCCTTAAACCTAACCCTCTACGCATCAGCCTTAAACCTAACCCTCTTTTCATCAGCCGTAAACCTAACCCTCTACTCATCAGCCTTAAACCTAACCCTCTACTCTTCAGCCTTAAACCTAACCCTCTACTCATCAGCCTTAAACCTAACCCTCTACTCATCAGCCTTAAACGTAACCCTCTACTCTCATCAACCTTAAACCTAACCCTCTACTCATCAGCCTTAAACCTAAAACTCTACTCATCAGCCTTAAATCTAACCCTCTACTCATCATCCTTTAACCTAACCCTCTCCTCTTCAGCCTTAAACGTTACGCTCTACTCATCAGCCTTAAACCTAACCCTCTACTCTTCAGCCTTAAACCTAACCCTCTACTCATCAGCCTTAAACCTAACGCTCTACTCTTCAGCCTTAAACCTAACCCTCTACTCTTCAGCCTTAAACCTAACCCTCTACTCTTCAGCTTTAAACCTAACCCTCTACTCTTCAGCCTTAAACCTAACCCTCTACTCATCAGCCTTAAACCTAACCCTCTACTCATCAGCCTTAAACCTAACCCTCTACTCATCAGCCTTAAACCTAACCCTCTACTCATCAGCCTTAAACCTAACCCTCTACTCATCAGCCTTAAACCTAACCCTCTACTATTCAGCCTTAAACCTAACCCTCTACTCTTCAGCCTTAAACCTAACCCTCTACTCATCAGCCTTAAACCTAACCCTCTACTAATCAGCCTTTAACCTAACCCTCTACTCTTCAGCCTTTAACCTAACCCTCTACTCTTCAGCCTTAAACCTAACCCTCTACTCATCAGCCTTTAACCTAACCCTCTACTCATCAGCCTTAAACCTAACCCTCTACTCATCAGCCTTTAACCTAACCCTCTACTCTTCAGCCTTAAACCTAACCCTCTACGCATCAGCCTTAAACCTAACCCTCTTTTCATCAGCCGTAAACCTAACCCTCTACTCATCAGCCTTAAACCTAACCCTCTACTCTTCAGCCTTAAACCTAACCCTCTACTCATCAGCCTTAAACCTAACCCTCTACTCATCAGCCTTAAACCTAACCCTCTACTCTCATCAACCTTAAACCTAACCCTCTACTCATCAGCCTTAAACCTAAAACTCTACTCATCAGCCTTAAATCTAACCCTCTCCTCTTCAGCCTTAAACGTTACGCTCTACTCATCAGCCTTAAACCTAACCCTCTACTCTTCAGCCTTAAACCTAACCCTCTACTCATCAGCCTTAAACCTAACGCTCTACTCTTCAGCCTTAAACCTAACCCTCTACTCTTCAGCCTTAAACCTAACCCTCTACTCTTCAGCTTTAAACCTAACCCTCTACTCTTCAGCCTTAAACCTAACCCTCTACTCATCAGCCTTAAACCTAACCCTCTACTCATCAGCCTTAAACCTAACCCTCTACTCATCAGCCTTAAACCTAACCCTCTACTCATCAGCCTTAAACCTAACCCTCTACTATTCAGCCTTAAACCTAACCCTCTACTCTTCAGCCTTAAACCTAACCCTCTACTCATCAGCCTTAAACCTAACCCTCTACTAATCAGCCTTTAACCTAACCCTCTACTCTTCAGCCTTAAACCTAACCCTCTACTCATCAGCCTTAAACCTAACGCTCTACTCTTCAGCCTTAAACCTAACCCTCTACTCTTCAGCCTTAAACCTAACCCTCTACTCTTCAGCTTTAAACCTAACCCTCTACTCTTCAGCCTTAAACCTAACCCTCTACTCATCAGCCTTAAACCTAACCCTCTACTCATCAGCCTTAAACCTAACCCTCTACTCATCAGCCTTAAACCTAACCCTCTACTCATCAGCCTTAAACCTAACCCTCTACTATTCAGCCTTAAACCTAACCCTCTACTCTTCAGCCTTAAACCTAACCCTCTACTCATCAGCCTTAAACCTAACCCTCTACTAATCAGCCTTTAACCTAACCCTCTACTCTTCAGCCTTTAACCTAACCCTCTACTCTTCAGCCTTAAACCTAACCCTCTACTCATCAGCCTTTAACCTAACCCTCTACTCATCAGCCTTAAACCTAACCCTCTACTCATCAGCCTTTAACCTAACCCTCTACTCTTCAGCCTTAAACCTAACCCTCTACGCATCAGCCTTAAACCTAACCCTCTTTTCATCAGCCTTAAACCTAACCCTCTACTCTTCAGCCTTAAACCTAACCCTCTACTCTTCAGCCTTAAACCTAACCCTCTACTCATCAGCCTTAAACCTAACCCTCTACTCATCAGCCTTAAACCTAACCCTCTACTCTTCAGCCTTAAACCTAACCCTCTACTCTACAGCCTTAAATCTAACCCTCGACTCATCAGCCTTAAACCTAACCCTCTACTCATCAGCCTTTAACCTAACCCTCTACTCATCAGCCTTAAACCTAACCCTCTACTCATCAGCCTTAAACCAAACCTTCTACTCATCAGCCTTAAACCTAAAACTCTACTCATCAGCCTTAAATCTAACCCTCTACTCATCATCCTTTAACCTAACCCTCTACTCTTCAGCCTTAAACCTAACCCTCTACTCTTCAGCCTTAAACCTAACCCTCTACTCTTCAGCCTTTAACCTAACCCTCTACTCTTCAGCCTTAAACCTAACCCTCTACTCATCAGCCTTAAACCTAACCTTCTACTCATCAGCCTTAAACCTAAAACTCTACTCATCAGCCTTAAATCTAACCCTCTACTCATCATCCTTTAACCTAACCCTCTACTCTTCAGCCTTAAACCTAACCCTCTACTCATCAGCCTTAAACCTAACCCTCTACTCATCAGCCTTAAACCTAACCCTCTACTCATCAGCCTTAAACCTAACCCTCTACTCTTCAGCCTTAAACCTAACCCTCTACTCATCAGCCTTTAACCTAACCCTCTACTCTTCAGCCTTAAACCTAACCCTCTACACATCAGCCTTAAACCTAACCCTCTTTTCATCAGCCGTAAACCTAACCCTCTACTCATCAGCCTTAAACATATCCCTCTACTCTTCAGCCTTAAACCTAACCCTCTACTCATCAGCCTTAAACCTAACCCTCTACTCATCAGCCTTTAACCTAACCCTCTACTCTTCAGCCTTAAACCTAACCCTCTACGCATCAGCCTTAAACCTAACCCTCTTTTCATCAGCCGTAAACCTAACCCTCTACTCATCAGCCTTAAACCTAACCCTCTACTCTTCAGCCTTAAACCTAACCCTCTACTCATCAGCCTTAAACCTAACCCTCTACTCATCAGCCTTAAACGTAACCCTCTACTCTCATCAACCTTAAACCTAACCCTCTACTCATCAGCCTTAAACCTAAAACTCTACTCATCAGCCTTAAATCTAACCCTCTACTCATCATCCTTTAACCTAACCCTCTCCTCTTCAGCCTTAAACGTTACGCTCTACTCATCAGCCTTAAACCTAACCCTCTACTCTTCAGCCTTAAACCTAACCCTCTACTCATCAGCCTTAAACCTAACGCTCTACTCTTCAGCCTTAAACCTAACCCTCTACTCTTCAGCCTTAAACCTAACCCTCTACTCTTCAGCTTTAAACCTAACCCTCTACTCTTCAGCCTTAAACCTAACCCTCTACTCATCAGCCTTAAACCTAACCCTCTACTCATCAGCCTTAAACCTAACCCTCTACTCATCAGCCTTAAACCTAACCCTCTACTCATCAGCCTTAAACCTAACCCTCTACTCATCAGCCTTAAACCTAACCCTCTACTATTCAGCCTTAAACCTAACCCTCTACTCTTCAGCCTTAAACCTAACCCTCTACTCATCAGCCTTAAACCTAACCCTCTACTAATCAGCCTTTAACCTAACCCTCTACTCTTCAGCCTTTAACCTAACCCTCTACTCTTCAGCCTTAAACCTAACCCTCTACTCATCAGCCTTTAACCTAACCCTCTACTCATCAGCCTTAAACCTAACCCTCTACTCATCAGCCTTTAACCTAACCCTCTACTCTTCAGCCTTAAACCTAACCCTCTACGCATCAGCCTTAAACCTAACCCTCTTTTCATCAGCCGTAAACCTAACCCTCTACTCATCAGCCTTAAACCTAACCCTCTACTCTTCAGCCTTAAACCTAACCCTCTACTCATCAGCCTTAAACCTAACCCTCTACTCATCAGCCTTAAACCTAACCCTCTACTCTCATCAACCTTAAACCTAACCCTCTACTCATCAGCCTTAAACCTAAAACTCTACTCATCAGCCTTAAATCTAACCCTCTCCTCTTCAGCCTTAAACGTTACGCTCTACTCATCAGCCTTAAACCTAACCCTCTACTCTTCAGCCTTAAACCTAACCCTCTACTCATCAGCCTTAAACCTAACGCTCTACTCTTCAGCCTTAAACCTAACCCTCTACTCTTCAGCCTTAAACCTAACCCTCTACTCTTCAGCTTTAAACCTAACCCTCTACTCTTCAGCCTTAAACCTAACCCTCTACTCATCAGCCTTAAACCTAACCCTCTACTCATCAGCCTTAAACCTAACCCTCTACTCATCAGCCTTAAACCTAACCCTCTACTCATCAGCCTTAAACCTAACCCTCTACTATTCAGCCTTAAACCTAACCCTCTACTCTTCAGCCTTAAACCTAACCCTCTACTCATCAGCCTTAAACCTAACCCTCTACTAATCAGCCTTTAACCTAACCCTCTACTCTTCAGCCTTAAACCTAACCCTCTACTCATCAGCCTTAAACCTAACGCTCTACTCTTCAGCCTTAAACCTAACCCTCTACTCTTCAGCCTTAAACCTAACCCTCTACTCTTCAGCTTTAAACCTAACCCTCTACTCTTCAGCCTTAAACCTAACCCTCTACTCATCAGCCTTAAACCTAACCCTCTACTCATCAGCCTTAAACCTAACCCTCTACTCATCAGCCTTAAACCTAACCCTCTACTCATCAGCCTTAAACCTAACCCTCTACTATTCAGCCTTAAACCTAACCCTCTACTCTTCAGCCTTAAACCTAACCCTCTACTCATCAGCCTTAAACCTAACCCTCTACTAATCAGCCTTTAACCTAACCCTCTACTCTTCAGCCTTTAACCTAACCCTCTACTCTTCAGCCTTAAACCTAACCCTCTACTCATCAGCCTTTAACCTAACCCTCTACTCATCAGCCTTAAACCTAACCCTCTACTCATCAGCCTTTAACCTAACCCTCTACTCTTCAGCCTTAAACCTAACCCTCTACTCATCAGCCTTAAACCTAACCCTCTTTTCATCAGCCGTAAACCTAACCCTCTACTCATCAGCCTTAAACCTAACCCTCTACTCTTCAGCCTTAAACCTAACCCTCTACTCATCAGCCTTAAACCTAACCCTCTACTCATCAGCCTTAAACCTAACCCTCTACTCTCATCAACCTTAAACCTAACCCTCTACTCATCAGCCTTAAACCTAAAACTCTACTCATCAGCCTTAAATCTAACCCTCTACTCATCATCCTTTAACCTAACCCTCTCCTCTTCAGCCTTAAACGTTACGCTCTACTCATCAGCCTTAAACCTAACCCTCTACTCTTCAGCCTTAAACCTAACCCTCTACTCATCAGCCTTAAACCTAACGCTCTACTCTTCAGCCTTAAACCTAACCCTCTACTCTTCAGCCTTAAACCTAACCCTCTACTCTTCAGCTTTAAACCTAACCCTCTACTCTTCAGCCTTAAACCTAACCCTCTACTCATCAGCCTTAAACCTAACCCTCTACTCATCAGCCTTAAACCTAACCCTCTACTCATCAGCCTTAAACCTAACCCTCTACTCATCAGCCTTAAACCTAACCCTCTACTATTCAGCCTTAAACCTAACCCTCTACTCTTCAGCCTTAAACCTAACCCTCTACTCATCAGCCTTTAACCTAACCCTCTACTCTTCAGCCTTAAACCTAACCCTCTACTCATCAGCCTTAAACCTAACCCTCTTTTCATCAGCCGTAAACCTAACCCTCTACTCATCAGCCTTAAACCTAACCCTCTACTCTTCAGCCTTAAACCTAACCCTCTACTCATCAGCCTTAAACCTAACCCTCTACTCATCAGCCTTAAACCTAACCCTCTACTCTCATCAACCTTAAACCTAACCCTCTACTCATCAGCCTTAAACCTAAAACTCTACTCATCAGCCTTAAATCTAACCCTCTACTCATCATCCTTTAACCTAACCCTCTCCTCTTCAGCCTTAAACGTTACGCTCTACTCATCAGCCTTAAACCTAACCCTCTACTCTTCAGCCTTAAACCTAACCCTCTACTCATCAGCCTTAAACCTAACGCTCTACTCTTCAGCCTTAAACCTAACCCTCTACTCTTCAGCCTTAAACCTAACCCTCTACTCTTCAGCTTTAAACCTAACCCTCTACTCTTCAGCCTTAAACCTAACCCTCTACTCATCAGCCTTAAACCTAACCCTCTACTCATCAGCCTTAAACCTAACCCTCTACTCATCAGCCTTAAACCTAACCCTCTACTCATCAGCCTTAAACCTAACCCTCTACTATTCAGCCTTAAACCTAACCCTCTACTCATCAGCCTTAAACCTAACCCTCTACTCATCAGCCTTAAACCTAACCCTCTACTATTCAGCCTTAAACCTAACCCTCTACTCTTCAGCCTTAAACCTAACCCTCTACTCATCAGCCTTAAACCTAACCCTCTACTAATCAGCCTTTAACCTAACCCTCTACTCTTCAGCCTTTAACCTAACCCTCTACTCTTCAGCCTTAAACCTAACCCTCTACTCATCAGCCTTTAACCTAACCCTCTACTCATCAGCCTTAAACCTAACACTCTACTCATCAGCCTTTAACCTAACCCTCTACTCTTCAGCCTTAAACCTAACCCTCTACTCATCAGCCTTAAACCTAACCCTCTTTTCATCAGCCGTAAACCTAACCCTCTACTCATCAGCCTTAAACCTAACCCTCTACTCTTCAGCCTTAAACCTAACCCTCTACTCATCAGCCTTAAACCTAACCCTCTACTCATCAGCCTTAAACCTAACCCTCTACTCTCATCAACCTTAAACCTAACCCTCTACTCATCAGCCTTAAACCTAAAACTCTACTCATCAGCCTTAAATCTAACCCTCTACTCATCATCCTTTAACCTAACCCTCTCCTCTTCAGCCTTAAACGTTACGCTCTACTCATCAGCCTTAAACCTAACCCTCTACTCTTCAGCCTTAAACCTAACCCTCTACTCATCAGCCTTAAACCTAACGCTCTACTCTTCAGCCTTAAACCTAACCCTCTACTCTTCAGCCTTAAACCTAACCCTCTACTCTTCAGCTTTAAACCTAACCCTCTACTCTTCAGCCTTAAACCTAACCCTCTACTCATCAGCCTTAAACCTAACCCTCTACTCATCAGCCTTAAACCTAACCCTCTACTCATCAGCCTTAAACCTAACCCTCTACTCATCAGCCTTAAACCTAACCCTCTACTATTCAGCCTTAAACCTAACCCTCTACTCATCAGCCTTAAACCTAACCCTCTACTAATCAGCCTTTAACCTAACCCTCTACTCTTCAGCCTTTAACCTAACCCTCTACTCTTCAGCCTTTAACCTAACCCTCTACTCTTCAGCCTTAAACCTAACCCTCTACTCTTCAGCCTTTAACCTAACCCTCTACTCTTCAGCCTTTAACCTAACCCTCTACTCTTCAGCCTTAAACCTAACCCTCTACTCATCAGCCTTAAACCTAACCCTCTACTCTTCAGCCGTTAACCTAACCCTCTACTCTTCAGCCTTTAACCTAACCCTCTACTCTTCAGCCTTAAACCTAACCCTCTACTCTTCAGCCTTTAACCTAACCCTCTACTCTTCAGCCTTAAACCTAACCCTCTACTCATCAGCCTTAAACCTAACCCTCTACTCATCAGCCGTAAACCTAACCCTCTACTCATCAGCCTTAAACCTAACCCTCTACTCATCAGCCTTAAACCTAACCCTCTACTCATCAGCCTTTAACCTAACCCTCTACTCTTCAGCCTTAAACCTAACCCTCTACGCATCAGCCTTAAACCTAACCCTCTTTTCATCAGCCGTAAACCTAACCCTCTACTCATCAGCCTTAAACCTAACCCTCTACTCATCAGCCTTAAACCTAAAACTCTACTCATCAGCCTTTAACCTAACCCTCTACTCTTCAGCCTTAAACCTAACCCTCTACGCATCAGCCTTAAACCTAACCCTCTTTTCATCAGCCGTAAACCTAACCCTCTACTCATCAGCCTTAAACCTAACCCTCTACTCTTCAGCCTTAAACCTAACCCTCTACTCATCAGCCTTAAACCTAACCCTCTACTCATCAGCCTTAAACCTAACCCTCTACTCTCATCATCCTTAAACCTAACCCTCTACTCATCAGCCTTAAATCTAACCCTCTACTCATCATCCTTTAACCTAACCCTCTACTCTTCAGCCTTAAACCTAACGCTCTACTCTTCAGCCTTAAACCTAACGCTCTACTCATCAGCCTTAAACCTAAAACTCTACTCATCAGCCTTAAATCTAACCCTCTACTCTTCAGCCTTAAACCTAACCCTCTACTCATCAGCCTTAAACCTAACGCTCTACTCTTCAGCCTTAAACCAAACGCTCTACTCTTCAGCCTTAAACCTAACCCTCTACTCATCAGCCTTAAACCTAACCCTCTACTATTCAGCCTTAAACCTAACCCTCTACTCTTCAGCCTTAAACCTAACCCTCTACTCATCAGCCTTAAACCTAACCCTCTACTAATCAGCCTTTAACCTAACCCTCTACTCTTCAGCCTTTAACCTAACCCTCTACTCTTCAGCCTTAAACCTAACCCTCTACTCTTCAGCCTTTAACCTAACCCTCTACTCCTCAGCCTTAAACCTAACCCTCTACTCATCAGCCTTAAACCTAACCCTCTACTCATCAGCCTTAAATCTAACCCTCTACTCATCATCCTTTAACCTAACCCTCTACTCTTCAGCCGTAAACCTAACCCTCTACTCATCAGCCTTAAACCTAACCCTCTACTCATCTGCCTTAAACCTAACCCTCTACTCATCAGCCTTAAACCTAACCCTCTACTCTTCAGCCTTAAACCTAACCCTCTACTCATCAGCCTTAAACCTAACCCTCTACTCATCAGCCTTTAACCTAACCCTCTACTCTTCAGCCTTAAACCTAACCCTCTACGCATCAGCCTTAAACCTAACCCTCTTTTTATCAGCCGTAAACCTAACCCTCTACTCATCAGCCTTTAACCTAACCCTCTACTCATCAGCCTTTAACCTAACCCTCTACTCTTCAGCCTTAAACCTAACCCTCTACGCATCAGCCTTAAACCTAACCCTCTACGCATCAGCCTTAAACCTAACCCTCTTTTCATCAGCCGTAAACCTAACCCTCTACTCATCAGCCTTAAACCTAACCCTCTACTCCTTAGCCTTAAACCTAACCCTCTACCCATCAGCCTTAAACCTAACCCTCTACTCATCAGCCTTAAATCTAACCCTCTACTCATCATCCTTTAACCTAACCCTCTACTCTTCATCCTTAAACCTAACCCTCTACTCATCAGCCTTAAACCTAACCCTCTACTCATCAGCCTTTAACCTAACCCTCTACTCTTCAGCCTTAAACCTAACCCTCTACGCATCAGCCTTAAACCTAACCCTCTTTTCATCAGCCGTAAACCTAACCCTCTACTCATCAGCCTTTAACCTAACCCTCTACTCATCAGCCTTTAACCTAACCCTCTACTCTTCAGCCTTAAACCTAACCCTCTACGCATCAGCCTTAAACCTAACCCTCTTTTCATCAGCCGTAAACCTAACCCTCTACTCATCAGCCTTAAACCTAACCCTCTACTCCTTAGCCTTAAACCTAACCCTCTACCCATCATCCTTTAACCTAACCCTCTACTCTTCAGCCTTAAACCTAACCCTCTACTCATCAGCCTTAAACCTAACCCTCTACTCTTCAGCCTTAAACCTAACCCTCTACTCATCAGCCTTAAACCTAACGCTCTACTATTCAGCCTTAAACCTAACCCTCTACTCTTCAGCCTTAAACCTAACCCTCTACTCTTCAGCCTTAAACCTAACCCTCTACTCATCAGCCTTAAACCTAACCCTCTACTCATCAGCCTTAAACCTAACCCTCTACTCTTCAGCCTTAAACCTAACCCTCTACTCTTCAGCCTTAAATCTAACCCTCGACTCATCAGCCTTAAACCTAACCCTCTACTCATCAGCCTTTAACCTAACCCTCTACTCATCAGCCTTAAACCTAACCCTCTAGTCATCAGCCTTTAACCTAACCCTCTACTCATCAGCCTTAAACCTAACCCTCTACTCATCAGCCTTAAACCAAACCTTCTACTCATCAGCCTTAAACCAAACCTTCTACTCATCAGCCTTAAACCTAAAACTCTACTCATCAGCCTTAAATCTAACCCTCTAATCATCATCCTTAAACCTAACCCTCTACTCATCAGCCTTAAACCTAACCCTCTACTCATCAGCCTTAAACCTAACCCTCTACTCTTCAGCCTTAAACCTAACCCTCTACTCATCAGCCTTAAACCTAACGCTCTACTCATCAGCCTTAAACCTAACGCTCTACTCATCAGCCTTAAATCTAACCCTCTACTCATCATCCTTTAACCTAACCCTCTACTCTTCATCCTTAAACCTAACCCTCTACTCATCAGCCTTAAACCTAACCCTCTACTCATCAGCCTTTAACCTAACCCTCTACTCTTCAGCCTTAAACCTAACCCTCTACGCATCAGCCTTAAACCTAACCCTCTTTTCATCAGCCGTAAACCTAACCCTCTACTCATCAGCCTTTAACCTAACCCTCTACTCATCAGCCTTTAACCTAACCCTCTACTCTTCAGCCTTAAACCTAACCCTCTACGCATCAGCCTTAAACCTAACCCTCTTTTCATCAGCCGTAAACCTAACCCTCTACTCATCAGCCTTAAACCTAACCCTCTACTCCTTAGCCTTAAACCTAACCCTCTACCCATCATCCTTTAACCTAACCCTCTACTCTTCAGCCTTAAACCTAACCCTCTACTCATCAGCCTTAAACCTAACCCTCTACTCTTCAGCCTTAAACCTAACCCTCTACTCATCAGCCTTAAACCTAACGCTCTACTATTCAGCCTTAAACCTAACCCTCTACTCTTCAGCCTTAAACCTAACCCTCTACTCTTCAGCCTTAAACCTAACCCTCTACTCATCAGCCTTAAACCTAACCCTCTACTCATCAGCCTTAAACCTAACCCTCTACTCTTCAGCCTTAAACCTAACCCTCTACTCTTCAGCCTTAAATCTAACCCTCGACTCATCAGCCTTAAACCTAACCCTCTACTCATCAGCCTTTAACCTAACCCTCTACTCATCAGCCTTAAACCTAACCCTCTACTCATCAGCCTTAAATCTAACCCTCTACTCATCATCCTTTAACCTAACCCTCTACTCTTCAGCCTTAAACCTAACCCTCTACTCTTCAGCCTTAAACCTAACCCTCTACTCTTCAGCCTTTAACCTAACCCTCTACTCTTCAGCCTTAAACCTAACCCTCTACTCATCAGCCTTAAACCTAACCTTCTACTCATCAGCCTTAAACCTAAAACTCTACTCATCAGCCTTAAATCTAACCCTCTACTCATCATCCTTTAACCTAACCCTCTACTCTTCAGCCTTAAACCTAACCCTCTACTCATCAGCCTTAAACCTAACCCTCTACTCATCAGCCTTAAACCTAACCCTCTACTCTTCAGCCTTAAACCTAACCCTCTACTCATCAGCCTTAAACCTAACCCTCTACTCTTCAGCCTTAAACCTAACCCTCTACTCATCAGCCTTAAACCTAACGCTCTACTATTCAGCCTTAAACCTAACCCTCTACTCTTCAGCCTTAAACCTAACCCTCTACTCTTCAGCCTTAAACCTAACCCTCTACTCATCAGCCTTAAACCTAACCCTCTACTCATCAGCCTTAAACCTAACCCTCTACTCTTCAGCCTTAAACCTAACCCTCTACTCTTCAGCCTTAAATCTAACCCTCGACTCATCAGCCTTAAATCTAACCCTCGACTCATCAGCCTTAAACCTAACCCTCTACTCATCAGCCTTAAACCTAACCCTCTACTCATCAGCCTTAAACCTAACCCTCTACTCATCAGCCTTAAACCTAACCCTCTACTCTTCAGCCTTAAATCTAACCCTCGACTCATCAGCCTTAAACCTAACCCTCTACTCATCAGCCTTTAACCTAACCCTCTACTCATCAGCCTTAAACCTAACCCTCTACTCATCAGCCTTAAACCAAACCTTCTACTCATCAGCCTTAAACCTAAAACTCTACTCATCAGCCTTAAATCTAACCCTCTACTCATCATCCTTTAACCTAACCCTCTACTCTTCAGCCTTAAACCTAACCCTCTACTCATCAGCCTTAAACCTAACCCTCTACTCATCAGCCTTAAACCTAACCCTCTACTCTTCAGCCTTAAACCTAACCCTCTACTCTTCAGCCTTAAACCTAACCCTCTACTCATCAGCCTTAAACCTAACGCTCTACTCATCAGCCTTAAACCTAACGCTCTACTCATCAGCCTTAAATCTAACCCTCTACTCATCATCCTTTAACCTAACCCTCTACTCTTCAGCCTTAAACCTAACCCTCTACTCATCAGCCTTAAACCTAACCCTCTACTCATCAGCCTTAAACCTAACCCTCTACTCATCAGCCTTAAACCTAACCCTCTACTATTCAGCCTTAAACCTAACCCTCTACTCCTCAGCCTTAAACCTAACCCTCTACTCTTCAGCCTTAAACCTAACCCTCTACTCATCAGCCTTAAACCTAACCCTCTACTCATCAGCCTTAAACCTAACCCTCTACTCATCAGCCTTAAACCTAACGCTCTACTATTCAGCCTTAAACCTAACCCTCTACTCTTCAGCCTTAAACCTAACCCTCTACTCATCAGCCTTAAACCTAACCCTCTACTCATCAGCCTTAAACCTAACGCTCTACTATTCAGCCTTAAACCTAACCCTCTACTCTTCAGCCTTAAACCTAACCCTCTACTCTTCAGCCTTAAACCTAACCCTCTACTCATCAGCCTTAAACCTAACCCTCTACTCATCAGCCTTAAACCTAACCCTCTACTCTTCAGCCTTAAACCTAACCCTCTACTCTTCAGCCTTAAATCTAACCCTCGACTCATCAGCCTTAAACCTAACCCTCTACTCATCAGCCTTTAACCTAACCTTCTACTCATCAGCCTTAAACCTAACCCTCTACTCATCAGCCTTAAACCAAACCTTCTACTCATCAGCCTTAAACCTAAAACTCTACTCATCAGCCTTAAATCTAACCCTCTACTCATCATCCTTTAACCTAACCCTCTACTCTTCAGCCTTAAACCTAACCCTCTACTCTTCAGCCTTAAACCTAACCCTCTACTCATCAGCCTTAAACCTAACCCTCTACTCATCAGCCTTAAACCTAACGCTCTACTATTCAGCCTTAAACCTAACCCTCTACTCTTCAGCCTTAAACCTAACCCTCTACTCTTCAGCCTTAAACCTAACCCTCTACTCATCAGCCTTAAACCTAACCCTCTACTCATCAGCCTTAAACCTAACCCTCTACTCTTCAGCCTTAAACCTAACCCTCTACTCTTCAGCCTTAAATCTAACCCTCGACTCATCAGCCTTAAACCTAACCCTCTACTCATCAGCCTTTAACCTAACCTTCTACTCATCAGCCTTAAACCTAACCCTCTACTCATCAGCCTTAAACCAAACCTTCTACTCATCAGCCTTAAACCTAAAACTCTACTCATCAGCCTTAAATCTAACCCTCTACTCATCATCCTTTAACCTAACCCTCTACTCTTCAGCCTTAAACCTAACCCTCTACTCATCAGCCTTAAACCTAACCCTCTACTCATCAGCCTTAAACCTAACCCTCTACTCATCAGCCTTAAACCTAACCCTCTACTCATCAGCCTTAAACCTAACCCTCTACTCTTCAGCCTTAAACCTAACCCTCTACTCATCAGCCTTAAACCTAACGCTCTACTCATCAGCCTTAAACCTAACCCTCTACTCATCATCCTTTAACCTAACCCTCTACTCTTCAGCCTTAAACCTAACCCTCTACTCATCAGCCTTAAACCTAACCCTCTACTCATCAGCCTTAAACCTAACCCTCTACTCATCAGCCTTAAACCTAACCCTCTACTCTTCAGCCTTAAACCTAACCCTCTACTAATCAGCCTTTAACCTAACCCTCTACTCTTCAGCCTTTAACCTAACCCTCTACTCTTCAGCCTTAAACCTAACCCTCTACTCTTCAGCCTTTAACCTAACCCTCTACTCTTCAGCCTTAAACCTAACCCTCTACTCATCAGCCTTAAACCTAACCCTCTACTCTTCAGCCGTAAACCTAACCCTCTACTCATCAGCCTTTAACCTAACCCTCTACTCATCAGCCTTTAACCTAACCCTCTACTCTTCAGCCTTAAACCTAACCCTCTACTCTTCAGCCTTTAACCTAACCCTCTACTCTTCAGCCTTAAACCTAACCCTCTACTCATCAGCCTTAAACCTAACCCTCTACTCATCAGCCGTAAACCTAACCCTCTACTCATCAGCCTTAAACCTAACCCTCTACTCATCAGCCTTAAACCTAACCCTCTACTCATCTGCCTTAAACCTAACCCTCTACTCATCAGCCTTAAACCTAACCCTCTACTCTTCAGCCTTAAACCTAACCCTCTACTCATCAGCCTTAAACCTAACCCTCTACTCTTCAGCCTTAAACCTAACCCTCTACTCATCAGCCTTAAACCTAACCCTCTACTCATCAGCCTTAAACCTAACGCTCTACTCATCAGCCTTAAACCTAACCCTCTACTCATCATCCTTTAACCTAACCCTCTACTCTTCAGCCTTAAACCTAACCCTCTACTCATCAGCCTTAAACCTAACCCTCTACTCATCAGCCTTAAACCTAACCCTCTACTCATCAGCCTTAAACCTAACCCTCTACTCTTCAGCCTTTAACCTAACCCTCTACTCTTCAGCCTTAAACCTAACCCTCTACTCATCAGCCTTAAACCTAACCCTCTACTCTTCAGCCGTAAACCTAACCCTCTACTCATCAGCCTTTAACCTAACCCTCTACTCTTCAGCCTTTAACCTAACCCTCTACTCTTCAGCCTTAAACCTAACCCTCTACTCTTCAGCCTTTAACCTAACCCTCTACTCTTCAGCCTTAAACCTAACCCTCTACTCATCAGCCTTAAACCTAACCCTCTACTCATCAGCCGTAAACCTAACCCTCTACTCATCAGCCTTAAACCTAACCCTCTACTCATCTGCCTTAAACCTAACCCTCTACTCATCAGCCTTAAACCTAACCCTCTACTCTTCAGCCTTAAACCTAACCCTCTACTCATCAGCCTTAAACCTAACCCTCTACTCATCAGCCTTTAACCTAACCCTCTACTCTTCAGCCTTAAACCTAACCCTCTACGCATCAGCCTTAAACCTAACCCTCTTTTCATCAGCCTTAAACCTAACCCTCTACTCCTTAGCCTTAAACCTAACCCTCTACCCATCAGCCTTAAACCTAACCCTCTACTCATCAGCCTTAAACCTAAAACTCTACTCATCAGCCTTAAACCTAAAACTCTACTCATCAGCCTTTAACCTAACCCTCTACTCTTCAGCCTTAAACCTAACGCTCTACTCATCAGCCTTAAATCTAACCCTCTACTCATCATCCTTTAACCTAACCCTCTACTCTTCTGCCTTAAACCTAACCCTCTACTCATCAGCCTTAAACCTAACCCTCTACTCATCAGCCTTAAACCTAACCCTCTACTCTTCAGCCTTAAACCTAACCCTCTACTCATCAGCCTTAAACCTAACCCTCTACTCTTCAGCCTTAAACCTAACCCTCTACTCATCAGCCTTAAACCTAACGCTCTACTATTCAGCCTTAAACCTAACCCTCTACTCTTCAGCCTTAAACCTAACCCTCTACTCTTCAGCCTTAAACCTAACCCTCTACTCATCAGCCTTAAACCTAACCCTCTACTCATCAGCCTTAAACCTAACCCTCTACTCTTCAGCCTTAAACCTAACCCTCTACTCTTCAGCCTTAAATCTAACCCTCGACTCATCAGCCTTAAACCTAACCCTCTACTCATCAGCCTTTAACCTAACCTTCTACTCATCAGCCTTAAACCTAACCCTCTACTCATCAGCCTTAAACCAAACCTTCTACTCATCAGCCTTAAACCTAAAACTCTACTCATCAGCCTTAAATCTAACCCTCTACTCATCATCCTTTAACCTAACCCTCTACTCTTCAGCCTTAAACCTAACCCTCTACTCATCAGCCTTAAACCTAACCCTCTACTCATCAGCCTTAAACCTAACCCTCTACTCATCAGCCTTAAACCTAACCCTCTACTCATCAGCCTTAAACCTAACGCTCTACTCATCAGCCTTAAACCTAACCCTCTACTCATCATCCTTTAACCTAACCCTCTACTCTTCAGCCTTAAACCTAACCCTCTACTCATCAGCCTTTAACCTAACCCTCTACTCTTCAGCCTTAAACCTAACCCTCTACTCATCAGCCTTAAACCTAACCCTCTACTCATCAGCCTTAAACCTAACCCTCTACTCATCAGCCTTAAACCTAACCCTCTACTCATCAGCCTTAAACCTAACGCTCTACTCATCAGCCTTAAACCTAACCCTCTACTCATCATCCTTTAACCTAACCCTCTACTCTTCAGCCTTAAACCTAACCCTCTACTCATCAGCCTTAAACCTAACCCTCTACTCATCAGCCTTAAACCTAACCCTCTACTCATCAGCCTTAAACCTAACCCTCTACTCTTCAGCCTTAAACCTAACCCTCTACTAATCAGCCTTTAACCTAACCCTCTACTCTTCAGCCTTTAACCTAACCCTCTACTCTTCAGCCTTAAACCTAACCCTCTACTCTTCAGCCTTTAACCTAACCCTCTACTCTTCAGCCTTTAACCTAACCCTCTACTCATCAGCCTTAAACCTAACCCTCTACTCTTCAGCCGTAAACCTAACCCTCTACTCATCAGCCTTTAACCTAACCCTCTACTCTTCAGCCTTTAACCTAACCCTCTACTCTTCAGCCTTAAACCTAACCCTCTACTCTTCAGCCTTTAACCTAACCCTCTACTCTTCAGCCTTAAACCTAACCCTCTACTCATCAGCCTTAAACCTAACCCTCTACTCATCAGCTGTAAACCTAACCCTCTACTCATCTGCCTTAAACCTAACCCTCTACTCATCAGCCTTAAACCTAACCCTCTACTCTTCAGCCTTAAACCTAACCCTCTACTCATCAGCCTTAAACCTAACCCTCTACTCTTCAGCCTTAAACCTAACCCTCTACTCATCAGCCTTAAACCTAACGCTCTACTCTTCAGCCTTAAACCTAACCCTCTACTCTTCAGCCTTTAACCTAACCCTCTACTCTTCAGCCTTAAACCTAACCCTCTACTCATCAGCCTTAAACCTAACCCTCTACTCTTCAGCCGTAAACCTAACCCTCTACTCATCAGCCTTTAACCTAACCCTCTACTCTTCATCCTTTAACCTAACCCTCTACTCTTCAGCCTTAAACCTAACCCTCTACTCTTCAGCCTTTAACCTAACCCTCTACTCTTCAGCCTTAAACCTAACCCTCTACTCATCAGCCTTAAACCTAACCCTCTACTCATCAGCCGTAAACCTAACCCTCTACTCATCTGCCTTAAACCTAACCCTCTACTCATCAGCCTTAAACCTAACCCTCTACTCTTCAGCCTTAAACCTAACCCTCTACTCATCAGCCTTAAACCTAACCCTCTACTCTTCAGCCTTAAACCTAACCCTCTACTCATCAGCCTTAAACCTAACGCTCTACTCATCAGCCTTAAACCTAACGCTCTACTCATCAGCCT
Organism: Salvelinus alpinus; assembly: GCF_045679555.1. Classification (NCBI taxonomy): domain Eukaryota; kingdom Metazoa; phylum Chordata; class Actinopteri; order Salmoniformes; family Salmonidae; genus Salvelinus; species Salvelinus alpinus. Next base: position 5,293,705 of record NC_092114.1, read on the forward strand.
TAAATCTAACCCTCTACTCATCATCCTTTAATCTAACCCTCTACTCTTCAGCCTTAAACCTAACCCTCTACTCATCAGCCTTAAACCTAACCCTCTACTCATCAGCCTTAAACCTAACCCTCTACTCATCAGCCTTAAACCTAACCCTTTACTCTTCAGCCTTAAACCTAACCCTCTACTAATCAGCCTTTAACCTAACCCTCTACTCTTCAGCCTTTAACCTAACCCTCTACTTTTCAGCCTTAAACCTAACCCTCTACTCTTCAGCCTTAAACCTAACCCTCTACTCTTCAGCCTTTAACCTAACCCTCTACTCTTCAGCCTTAAACCTAACCCTCTACTCATCAGCCTTAAACCTAACCCTCTACTCATCAGCCTTAAACCAAACCTTCTACTCATCAGCCTTAAACCTAAAACTCTACTCATCAGCCTTAAATCTAACCCTCTACTCATCATCCTTTAACCTAACCCTCTACTCTTCAGCCTTAAACCTAACCCTCTACTCATCAGCCTTAAACCTAACCCTCTACTCATCAGCCTTAAACCTAACCCTCTACTCATCAGCCTTAAACCTAACCCTCTACTCTTCAGCCTTTAACCTAACCCTCTACTCTTCAGCCTTAAACCTAACCCTCTACTCATCAGCCTTAAACCTAACCCTCTACTCTTCAGCCGTAAACCTAACCCTCTACTCATCAGCCTTTAACCTAACCCTCTACTCTTCAGCCTTTAACCTAACCCTCTACTCTTCAGCCTTAAACCTAACCCTCTACTCTTCAGCCTTTAACCTAACCCTCTACTCTTCAGCCTTAAACCTAACCCTCTACTCATCAGCCTTAAACCTAACCCTCTACTCATCAGCCGTAAACCTAACCCTCTACTCATCAGCCTTAAACCTAACCCTCTACTCATCTGCCTTAAACCTAACCCTCTACTCATCAGCCTTAAACCTAACCCTCTACTCTTCAGCCTTAAACCTAACCCTCTTACTCATCAGCCTTAAACCTAACCCTCTACTCATCAGCCTTTAACCTAACCCTCTACTCTTCAGCCTTAAACCTAACCCTCTACGCATCAGCCTTAAACCTAACCCTCTTTTCATCAGCCTTAAACCTAACCCTCTTTTCATCAGCCTTAAACCTAACCCTCTACTCCTTAGCCTTAAACCTAACCCTCTACTCATCAGCCTTAAACCTAAAACTCTACTCATCAGCCTTAAACCTAAAACTCTACTCATCAGCCTTTAACCTAACCCTCTACTCTTCAGCCTTAAACCTAACGCTCTACTCATCAGCCTTAAATCTAACCCTCTACTCATCATCCTTTAACCTAACCCTCTACTCTTCTGCCTTAAACCTAACCCTCTACTCATCAGCCTTAAACCTAACCCTCTACTCATCAGCCTTAAACCTAACCCTCTACTCTTCAGCCTTAAACCTAACCCTCTACTCATCAGCCTTAAACCTAACCCTCTACTCTTCAGCCTTAAACCTAACCCTCTACTCATCAGCCTTAAACCTAACGCTCTACTATTCAGCCTTAAACCTAACCCTCTACTCTTCAGCCTTAAACCTAACCCTCTACTCTTCAGCCTTAAACCTAACCCTCTACTCATCAGCCTTAAACCTAACCCTCTACTCATCAGCCTTAAACCTAACCCTCTACTCTTCAGCCTTAAACCTAACCCTCTACTCTTCAGCCTTAAATCTAACCCTCGACTCATCAGCCTTAAACCTAACCCTCTACTCATCAGCCTTTAACCTAACCCTCTACTCATCAGCCTTAAACCTAACCCTCTACTCATCAGCCTTAAACCAAACCTTCTACTCATCAGCCTTAAACCTAAAACTCTACTCATCAGCCTTAAATCTAACCCTCTACTCATCATCCTTTAACCTAACCCTCTACTCTTCAGCCTTAAACCTAACCCTCTACTCATCAGCCTTAAACCTAACCCTCTACTCATCAGCCTTAAACCTAACCCTCTACTCATCAGCCTTAAACCTAACCCTCTACTCATCAGCCTTAAACCTAACCCTCTACTCATCAGCCTTAAACCTAACGCTCTACTCATCAGCCTTAAACCTAACCCTCTACTCATCAGCCTTAAACCTAACCCTCTACTCTTCAGCCTTAAACCTAACCCTCTACTCTTCAGCCTTAAACCTAACCCTCTACTCATCAGCCTTAAACCTAACCCTCTACTCATCAGCCTTAAACCTAACCCTCTACTCTTCAGCCTTAAACCTAACCCTCTACTAATCAGCCTTTAACCTAACCCTCTACTCTTCAGCCTTTAACCTAACCCTCTACTCTTCAGCCTTAAACCTAACCCTCTACTCTTCAGCCTTTAACCTAACCCTCTACTCTTCAGCCTTAAACCTAACCCTCTACTCATCAGCCTTAAACCTAACCCTCTACTCTTCAGCCGTAAACCTAACCCTCTACTCATCAGCCTTTAACCTAACCCTCTACTCTTCAGCCTTTAACCTAACCCTCTACTCTTCAGCCTTAAACCTAACCCTCTACTCTTCAGCTTTTAACCTAACCCTCTACTCTTCAGCCTTAAACCTAACCCTCTACTCTTCAGCCTTAAACCTAACCCTCTACTCATCAGCCTTAAACCTAACCCTCTACTCATCAGCCGTAAACCTAACCCTCTACTCATCTGCCTTAAACCTAACCCTCTACTCTTCAGCCTTAAACCTAACGCTCTACTCTTCAGCCTTAAACCTAACCCTCTACTCTTCAGCCTTTAACCTAACCCTCTACTCTTCAGCCTTAAACCTAACCCTCTACTCATCAGCCTTAAACCTAACCCTCTACTCTTCAGCCTTAAACCTAACCCTCTACTCATCAGCCTTAAACCTAACCCTCTACTCTTCAGCCGTAAACCTAACCCTCTACTCATCAGCCTTTAACCTAACCCTCTACTCTTCAGCCTTTAACCTAACCCTCTACTCTTCAGCCTTAAACCTAACCCTCTACTCTTCAGCTTTTAACCTAACCCTCTACTCTTCAGCCTTAAACCTAACCCTCTACTCTTCAGCCTTAAACCTAACCCTCTACTCATCAGCCTTAAACCTAACCCTCTACTCATCAGCCGTAAACCTAACCCTCTACTCATCTGCCTTAAACCTAACCCTCTACTCTTCAGCCTTAAACCTAACGCTCTACTCTTCAGCCTTAAACCTAACCCTCTACTCTTCAGCCTTTAACCTAACCCTCTACTCTTCAGCCTTAAACCTAACCCTCTACTCATCAGCCTTAAACCTAACCCTCTACTCTTCAGCCGTAAACCTAACCCTCTACTCATCAGCCTTTAACCTAACCCTCTACTCTTCAGCCTTTAACCTAACCCTCTACTCTTCAGCCTTAAACCTAACCCTCTACTCTTCAGCCTTTAACCTAACCCTCTACTCTTCAGCCTTAAACCTAACCCTCTACTCATCAGCCTTAAACCTAACCCTCTACTCATCAGCCGTAAACCTAACCCTCTACTCATCTGCCTTAAACCTAACCCTCTACTCATCAGCCTTAAACCTAACCCTCTACTCTTCAGCCTTAAACCTAACCCTCTACTCATCAGCCTTAAACCTAACCCTCTACTCTTCAGCCTTAAACCTAACCCTCTACTCATCAGCCTTAAACCTAACGCTCTACTCATCAGCCTTAAACCTAACGCTCTACTCATCAGCCTTAAATCTAACCCCCTACTCATCATCCTTTAACCTAACCCTCTACTCTTCAGCCTTAAACATAACCCTCTACTCTTCAGCCTTAAATCTAACCCTCGACTCATCAGCCTTAAACCTAACCCTCTACTCATCAGCCTTAAACCTAACCTTCTACTCATCAGCCTTAAACCTAACCCTCTACTCATCAGCCTTAAACCAAACCTTCTACTCATCAGCCTTAAACCTAACCCTCTACTCATCAGCCTTAAACCTAACCCTCTACTCATCAGCCTTAAACCTAACCCTCTACTCATCAGCCTTAAACCTAACCCTCTACTCTTCAGCCTTAAACCTAACGCTCTACTCATCAGCCTTAAACCTAACCCTCTACTCATCAGCCTTAAACCTAACCCTCTACTCTTCAGCCTTAAACCTAACCCTCTACTCTTCAGCCTTAAACCTAACCCTCTACTCATCAGCCTTAAACCTAACCCTCTACTCATCAGCCTTAAACCTAACCCTCTACTCTTCAGCCTTAAACATAACCCTCTACTCTTCAGCCTTAAATCTAACCCTCGACTCATCAGCCTTAAACCTAACCCTCTACTCTTCAGCCTTAAACCTAACCCTCTACTCTTCAGCCTTTAACCTAACCCTCTACTCTTCAGCCTTAAACCTAACCCTCTACTCATCAGCCTTAAACCTAACCCTCTACTCTTCAGCCGTAAACCTAACCCTCTACTCATCAGCCTTTAACCTAACCCTCTACTCTTCAGCCTTTAACCTAACCCTCTACTCTTCAGCCTTAAACCTAACCCTCTACTCTTCAGCCTTTAACCTAACCCTCTACTCTTCAGCCTTAAACCTAACCCTCTACTCATCAGCCTTAAACCTAACCCTCTACTCATCAGCCGTAAACCTAACCCTCTACTCATCTGCCTTAAACCTAACCCTCTACTCATCAGCCTTAAACCTAACCCTCTACTCTTCAGCCTTAAACCTAACCCTCTACTCATCAGCCTTAAACCTAACCCTCTACTCTTCAGCCTTAAACCTAACCCTCTACTCTTCAGCCTTAAACCTAACGCTCTACTCTTCAGCCTTAAACCTAACCCTCTACTCTTCAGCCTTTAACCTAACCCTCTACTCTTCAGCCTTAAACCTAACCCTCTACTCATCAGCCTTAAACCTAACCCTCTACTCATCAGCCTTAAACCTAACCCTCTACTCTTCAGCCGTAAACCTAACCCTCTACTCATCAGCCTTTAACCTAACCCTCTACTCTTCAGCCTTTAACCTAACCCTCTACTCTTCAGCCTTAAACCTAACCCTCTACTCTTCAGCCTTTAACCTAACCCTCTACTCTTCAGCCTTAAACCTAACCCTCTACTCATCAGCCTTAAACCTAACCCTCTACTCATCAGCCGTAAACCTAACCCTCTACTCATCTGCCTTAAACCTAACCCTCTACTCATCAGCCTTAAACCTAACCCTCTACTCTTCAGCCTTAAACCTAACCCTCTACTCATCAGCCTTAAACCTAACCCTCTACTCTTCAGCCTTAAACCTAACCCTCTACTCATCAGCCTTAAACCTAACGCTCTACTCATCAGCCTTAAACCTAACGCTCTACTCATCAGCCTTAAATCTAACCCCCTACTCATCATCCTTTAACCTAACCCTCTACTCTTCAGCCTTAAACCTAACCCTCTACTCATCAGCCTTAAACCTAACCCTCTACTCATCAGCATTAAACCTAACCCTCTACTCATCAGCCTTAAACCTAACCCTTTACTCTTCAGCCTTAAACCTAACCCTCTACTAATCAGCCTTTAACCTAACCCTCTACTCTTCAGCCTTTAACCTAACCCTCTACTTTTCAGCCTTAAACCTAACCCTCTACTCTTCAGCCTTAAACCTAACCCTCTACTCTTCAGCCTTTAACCTAACCCTCTACTCTTCAGCCTTAAACCTAACCCTCTACTCATCAGCCTTAAACCTAACCCTCTACTCATCAGCCTTAAACCAAACCTTCTACTCATCAGCCTTAAACCTAAAACTCTACTCATCAGCCTTAAATCTAACCCTCTACTCATCATCCTTTAACCTAACCCTCTACTCTTCAGCCTTAAACCTAACCCTCTACTCATCAGCCTTAAACCTAACCCTCTACTCATCAGCCTTAAACCTAACCCTCTACTCATCAGCCTTAAACCTAACCCTCTACTCTTCAGCCTTAAACCTAACCCTCTACTCATCAGCCTTAAACCTAACGCTCTACTCATCAGCCTTAAACCTAACGCTCTACTCATCAGCCTTAAATCTAACCCTCTACTCATCATCCTTTAACCTAACCCTCTACTCTTCAGCCTTAAACCTAACCCTCTACTCATCAGCCTTAAACCTAACCCTCTACTCTTCAGCCTTAAACCTAACCCTCTACTAATCAGCCTTTAACCTAACCCTCTACTCTTCAGCCTTTAACCTAACCCTCTACTCTTCAGCCTTAAACCTAACCCTCTACTCTTCAGCCTTTAACCTAACCCTCTACTCTTCAGCCTTAAACCTAACCCTCTACTCATCAGCCTTAAACCTAACCCTCTACTCTTCAGCCGTAAACCTAACCCTCTACTCATCAGCCTTTAACCTAACCCTCTACTCTTCAGCCTTTAACCTAACCCTCTACTCTTCAGCCTTAAACCTAACCCTCTACTCTTCAGCCTTTAACCTAACCCTCTACTCATCAGCCGTAAACCTAACCCTCTACTCATCAGCCTTAAACCTAACCCTCTACTCATCTGCCTTAAACCTAACCCTCTACTCATCTGCCTTAAACCTAACCCTCTACTCATCAGCCTTAAACCTAACCCTCTACTCTTCAGCCTTAAACCTAACCCTCTACTCATCAGCCTTAAACCTAACCCTCTACTCATCAGCCTTTAACCTAACCCTCTACTCTTCAGCCTTAAACCTAACCCTCTACGCATCAGCCTTAAACCTAACCCTCTTTTCATCAGCCGTAAACCTAACCCTCTACTCATCAGCCTTTAACCTAACCCTCTACTCTTCAGCCTTAAACCTAACCCTCTTTTCATCAGCCGTAAACCTAACCCTCTACTCATCAGCCTTAAACCTAACCCTCTACTCTTCAGCCTTAAACCTAACCCTCTACTCATCAGCCTTAAACCTAACCCTCTACTCATCAGCCTTAAACCTAACCCTCTACTCTCATCAACCTTAAACCTAACCCTCTACTCTCATCAACCTTAAACCTAACCCTCTACTCATCAGCCTTAAATCTAACCCTCTACTCATCATCCTTTAACCTAACCCTCTACTCTTCAGCCTTAAACCTAACGCTCTACTCATCAGCCTTAAACCTAAAACTCTACTCATCAGCCTTAAATCTAACCCTCTACTCTTCAGCCTTAAACCTAACCCTCTACTCATCAGCCTTAAACCTAACCCTCTACTCTTCAGCCTTAAACCTAACCCTCTACTCTTCAGCCTTAAACCTAACCCTCTACTCTTCAGCCTTAAACCTAACCCTCTACTCATCAGCCTTAAACCTAACCCTCTACTCATCAGCCTTAAACCTAACCCTCTACTCATCAGCCTTAAACCTAACCCTCTACTATTCAGCCTTAAACCTAACCCTCTACTCTTCAGCCTTTAACCTAACCCTCTACTCTTCAGCCTTAAACCTAACCCTCTACTCTTCAGCCTTAAACCTAACCCTCTACTCTTCAGCCGTAAACCTAACCCTCTACTCATCAGCCTTAAACCTAACCCTCTACTCTTCAGCCTTAAACCTAACCCTCTACTCTTCAGCCTTAAACCTAACCCTCTACTCATCAGCCTTAAACCTAACGCTCTACTATTCAGCCTTAAACCTAACCCTCTACTCTTCAGCCTTAAACCTAACCCTCTACTCTTCAGCCTTAAACCTAACCCTCTACTCATCAGCCTTAAACCTAACCCTCTACTCATCAGCCTTAAACCTAACCCTCTACTCATCAGCCTTAAACCTAACGCTCTACTCATCAGCCTTAAACCTAACGCTCTACTCATCAGCCTTAAATCTAACCCCCTACTCATCATCCTTTAACCTAACCCTCTACTCTTCAGCCTTAAACCTAACCCTCTACTCATCAGCCTTAAACCTAACCCTCTACTCATCAGCATTAAACCTAACCCTCTACTCATCAGCCTTAAACCTAACCCTTTACTCTTCAGCCTTAAACCTAACCCTCTACTAATCAGCCTTTAACCTAACCCTCTACTCTTCAGCCTTTAACCTAACCCTCTACTTTTCAGCCTTAAACCTAACCCTCTACTCTTCAGCCTTAAACCTAACCCTCTACTCTTCAGCCTTTAACCTAACCCTCTACTCTTCAGCCTTAAACCTAACCCTCTACTCATCAGCCTTAAACCTAACCCTCTACTCATCAGCCTTAAACCAAACCTTCTACTCATCAGCCTTAAACCTAAAACTCTACTCATCAGCCTTAAATCTAACCCTCTACTCATCATCCTTTAACCTAACCCTCTACTCTTCAGCCTTAAACCTAACCCTCTACTCATCAGCCTTAAACCTAACCCTCTACTCATCAGCCTTAAACCTAACCCTCTACTCATCAGCCTTAAACCTAACCCTCTACTCTTCAGCCTTAAACCTAACCCTCTACTCATCAGCCTTAAACCTAACGCTCTACTCATCAGCCTTAAACCTAACGCTCTACTCATCAGCCTTAAATCTAACCCTCTACTCATCATCCTTTAACCTAACCCTCTACTCTTCAGCCTTAAACCTAACCCTCTACTCATCAGCCTTAAACCTAACCCTCTACTCTTCAGCCTTAAACCTAACCCTCTACTAATCAGCCTTTAACCTAACCCTCTACTCTTCAGCCTTTAACCTAACCCTCTACTCTTCAGCCTTAAACCTAACCCTCTACTCTTCAGCCTTTAACCTAACCCTCTACTCTTCAGCCTTAAACCTAACCCTCTACTCATCAGCCTTAAACCTAACCCTCTACTCTTCAGCCGTAAACCTAACCCTCTACTCATCAGCCTTTAACCTAACCCTCTACTCTTCAGCCTTTAACCTAACCCTCTACTCTTCAGCCTTAAACCTAACCCTCTACTCCTCAGCCTTTAACCTAACCCTCTACTCATCAGCCGTAAACCTAACCCTCTACTCATCAGCCTTAAACCTAACCCTCTACTCATCTGCCTTAAACCTAACCCTCTACTCATCTGCCTTAAACCTAACCCTCTACTCATCAGCCTTAAACCTAACCCTCTACTCTTCAGCCTTAAACCTAACCCTCTACTCATCAGCCTTAAACCTAACCCTCTACTCATCAGCCTTTAACCTAACCCTCTACTCTTCAGCCTTAAACCTAACCCTCTACGCATCAGCCTTAAACCTAACCCTCTTTTCATCAGCCGTAAACCTAACCCTCTACTCATCAGCCTTTAACCTAACCCTCTTTTCATCAGCCGTAAACCTAACCCTCTACTCATCAGCCTTAAACCTAACCCTCTACTCTTCAGCCTTAAACCTAACCCTCTACTCATCAGCCTTAAACCTAACCCTCTACTCATCAGCCTTAAACCTAACCCTCTACTCTCATCAACCTTAAACCTAACCCTCTACTCTCATCAACCTTAAACCTAACCCTCTACTCATCAGCCTTAAATCTAACCCTCTACTCATCATCCTTTAACCTAACCCTCTACTCTTCAGCCTTAAACCTAACGCTCTACTCATCAGCCTTAAACCTAAAACTCTACTCATCAGCCTTAAATCTAACCCTCTACTCTTCAGCCTTAAACCTAACCCTCTACTCATCAGCCTTAAACCTAACCCTCTACTCTTCAGCCTTAAACCTAACCCTCTACTCTTCAGCCTTAAACCTAACCCTCTACTCTTCAGCCTTAAACCTAACCCTCTACTCATCAGCCTTAAACCTAACCCTCTACTCATCAGCCTTAAACCTAACCCTCTACTCATCAGCCTTAAACCTAACCCTCTACTATTCAGCCTTAAACCTAACCCTCTACTCTTCAGCCTTTAACCTAACCCTCTACTCTTCAGCCTTAAACCTAACCCTCTACTCATCAGCCTTAAACCTAACCCTCTACTCTTCAGCCGTAAACCTAACCCTCTACTCATCAGCCTTTAACCTAACCCTCTACTCTTCAGCCTTTAACCTAACCCTCTACTCTTCAGCCTTAAACCTAACCCTCTACTCTTCAGCCTTTAACCTAACCCTCTACTCTTCAGCCTTAAACCTAACCCTCTACTCATCAGCCTTAAACCTAACCCTCTACTCATCAGCCGTAAACCTAACCCTCTACTCATCAGCCTTAAACCTAACCCTCTACTCATCTGCCTTAAACCTAACCCTCTACTCATCAGCCTTAAACCTAACCCTCTACTCTTCAGCCTTAAACCTAACCCTCTACTCATCAGCCTTAAACCTAACCCTCTACTCATCAGCCTTTAACCTAACCCTCTACTCTTCAGCCTTAAACCTAACCCTCTACGCATCAGCCTTAAACCTAACCCTCTTTTCATCAGCCTTAAACCTAACCCTCTACTCCTTAGCCTTAAACCTAACCCTCTACCCATCAGCCTTAAACCTAACCCTCTACTCATCAGCCTTAAACCTAAAACTCTACTCATCAGCCTTAAACCTAAAACTCTACTCATCAGCCTTTAACCTAACCCTCTACTCTTCAGCCTTAAACCTAACGCTCTACTCATCAGCCTTAAATCTAACCCTCTACTCATCATCCTTTAACCTAACCCTCTACTCTTCAGCCTTAAACCTAACCCTCTACTCATCAGCCTTAAACCTAACCCTCTACTCATCAGCCTTAAACCTAACCCTCTACTCTTCAGCCTTAAACCTAACCCTCTACTCATCAGCCTTAAACCTAACCCTCTACTCTTCAGCCTTAAACCTAACCCTCTACTCATCAGCCTTAAACCTAACGCTCTACTATTCAGCCTTAAACCTAACCCTCTACTCTTCAGCCTTAAACCTAACCCTCTACTCTTCAGCCTTAAACCTAACCCTCTACTCATCAGCCTTAAACCTAACCCTCTACTCATCAGCCTTAAACCTAACCCTCTACTCTTCAGCCTTAAACCTAACCCTCTACTCTTCAGCCTTAAATCTAACCCTCGACTCATCAGCCTTAAACCTAACCCTCTACTCATCAGCCTTTAACCTAACCTTCTACTCATCAGCCTTAAACCTAACCCTCTACTCATCAGCCTTAAACCAAACCTTCTACTCATCAGCCTTAAACCTAAAACTCTACTCATCAGCCTTAAATCTAACCCTCTACTCATCATCCTTTAACCTAACCCTCTACTCTTCAGCCTTAAACCTAACCCTCTACTCATCAGCCTTAAACCTAACCCTCTACTCATCAGCCTTAAACCTAAACCTCTACTCATCAGCCTTAAACCTAACCCTCTACTCATCAGCCTTAAACCTAACCCTCTACTCATCAGCCTTAAACCTAACGCTCTACTCATCAGCCTTAAACCTAACCCTCTACTCGTCATCCTTTAACCTAACCCTCTACTCTTCAGCCTTAAACCTAACCCTCTACTCATCAGCCTTAAACCTAACCCTCTACTCATCAGCCTTAAACCTAACCCTCTACTCATCAGCCTTAAACCTAACCCTCTACTCTTCAGCCTTAAACCTAACCCTCTACTAATCAGCCTTTAACCTAACCCTCTACTCTTCAGCCTTTAACCTAACCCTCTACTCTTCAGCCTTAAACCTAACCCTCTACTCTTCAGCCTTTAACCTAACCCTCTACTCTTCAGCCTTAAACCTAACCCTCTACTCATCAGCCTTAAACCTAACCCTCTACTCTTCAGCCGTAAACCTAACCCTCTACTCATCAGCCTTTAACCTAACCCTCTACTCTTCAGCCTTTAACCTAACCCTCTACTCTTCAGCCTTAAACCTAACCCTCTACTCTTCAGCCTTTAACCTAACCCTCTACTCTTCAGCCTTAAACCTAACCCTCTACTCATCAGCCTTAAACCTAACCCTCTACTCATCAGCCGTAAACCTAACCCTCTACTCATCTGCCTTAAACCTAACCCTCTACTCATCAGCCTTAAACCTAACCCTCTACTCTTCAGCCTTAAACCTAACCCTCTACTCATCAGCCTTAAACCTAACCCTCTACTCTTCAGCCTTAAACCTAACCCTCTACTCATCAGCCTTAAACCTAACCCTCTACTCTTCAGCCTTAAACCTAACCCTCTACTCTTCAGCCTTTAACCTAACCCTCTACTCTTCAGCATTAAACCTAACCCTCTACTCATCAGCCTTAAACCTAACCCTCTACTCTTCAGCCGTAAACCTAACCCTCTACTCATCAGCCTTTAACCTAACCCTCTACTCTTCAGCCTTTAACCTAACCCTCTACTCTTCAGCCTTAAACCTAACCCTCTACTCTTCAGCCTTTAACCTAACCCTCTACTCTTCAGCCTTAAACCTAACCCTCTACTCATCAGCCTTAAACCTAACCCTCTACTCATCAGCCGTAAACCTAACCCTCTACTCATCTGCCTTAAACCTAACCCTCTACTCATCAGCCTTAAACCTAACCCTCTACTCTTCAGCCTTAAACCTAACCCTCTACTCATCAGCCTTAAACCTAACCCTCTACTCATCAGCCTTAAACCTAACCCTCTACTCATCAGCCTTAAACCTAACCCTTTACTCTTCAGCCTTAAACCTAACCCTCTACTAATCAGCCTTTAACCTAACCCTCTACTCTTCAGCCTTTAACCTAACCCTCTACTTTTCAGCCTTAAACCTAACCCTCTACTCTTCAGCCTTAAACCTAACCCTCTACTCTTCAGCCTTTAACCTAACCCTCTACTCTTCAGCCTTAAACCTAACCCTCTACTCATCAGCCTTAAACCTAACCCTCTACTCATCAGCCTTAAACCAAACCTTCTACTCATCAGCCTTAAACCTAAAACTCTACTCATCAGCCTTAAATCTAACCCTCTACTCATCATCCTTTAACCTAACCCTCTACTCTTCAGCCTTAAACCTAACCCTCTACTCATCAGCCTTAAACCTAACCCTCTACTCATCAGCCTTAAACCTAACCCTCTACTCATCAGCCTTAAACCTAACCCTCTACTCTTCAGCCTTAAACCTAACCCTCTACTCATCAGCCTTAAACCTAACGCTCTACTCATCAGCCTTAAACCTAACGCTCTACTCATCAGCCTTAAATCTAACCCTCTACTCATCATCCTTTAACCTAACCCTCTACTCTTCAGCCTTAAACCTAACCCTCTACTCATCAGCCTTAAACCTAACCCTCTACTCTTCAGCCTTAAACCTAACCCTCTACTAATCAGCCTTTAACCTAACCCTCTACTCTTCAGCCTTTAACCTAACCCTCTACTCATCAGCCGTAAACCTAACCCTCTACTCTTCAGCCTTTAACCTAACCCTCTACTCTTCAGCCTTAAACCTAACCCTCTACTCTTCAGCCTTTAACCTAACCCTCTACTCATCAGCCGTAAACCTAACCCTCTACTCTTCAGCCTTTAACCTAACCCTCTACTCATCAGCCTTAAACCTAACCCTCTACTCTTCAGCCTTAAACCTAACCCTCTACTCATCAGCCTTAAACCTAACGCTCTACTCATCAGCCTTAAACCTAACGCTCTACTCATCAGCCTTAAATCTAACCCTCTACTCATCATCCTTTAACCTAACCCTCTACTCTTCAGCCTTAAACCTAACCCTCTACTCATCAGCCTTAAACCTAACCCTCTACTCTTCAGCCTTAAACCTAACCCTCTACTCTTCAGCCTTTAACCTAACCCTCTACTCTTCAGCCTTTAACCTAACCCTCTACTCTTCAGCCTTAAACCTAACCCTCTACTCTTCAGCCTTTAACCTAACCCTCTACTCTTCAGCCTTAAACCTAACCCTCTACTCATCAGCCTTAAACCTAACCCTCTACTCTTCAGCCGTAAACCTAACCCTCTACTCATCAGCCGTAAACCTAACCCTCTACTCTTCAGCCTTTAACCTAACCCTCTACTCTTCAGCCTTAAACCTAACCCTCTACTCTTCAGCCTTTAACCTAACCCTCTACTCATCAGCCGTAAACCTAACCCTCTACTCATCAGCCTTAAACCTAACCCTCTACTCATCAGCCTTAAACCTAACCCTCTACTCATCTGCCTTAAACCTAACCCTCTACTCATCAGCCTTAAACCTAACCCTCTACTCTTCAGCCTTAAACCTAACCCTCTACTCATCAGCCTTAAACCTAACCCTCTACTCATCAGCCTTGAACCTAACCCTCTACTCTTCAGCCTTAAACCTAACCCTCTACGCATCAGCCTTAAACCTAACCCTCTTTTCATCAGCCGTAAACCTAACCCTCTACTCATCAGCCTTTAACCTAACCCTCTACTCTTCAGCCTTAAACCTAACCCTCTTTTCATCAGCCGTAAACCTAACCCTCTACTCATCAGCCTTAAACCTAACCCTCTACTCTTCAGCCTTAAACCTAACCCTCTACTCATCAGCCTTAAACCTAACCCTCTACTCATCAGCCTTAAACCTAACCCTCTACTCTCATCAACCTTAAACCTAACCCTCTACTCTCATCAACCTTAAACCTAACCCTCTACTCATCAGCCTTAAATCTAACCCTCTACTCATCATCCTTTAACCTAACCCTCTACTCTTCAGCCTTAAACCTAACGCTCTACTCATCAGCCTTAAACCTAAAACTCTACTCATCAGCCTTAAATCTAACCCTCTACTCTTCAGCCTTAAACCTAACCCTCTACTCATCAGCCTTAAACCTAACCCTCTACTCTTCAGCCTTAAACCTAACCCTCTACTCTTCAGCCTTAAACCTAACCCTCTACTCTTCAGCCTTAAACCTAACCCTCTACTCATCAGCCTTAAACCTAACCCTCTACTAATCAGCCTTTAACCTAACCCCTCTACTCTTCAGCCTTTAACCTAACCCTCTACTCTTCAGCCTTAAACCTAACCCTCTACTCTTCAGCCTTTAACCTAACCCTCTACTCCTCAGCCTTAAACCTAACCCTCTACTCATCAGCCTTAAACCTAACCCTCTACTCATCAGCCTTAAATCTAACCCTCTACTCATCATCCTTTAACCTAACCCTCTACTCTTCAGCCTTAAACCTAACCCTCTACTCTTCAGCCTTAAACCTAACCCTCTACTCATCAGCCTTAAACCTAACCCTCTACTCATCAGCCTTAAACCTAACCCTCTACTCATCAGCCTTAAACCTAACCCTCTACTCATCAGCCTTAAACCTAACCCTCTACTATTCAGCCTTAAACCTAACCCTCTACTCTTCAGCCTTAAACCTAACCCTCTACTCATCAGCCTTAAACCTAACCCTCTACTCATCAGCCTTAAACCTAACCCTCTACTCTCATCAACCTTAAACCTAACCCTCTACTCTCATCAACCTTAAACCTAACCCTCTACTCATCAGCCTTAAATCTAACCCTCTACTCATCATCCTTTAACCTAACCCTCTACTCTTCAGCCTTAAACCTAACGCTCTACTCATCAGCCTTAAACCTAAAACTCTACTCATCAGCCTTAAATCTAACCCTCTACTCTTCAGCCTTAAACCTAACCCTCTACTCATCAGCCTTAAACCTAACCCTCTACTCATCAGCCTTAAACCTAACCCTCTACTCTCATCAACCTTAAACCTAACCCTCTACTCTCATCAACCTTAAACCTAACCCTCTACTCATCAGCCTTAAATCTAACCCTCTACTCATCATCCTTTAACCTAACCCTCTACTCTTCAGCCTTAAACCTAACGCTCTACTCATCAGCCTTAAACCTAAAACTCTACTCATCAGCCTTAAATCTAACCCTCTACTCTTCAGCCTTAAACCTAACCCTCTACTCATCAGCCTTAAACCTAACCCTCTACTCTTCAGCCTTAAACCTAACCCTCTACTCTTCAGCCTTAAACCTAACCCTCTACTCTTCAGCCTTAAACCTAACCCTCTACTCATCAGCCTTAAACCTAACCCTCTACTCATCAGCCTTTAACCTAACCCCTCTACTCTTCAGCCTTTAACCTAACCCTCTACTCTTCAGCCTTAAACCTAACCCTCTACTCTTCAGCCTTTAACCTAACCCTCTACTCCTCAGCCTTAAACCTAACCCTCTACTCATCAGCCTTAAACCTAACCCTCTACTCATCAGCCTTAAATCTAACCCTCTACTCATCATCCTTTAACCTAACCCTCTACTCTTCAGCCTTAAACCTAACCCTCTACTCTTCAGCCTTAAACCTAACCCTCTACTCATCAGCCTTAAACCTAACCCTCTACTCATCAGCCTTAAACCTAACCCTCTACTCATCAGCCTTAAACCTAACCCTCTACTCATCAGCCTTAAACTTAACCCTCTACTATTCAGCCTTAAACCTAACCCTCTACTCTTCAGCCTTAAACCTAACCCTCTACTCATCAGCCTTAAACCTAACCCTCTACTAATCAGCCTTTAACCTAACCCTCTACTCTTCAGCCTTAAACCTAACCCTCTACTCTTCAGCCTTTAACCTAACACTCTACTCCTCAGCCTTAAACCTAACCCTCTACTCATCAGCCTTAAACCTAACCCTCTACTCATCAGCCTTAAATCTAACCCTCTACTCATCATCCTTTAACCTAACCCTCTACTCATCAGCCTTAAACCTAACCCTCTACTCATCAGCCTTAAACCTAACCCTCTACTCTTCAGCCTTTAACCTAACCCTCTACTCTTCAGCCTTAAACCTAACCCTCTACTCATCAGCCTTAAACCTAACCCTCTACTCATCAGCCTTAAACCTAACCCTCTACTCTCATCAACCTTAAACCTAACCCTCTACTCATCAGCCTTAAATCTAACCCTCTACTTATCATCCTTTAACCTAACCCTCTACTCTTCAGCCTTAAACCTAACGCTCTACTCATCAGCCTTAAACCTAAAACTCTACTCATCAGCCTTAAACCTAACCCTCTACTCTTCAGCCTTTAACCTAACCCTCTACTCCTCAGCCTTAAACCTAACCATCTACTCATCAGCCTTAAACCTAACCCTCTACTCATCAGCCTTAAATCTAACCCTCTACTCATCATCCTTTAACCTAACCCTCTACTCTTCAGCCTTAAACCTAACCCTCTACTCATCAGCCTTAAACCTAACCCTCTACTCATCAGCCTTAAACCTAACCCTCTACTCATCAGCCTTTAACCTAACCCTCTACTCTTCAGCCTTTAACCTAACCCTCTACTCTTCAGCCTTAAACCTAACCCTCTACTCTTCAGCCTTTAACCTAACCCTCTACTCCTCAGCCTTAAACCTAACCCTCTACTCATCAGCCTTAAACCTAACCCTCTACTCTTCAGCCTTAAACCTAACCCTCTACTCATCAGCCTTAAACCTAACCCTCTACTCATCAGCCGTAAACCTAACCCTCTACTCATCAGCCTTAAACCTAACCCTCTACTCATCTGCCTTAAACCTAACCCTCTACTCATCAGCCTTAAACCTAACCCTCTACTCTTCAGCCTTAAACCTAACCCTCTACTCATCAGCCTTAAACCTAACCCTCTACTCATCAGCCTTTAACCTAACCCTCTACTCTTCAGCCTTAAACCTAACCCTCTACGCATCAGCCTTAAACCTAACCCTCTTTTCATCAGCCGTAAACCTAACCCTCTACTCATCAGCCTTAAACCTAACGCTCTACTCATCAGCCTTAAACCTAACGCTCTACTCATCAGCCTTAAATCTAACCCTCTACTCATCATCCTTTAACCTAACCCTCTACTCTTCAGCCTTAAACCTAACCCTCTACTCATCAGCCTTAAACCTAACCCTCTACTCATCAGCCTTAAACCTAACCCTCTACTCATCAGCCTTAAACCTAACCCTTTACTCTTCAGCCTTAAACCTAACCCTCTACTAATCAGCCTTTAACCTAACCCTCTACTCTTCAGCCTTTAACCTAACCCTCTACTTTTCAGCCTTAAACCTAACCCTCTACTCTTCAGCCTTAAACCTAACCCTCTACTCTTCAGCCTTTAACCTAACCCTCTACTCTTCAGCCTTAAACCTAACCCTCTACTCATCAGCCTTAAACCTAACCCTCTACTCATCAGCCTTAAACCAAACCTTCTACTCATCAGCCTTAAACCTAAAACTCTACTCATCAGCCTTAAATCTAACCCTCTACTCATCATCCTTTAACCTAACCCTCTACTCTTCAGCCTTAAACCTAACCCTCTACTCATCAGCCTTAAACCTAACCCTCTACTCATCAGCCTTAAACCTAACCCTCTACTCATCAGCCTTAAACCTAACCCTCTACTCTTCAGCCTTAAACCTAACCCTCTACTCATCAGCCTTAAACCTAACGCTCTACTCATCAGCCTTAAACCTAACGCTCTACTCATCAGCCTTAAATCTAACCGTCTACTCATCATCCTTTAACCTAACCCTCTACTCTTCAGCCTTAAACCTAACCCTCTACTCATCAGCCTTAAACCTAACCCTCTACTCTTCAGCCTTAAACCTAACCCTCTACTAATCAGCCTTTAACCTAACCCTCTACTCTTCAGCCTTTAACCTAACCCTCTACTCTTCAGCCTTAAACCTAACCCTCTACTCTTCAGCCTTTAACCTAACCCTCTACTCTTCAGCCTTAAACCTAACCCTCTACTCATCAGCCTTAAACCTAACCCTCTACTCTTCAGCCGTAAACCTAACCCTCTACTCATCAGCCGTAAACCTAACCCTCTACTCTTCAGCCTTTAACCTAACCCTCTACTCTTCAGCCTTAAACCTAACCCTCTACTCTTCAGCCTTTAACCTAACCCTCTACTCATCAGCCGTAAACCTAACCCTCTACTCATCAGCCTTAAACCTAATCCTCTACTCATCTGCCTTAAACCTAACCCTCTACTCATCAGCCTTAAACCTAACCCTCTACTCTTCAGCCTTAAACCTAACCCTCTACTCATCAGCCTTAAACCTAACCCTCTACTCATCAGCCTTTAACCTAACCCTCTACTCTTCAGCCTTAAACCTAACCCTCTACGCATCAGCCTTAAACCTAACCCTCTTTTCATCAGCCGTAAACCTAACCCTCTACTCATCAGCCTTTAACCTAACCCTCTACTCTTCAGCCTTAAACCTAACCCTCTTTTCATCAGCCGTAAACCTAACCCTCTACTCATCAGCCTTAAACCTAACCCTCTACTCTTCAGCCTTAAACCTAACCCTCTACTCATCAGCCTTAAACCTAACCCTCTACTCATCAGCCTTAAACCTAACCCTCTACTCTCATCAACCTTAAACCTAACCCTCTACTCTCATCAACCTTAAACCTAACCCTCTACTCATCAGCCTTAAATCTAACCCTCTACTCATCATCCTTTAACCTAACCCTCTACTCTTCAGCCTTAAACCTAACGCTCTACTCATCAGCCTTAAACCTAAAACTCTACTCATCAGCCTTAAATCTAACCCTCTACTCTTCAGCCTTAAACCTAACCCTCTACTCATCAGCCTTAAACCTAACCCTCTACTCTTCAGCCTTAAACCTAACCCTCTACTCTTCAGCCTTAAACCTAACCCTCTACTCTTCAGCCTTAAACCTAACCCTCTACTCATCAGCCTTAAACCTAACCCTCTACTCATCAGCCTTAACCCTAACCCTCTACTCATCAGCCTTAAACCTAACCCTCTACTATTCAGCCTTAAACCTAACCCTCTACTCATCAGCCTTAAACCTAACCCTCTACTAATCAGCCTTTAACCTAACCCCTCTACTCTTCAGCCTTTAACCTAACCCTCTACTCTTCAGCCTTAAACCTAACCCTCTACTCTTCAGCCTTTAACCTAACCCTCTACTCCTCAGCCTTAAACCTAACCCTCTACTCATCAGCCTTAAACCTAACCCTCTACTCATCAGCCTTAAACCTAACCCTCTACTCATCATCCTTTAACCTAACCCTCTACTCTTCAGCCTTAAACCTAACCCTCTACTCTTCAGCCTTTAACCTAACCCTCTACTCCTCAGCCTTAAACCTAACCCTCTACTCATCAGCCTTAAACCTAACCCTCTACTCATCAGCCTTAAATCTAACCCTCTACTCATCAGCCTTTAACCTAACCCTCTACTCTTCAGCCTTAAACCTAACCCTCTACTCATCAGCCTTAAACCTAACCCTCTACTCATCAGCCTTAAACCTAACCCTCTACTCTTCAGCCTTTAACCTAACCCTCTACTCTTCAGCCTTAAACCTAACCCTCTACTCATCAGCCTTAAACCTAACCCTCTACTCATCAGCCTTAAACCTAACCCTCTACTCATCAGCCTTAAACCTAACCCTCTACTCATCAGCCTTAAACCTAACCCTCTACTCTTCAGCCTTAAACCTAACCCTCTACTCATCAGCCTTAAACCTAACGCTCTACTCATCAGCCTTAAACCTAACGCTCTACTCATCAGCCTTAAATCTAACCCTCTACTCATCATCCTTTAACCTAACCCTCTACTCTTCAGCCTTAAACCTAACCCTCTACTCATCAGCCTTAAACCTAACCCTCTACTCTTCAGCCTTAAACCTAACCCTCTACTAATCAGCCTTTAACCTAACCCTCTACTCTTCAGCCTTTAACCTAACCCTCTACTCTTCAGCCTTAAACCTAACCCTCTACTCTTCAGCCTTTAACCTAACCCTCTACTCTTCAGCCTTAAACCTAACCCTCTACTCATCAGCCTTAAACCTAACCCTCTACTCTTCAGCCGTAAACCTAACCCTCTACTCATCAGCCGTAAACCTAACCCTCTACTCTTCAGCCTTTAACCTAACCCTCTACTCTTCAGCCTTAAACCTAACCCTCTACTCTTCAGCCTTTAACCTAACCCTCTACTCATCAGCCGTAAACCTAACCCTCTACTCATCAGCCTTAAACCTAATCCTCTACTCATCAGCCTTAAACCTAACCCTCTACTCATCAGCCTTAAACCTAACCCTCTACTCTTCAGCCTTAAACCTAACCCTCTACTCATCAGCCTTAAACCTAACCCTCTACTCATCAGCCTTTAACCTAACCCTCTACTCTTCAGCCTTAAACCTAACCCTCTACGCATCAGCCTTAAACCTAACCCTCTTTTCATCAGCCGTAAACCTAACCCTCTACTCATCAGCCTTTAACCTAACCCTCTACTCTTCAGCCTTAAACCTAACCCTCTTTCCATCAGCCGTAAACCTAACCCTCTACTCATCAGCCTTAAACCTAACCCTCTACTCTTCAGCCTTAAACCTAACCCTCTACTCATCAGCCTTAAACCTAACCCTCTACTCATCAGCCTTAAACCTAACCCTCTACTCTCATCAACCTTAAACCTAACCCTCTACTCTCATCAACCTTAAACCTAACCCTCTACTCATCAGCCTTAAATCTAACCCTCTACTCATCATCCTTTAACCTAACCCTCTACTCTTCAGCCTTAAACCTAACGCTCTACTCATCAGCCTTAAACCTAAAACTCTACTCATCAGCCTTAAATCTAACCCTCTACTCTTCAGCCTTAAACCTAACCCTCTACTCATCAGCCTTAAACCTAACCCTCTACTCTTCAGCCTTAAACCTAACCCTCTACTCTTCAGCCTTAAACCTAACCCTCTACTCTTCAGCCTTAAACCTAACCCTCTACTCATCAGCCTTAAACCTAACCCTCTACTCATCAGCCTTAACCCTAACCCTCTACTCATCAGCCTTAAACCTAACCCTCTACTATTCAGCCTTAAACCTAACCCTCTACTCATCAGCCTTAAACCTAACCCTCTACTAATCAGCCTTTAACCTAACCCCTCTACTCTTCAGCCTTTAACCTAACCCTCTACTCTTCAGCCTTAAACCTAACCCTCTACTCTTCAGCCTTTAACCTAACCCTCTACTCCTCAGCCTTAAACCTAACCCTCTACTCATCAGCCTTAAACCTAACCCTCTACTCATCAGCCTTAAACCTAACCCTCTACTCATCAGCCTTTAACCTAACCCTCTACTCTTCAGCCTTAAACCTAACCCTCTACTCTTCAGCCTTTAACCTAACCCTCTACTCCTCAGCCTTAAACCTAACCCTCTACTCATCAGCCTTAAACCTAACCCTCTACTCATCAGCCTTAAATCTAACCCTCTACTCATCAGCCTTTAACCTAACCCTCTACTCTTCAGCCTTAAACCTAACCCTCTACTCATCAGCCTTAAACCTAACCCTCTACTCATCAGCCTTAAACCTAACCCTCTACTCTTCAGCCTTTAACCTAACCCTCTACTCTTCAGCCTTAAACCTAACCCTCTACTCATCAGCCTTAAACCTAACCCTCTACTCATCAGCCTTAAACCTAACCCTCTACTCATCAGCCTTTAACCTAACCCTCTACTCATCAGCCTTTAACCTAACCCTCTACTCTTCAGCCTTTAACCTAACCCTCTACTCTTCAGCCTTAAACCTAACCCTCTACTCTTCAGCCTTTAACCTAACCCTCTACTCATCAGCCTTAAACCTAACCCTCTACTCATCAGCCTTAAATCTAACCCTCTACTCATCATCCTTTAACCTAACCCTCTACTCTTCAGCCTTAAACCTAACCCTCTACTCATCAGCCTTAAACCTAACCCTCTACTCATCAGCCGTAAACCTAACCCTCTACTCATCAGCCTTAAACCTAACCCTCTACTCATCTGCCTTAAACCTAACCCTCTACTCATCAGCCTTAAACCTAACCCTCTACTCTTCAGCCTTAAACCTAACCCTCTACTCATCAGCCTTAAACCTAACCCTCTACTCATCAGCCTTTAACCTAACCCTCTACTCTTCAGCCTTAAACCTAACCCTCTACGCATCAGCCTTAAACCTAACCCTCTTTTCATCAGCCGTAAACCTAACCCTCTACTCATCAGCCTTAAACCTAACGCTCTACTCATCAGCCTTAAACCTAACGCTCTACTCATCAGCCTTAAATCTAACCCTCTACTCATCATCCTTTAACCTAACCCTCTACTCTTCAGCCTTAAACCTAACCCTCTACTCATCAGCCTTAAACCTAACCCTCTACTCATCAGCCTTAAACCTAACCCTCTACTCATCAGCCTTAAACCTAACCCTTTACTCTTCAGCCTTAAACCTAACCCTCTACTAATCAGCCTTTAACCTAACCCTCTACTCTTCAGCCTTTAACCTAACCCTCTACTTTTCAGCCTTAAACCTAACCCTCTACTCTTCAGCCTTAAACCTAACCCTCTACTCTTCAGCCTTTAACCTAACCCTCTACTCTTCAGCCTTAAACCTAACCCTCTACTCATCAGCCTTAAACCTAACCCTCTACTCATCAGCCTTAAACCTAACCCTCTACTCATCAGCCTTAAACCAAACCTTCTACTCATCAGCCTTAAACCTAAAACTCTACTCATCAGCCTTTAACCTAACCCTCTACTCATCAGCCTTAAACCTAACCCTCTACTCATCAGCCTTAAACCTAACCCTCTACTCATCAGCCTTAAACCTAACGCTCTACTCATCAGCCTTAAACCTAACGCTCTACTCATCAGCCTTAAATCTAACCCTCTACTCATCATCCTTTAACCTAACCCTCTACTCTTCAGCCTTAAACCTAACCCTCTACTCATCAGCCTTAAACCTAACCCTCTACTCATCAGCCTTAAACCTAACCCTCTACTCATCAGCCTTAAACCTAACCCTTTACTCTTCAGCCTTAAACCTAACCCTCTACTAATCAGCCTTTAACCTAACCCTCTACTCTTCAGCCTTTAACCTAACCCTCTACTTTTCAGCCTTAAACCTAACCCTCTACTCTTCAGCCTTAAACCTAACCCTCTACTCTTCAGCCTTTAACCTAACCCTCTACTCTTCAGCCTTAAACCTAACCCTCTACTCATCAGCCTTAAACCTAACCCTCTACTCATCAGCCTTAAACCAAACCTTCTACTCATCAGCCTTAAACCTAAAACTCTACTCATCAGCCTTAAATCTAACCCTCTACTCATCATCCTTTAACCTAACCCTCTACTCTTCAGCCTTAAACCTAACCCTCTACTCATCAGCCTTAAACCTAACCCTCTACTCATCAGCCTTAAACCTAACCCTCTACTCATCAGCCTTAAACCTAACCCTCTACTCTTCAGCCTTAAACCTAACCCTCTACTCATCAGCCTTAAACCTAACGCTCTACTCATCAGCCTTAAACCTAACGCTCTACTCATCAGCCTTAAATCTAACCCTCTACTCATCATCCTTTAACCTAACCCTCTACTCTTCAGCCTTAAACCTAACCCTCTACTCATCAGCCTTAAACCTAACCCTCTACTCTTCAGCCTTAAACCTAACCCTCTACTAATCAGCCTTTAACCTAACCCTCTACTCTTCAGCCTTTAACCTAACCCTCTACTCTTCAGCCTTAAACCTAACCCTCTACTCTTCAGCCTTTAACCTAACCCTCTACTCTTCAGCCTTAAACCTAACCCTCTACTCATCAGCCTTAAACCTAACCCTCTACTCTTCAGCCGTAAACCTAACCCTCTACTCATCAGCCGTAAACCTAACCCTCTACTCTTCAGCCTTTAACCTAACCCTCTACTCTTCAGCCTTAAACCTAACCCTCTACTCTTCAGCCTTTAACCTAACCCTCTACTCATCAGCCGTAAACCTAACCCTCTACTCATCAGCCTTAAACCTAACCCTCTACTCATCTGCCTTAAACCTAACCCTCTACTCATCAGCCTTAAACCTAACCCTCTACTCTTCAGCCTTAAACCTAACCCTCTACTCATCAGCCTTAAACCTAACCCTCTACTCATCAGCCTTTAACCTAACCCTCTACTCTTCAGCCTTAAACCTAACCCTCTACGCATCAGCCTTAAACCTAACCCTCTTTTCATCAGCCGTAAACCTAACCCTCTACTCATCAGCCTTTAACCTAACCCTCTACTCTTCAGCCTTAAACCTAACCCTCTTTCCATCAGCCGTAAACCTAACCCTCTACTCATCAGCCTTAAACCTAACCCTCTACTCTTCAGCCTTAAACCTAACCCTCTACTCATCAGCCTTAAACCTAACCCTCTACTCTCATCAACCTTAAACCTAACCCTCTACTCTCATCAACCTTAAACCTAACCCTCTACTCATCAGCCTTAAATCTAACCCTCTACTCATCATCCTTTAACCTAACCCTCTACTCTTCAGCCTTAAACCTAACGCTCTACTCATCAGCCTTAAACCTAAAACTCTACTCATCAGCCTTAAATCTAACCCTCTACTCTTCAGCCTTAAACCTAACCCTCTACTCATCAGCCTTAAACCTAACCCTCTACTCTTCAGCCTTAAACCTAACCCTCTACTCTTCAGCCTTAAACCTAACCCTCTACTCTTCAGCCTTAAACCTAACCCTCTACTCATCAGCCTTAAACCTAACCCTCTACTCATCAGCCTTAAACCTAACCCTCTACTCATCAGCCTTAAACCTAACCCTCTACTATTCAGCCTTAAACCTAACCCTCTACTCATCAGCCTTAAACCTAACCCTCTACTAATCAGCCTTTAACCTAACCCCTCTACTCTTCAGCCTTTAACCTAAAACTCTACTCATCAGCCTTAAACCTAACCCTCTACTCTTCAGCCTTTAACCTAACCCTCTACTCCTCAGCCTTAAACCTAACCCTCTACTCATCAGCCTTAAACCTAACCCTCTACTCATCAGCCTTAAATCTAACCCTCTACTCATCATCCTTTAACCTAACCCTCTACTCTTCAGCCTTAAACCTAACCCTCTACTCATCAGCCTTAAACCTAACCCTCTACTCATCAGCCTTAAATCTAACCCTCTACTCATCATCCTTTAACCTAACCCTCTACTCTTCAGCCTTAAACCTAACCCTCTACTCATCAGCCTTTAACCTAACCCTCTACTCTTCAGCCTTAAACCTAACCCTCTACTCATCAGCCTTAAACCTAACCCTCTACTCTTCAGCCGTAAACCTAACCCTCTACTCATCAGCCGTAAACCTAACCCTCTACTCTTCAGCCTTTAACCTAACCCTCTACTCTTCAGCCTTAAACCTAACCCTCTACTCTTCAGCCTTTAACCTAACCCTCTACTCATCAGCCGTAAACCTAACCCTCTACTCATCAGCCTTAAACCTAACCCTCTACTCATCTGCCTTAAACCTAACCCTCTACTCATCAGCCTTAAACCTAACCCTCTACTCTTCAGCCTTAAACCTAACCCTCTACTCATCAGCCTTAAACCTAACCCTCTACTCATCAGCCTTTAACCTAACCCTCTACTCTTCAGCCTTAAACCTAACCCTCTACGCATCAGCCTTAAACCTAACCCTCTTTTCATCAGCCGTAAACCTAACCCTCTACTCATCAGCCTTTAACCTAACCCTCTACTCTTCAGCCTTAAACCTAACCCTCTTTCCATCAGCCGTAAACCTAACCCTCTACTCATCAGCCTTAAACCTAACCCTCTACTCTTCAGCCTTAAACCTAACCCTCTACTCATCAGCCTTAAACCTAACCCTCTACTCTCATCAACCTTAAACCTAACCCTCTACTCTCATCAACCTTAAACCTAACCCTCTACTCATCAGCCTTAAATCTAACCCTCTACTCATCATCCTTTAACCTAACCCTCTACTCTTCAGCCTTAAACCTAACGCTCTACTCATCAGCCTTAAACCTAAAACTCTACTCATCAGCCTTAAATCTAACCCTCTACTCTTCAGCCTTAAACCTAACCCTCTACTCATCAGCCTTAAACCTAACCCTCTACTCTTCAGCCTTAAACCTAACCCTCTACTCTTCAGCCTTAAACCTAACCCTCTACTCTTCAGCCTTAAACCTAACCCTCTACTCATCAGCCTTAAACCTAACCCTCTACTCATCAGCCTTAAACCTAACCCTCTACTCATCAGCCTTAAACCTAACCCTCTACTATTCAGCCTTAAACCTAACCCTCTACTCATCAGCCTTAAACCTAACCCTCTACTAATCAGCCTTTAACCTAACCCCTCTACTCTTCAGCCTTTAACCTAAAACTCTACTCATCAGCCTTAAACCTAACCCTCTACTCTTCAGCCTTTAACCTAACCCTCTACTCCTCAGCCTTAAACCTAACCCTCTACTCATCAGCCTTAAACCTAACCCTCTACTCATCAGCCTTAAATCTAACCCTCTACTCATCATCCTTTAACCTAACCCTCTACTCTTCAGCCTTAAACCTAACCCTCTACTCATCAGCCTTAAACCTAACCCTCTACTCATCAGCCTTAAACCTAACCCTCTACTCATCAGCCTTTAACCTAACCCTCTACTCTTCAGCCTTTAACCTAACCCTCTACTCTTCAGCCTTAAACCTAACCCTCTACTCTTCAGCCTTTAACCTAACCCTCTACTCCTCAGCCTTAAACCTAACCCTCTACTCATCAGCCTTAAACCTAACCCTCTACTCATCAGCCTTAAATCTAACCCTCTACTCATCATCCTTTAACCTAACCCTCTACTCTTCAGCCTTAAACCTAACCCTCTACTCATCAGCCTTAAACCTAACCCTCTACTCATCAGCCTTAAACCTAACCCTCTACTCATCAGCCTTTAACCTAACCCTCTACTAATCAGCCTTTAACCTAACCCTCTACTCTTCAGCCTTTAACCTAACCCTCTACTCTTCAGCCTTAAACCTAACCCTCTACTCCTCAGCCTTTAACCTAACCCTCTACTCATCAGCCTTAAACCTAACCCTCTACTCATCAGCCTTAAATCTAACCCTCTACTCATCATCCTTTAACCTAACCCTCTACTCTTCAGCCTTAAACCTAACCCTCTACTCATCAGCCTTAAACCTAACCCTCTACTCATCAGCCGTAAACCTAACCCTCTACTCATCAGCCTTAAACCTAACCCTCTACTCATCTGCCTTAAACCTAACCCTCTACTCATCAGCCTTAAACCTAACCCTCTACTCTTCAGCCTTAAACCTAACCCTCTACTCATCAGCCTTAAACCTAACCCTCTACTCATCAGCCTTTAACCTAACCCTCTACTCTTCAGCCTTAAACCTAACCCTCTACGCATCAGCCTTAAACCTAACCCTCTTTTCATCAGCCGTAAACCTAACCCTCTACTCATCAGCCTTAAACCTAACCCTCTACTCATCAGCCTTTAACCTAACCCTCTACTCTTCAGCCTTAAACCTAACCCTCTACGCATCAGCCTTAAACCTAACCCTCTTTTCATCAGCCGTAAACCTAACCCTCTACTCATCAGCCTTAAACCTAACCCTCTACTCATCACCCTTAAACCTTACCCTCTACTCATCAGCCTTAAACCTAACCGTCTACTCATCAGCCTCAAACCTAACCCTCTACTCTTCAGCCTTTAACCTAACCCTCTACTCATCAGCCTCAAACCTAACCCTCTACTCTTCAGCCTTAAACCTAACCCTCTACTCTTCAGCCTTAAACCTAACCCTCTACTCATCAGCCTTAAACCTAACCCTCTACTTTTCAGCCTTAAACCTAACCCTCTACTCTTCAGCCTTAAACCTAACCCTCTACTCTTCAGCCTTAAACCTAACCCTCTACTCATCAGCCTTAAACCTAACCCTCTACTCATCAGCCTTAAACCTAACCCTCTACTCATCAGCCTTAAACCAAACCTTCTACTCATCAGCCTTAAACCTAACCCTCTACTCAAATTTTTTAAACAAGAAAATGGTGCCATCTACTTTGCTTAATATAAGATATTTTAAATTATTTATTCTTTTACTTTTGACACTTAAAAGTATCTTTTAGCAATTACATTTACTTTTGGTACTTAAGTATATTTAAAACCAAATACTTTTAGACTTTTACTCAAGTAGTATTTTACTGGCTGACTTTCACTTTTATTTGAGTATACTTTTACTCAAGTACGACAATTGCGTACTTTTCTCACGACTGTCTGATGGTATAGCATAGGACATATACACGTTTATCAAATAAAATACACATTATTCAAGTACATATTACTGTACCCGTGCAGTGTAACGTCTGAAAGCTAAAGACATGTTGTGTGTTGATGGGCAACATTTTAAAACATTACAAAACTTTCTTCCAAGCATAATGGCAAACTACACAGAGGAGGCTACTGATAACACTTTAAAGACGGTACTTGGCGGGAGTTGTGTATCTATTTTGGCAAAAAGGTTCATCTTAGCGACGCGGCTAAAAATAGGCGACCGCTCGATTCCCCTTTCAGACACAAAAATATCTCCCTCATTCTTTTATTTTAAGACGTCTATTGGAACTTTTAATGAAGGTACATTTAAATATGGAAGTTTATTTTTGTCAAATCGTATAAATATATTTAAAATGTTGACTTCTATTGCAGTACAACAATATTTTTATTCAGGCATCTGATAACGCATCAACATCGACGCCATCTATGTTCTTAAAGGCCCATTTCCAGCTTGCAAGAAGCGAAAGTAAATGGGAAATTATTACAACCAAAATACTCTGAAAGTGGTTGATTGAACAGTAATTAAGTTGTTTAATTCTCAACACACATGATGTTTGTCGCGGCAGAATGCACCCCAACGTCTTTTAAAGACTTTACCCTGATTATGGTGAGTTAACTGACATGCGTCCTCTTTATTTATGCTCTATCATTGTGTCTAATTGGTTTCAACGTGTGCTACACGCTTCTACTACAGTGTCTATTCTACTGTATTGTATCTAACCAGATGTCACATTGTCTGTCTACAGCCAGCAATCTCTGTTGGAAATGTGGGGCAGCTGGCAGTGGACCTGATTGTTTCTACGCTCAACATGTGTCGAGTCGGATACATCCACACTGACTGTCTCATCCCTATGGCAGGGAACAACCCTTATGCTACATTCGCTGAGAACGCCAACGACCTCAGTACCAATGCAGAAGGTACACTACATATACAAAACAGTGGAGGCTGGTGGGAGGAGATATAGGAGGCAAAGCTCATTGTTATGGCTGGAATGGAATAAATGGAAAGATATCAAACATGGAAACCACATGTTTGACTCTGTTCCATTGATTCCATTCCAGCCATAACAATGAGCTTTGCCTCCTATATCTCCTCCCACTCCTCCCACCAGCCTCCGCTGATACAAAAATATGTGGATACCCCTTCAAATTGTAGATTTGGCTATTTCAGGCACTATAAAATTGGGCACACAGCCATGCAATCTCCATAGACAAACATTGGCAGTAAACTGGCCTTACTGAAGAGCTCAGTGACTTTCAATGTGGCACCGTCATAGGATGCCACCTTTCCAACAAGTCAGTTCATCACATTTCTGCCCTGGTCAACTGCATCCCACTGCTGGCTTGCTTCTGAAGCTAAGCAGGGTTGGTCCTGGTCAGTCCCTGTATGGGAGACCAGATGCTGCTGGAATTGGTGTTGGAGGACCAGTAGGAGGCACTCTTTCCTCTGGTCTAAAAATATCCCAATGCCCCAGGGCAGTGATTGGGGACATTGCCCTGTGTAGGGTGCTGTCTTTCGGATGGTATGTTAAACGGCTATCCTGACTCTCTGTGGTCACTAAAGATCCCTTAGCACTTATCGTAAGAGCCCGGTGTCCTGTCTAAATTCCCAATTTGGCCCTCATACCATCATGACCACCTAATCATCCCCTGTTTACAATTGACTCATTCATCCCCTCTCCTCTCCCCTGTAACTATTCCCCAGGTTGTCGCTGTAAATGAAAATGTGTTCTCAGTCAATTTACCTGGTAAAATAAGGGTTAAATGAATAAAAAGTGCTGTTATTGTGAAGTGGAAATGTCTAGGAGCAACAACGGCTCAGTGGCGACGTGGTAGGCCACAACTTCCACTGTGGGGTGAAGCGTGTAAAAAAATTGTCTGTCATCGGTTGCAAACCTCCCTACCGAGTTCCAAACTGCCTCTGAAAGCAACGGCAGCACAATAACTTTTCATCAGGAAAAGTTATTGAAATGGGTTTCCATGGCCAAGCAGCTGCACACAAGCCTAAGATCACCATGCGGAATGCCGAGCATCGGCTGGAGGGGTGTAAAGCTCGCCGCCATTGGACTCTGGAGCAGTGGAAACATGTTCTCTGGAGTGATGAATCACACTTCACCATCTGGCAGTCCGACGGACAAATCTGGGTTTGGCGGATGCCAGGAGAACGCTACCTGTCCCGAAGCATAGTGCCAACTGTAAAGGTGGAAATACTGGTCTGGGGCTGTTTTTCATGGGTAGGGCTAGGCCCCTTAGTTCCAGTGAAGGGAAATCTTAATGCTACAGCATGCAATTTACATTGTAGGTGATTCGGTTCTTCCAACTTTGTGGCAAAAATTTGGAGAAGGCCCTTTCCTGTTTCAGCATGACAATGCCCCTTGCACAAAGCGAGGTCCATACAGAAATGGTTTGTCAAGATCGGTGTGGAAGAACTTGACTGGCCAGCAGATAGCCCTGACCTCAACCCCATCAAACATCTTTGGGATGACTTGGAATGCTGTCTGCGAGCCAGGCCTAATCGCCCAACATCAATGCCCGACCTCACTAATGCTCTTGTGGCTGAGTGAGAGTAAGTCCCCGCAGCAATATTCCAAAGTCTAGCAGAAAGCCTTCCCAGAAGAGTGGAGACTGTTATAGACGCAAATGGTGGACAAACTCTATATTGGGGATCCCGAGTGGCGCAGCGGTCTAAGGCACTGCATCTCAGTGTTAGAGGCGTCACTACAGATCCTGGTTCGATTTCAGGCTGTATCACAACTGGCTGTGATTGGGAGTCCCATAGGGCAGCGCACAATTGGGCCAGCGTTGGCCCAATCATTATAAATAAGAATTTGTTCTTAACTGACTTGCCTAGTTAAAATAAAAAGTTAATGCCCATGATTTTGTTCGACAAGCAGGTGTCCACATACTTTTGGTCTTGTAGTGTAATAGGGTAGTTGTCTATGTAACACTGTACTGTTAATGATCATAATATACAATAGTCATTGCTTCAGTCACATTGACATGGAATGAGATTCTCTCCTCTCTTGAACAGTGTACTCTTCTCCAGAGTTGAGGTTGGCAGTTCTTCAGATCAGAACCCCAATTGTCCAGGTAATGTAACAGAGGTTGGCTTCATTTAACCCATTCTATTTGTAACAGAGTTAAGAATGTACCATAAGCCTTAAAGGGGAAGCTCACCCAAAAACACTTCTGGTCCCTTTATAACACTTGCCTGGCTGTTTGTCAGTACAGTAATCCCTCGTTTATCGCGGGGGTTACGTTCCGAAAATGACCCGCGATAAGTGAAATCCGCGAAATAGAAAACTTTTTTTTTTTTTACAATTAGCAACTATTACATGTATACAAATACAGTGACTCACGTGTAGGCCGTTTCGTCGACATTATGGGTTTAGGAGATGTTCGAAATTACAAGATAATTTGGCCAACTTAATGTAAATTTGCCAAGCTGTTTTATGTACGTACACATAACTGCACGAGACGACAAAATGATAGCACAATTCGTAGCATGTTTTGATACAAGAAGCGGGAGTGAGTTTTTAGCGAATCAGAATGCAGAGCACAATGCACCAAAAAAAAAAAAAAAATTGCATTATGAAAATCCGCGAAATAGCGAATCCGCGATAAGTGAACCGCGAAGTGGCGAGGGATCACTGTACCCCAGACTGTTTTTAGGTTCATTGTTTTGAGTATTTAGATTTCTGTATTTTTATATCAACATGCTGAATTTCTAAAATCACCTAAAATGCTTTGAATACGGTGTATTTATTGTTACATAAATAACGATACATTGAATTGCCAAATAAATGTGTTATAATGTAAAACATATATTTTTTAAACAGTCCTATTTTGTGCGCAA
Source organism: Salvelinus alpinus (assembly GCF_045679555.1). Classification (NCBI taxonomy): domain Eukaryota; kingdom Metazoa; phylum Chordata; class Actinopteri; order Salmoniformes; family Salmonidae; genus Salvelinus; species Salvelinus alpinus. The sequence continues at coordinate 5,326,415 of NC_092114.1, forward strand.
AAGTCTTCCATAAAAATATGTAATCTGGTAAAAACTCTTCATGGTTCTAAAATGGATAATTATAGGAGGTGGGACGAAGGACCGTCTTACTATTGGTCTTCAAGAAAGGAAATCAGAACGAAAGGAAGTTAACAAAGATGCTAGCTAGGCTAGCTGTTATTAGTCTGAAGTAAGGCTAGCTGGGCTAGCGGTTAGTAGTCTGAAGTAAAGTAAGGCTAGCTAGGCTAGCGGTTAGTAGTCTAAAGTAAGGCTAGCTAGGCTAGCGGTTAGTAGTCTAAAGTAAGGCTAGCTAGGCTAGCGGTTAGTAGTCTAAAGTAAGGCTAGCTAGGCTAGCGGTTAGTAGTCTAAAGTAAGGCTAGCTAGGCTAGCGGTTAGTAGTCTAAAGTAAGGCTAGCTAGGCTAGCGGTTAGTAGTCTGAAGTAAAGTAAGGCTAGCGGTTAGTAGTCTGAAGTAAAGTAAGGCTAGCGGTTAGTAGTCTGAAGTAAAGTAAGGCTAGCGGTTAGTAGTCTGAAGTAAAGTAAGGCTAGCGGTTAGTAGTCTGAAGTAAGGCTAGCGGTTAGTAGTCTGAAGTAAAGTAAGGCTAGCGGTTAGTAGTCTGAAGTAAAGTAAGGCTAGCGGTTAGTAGTCTGAAGTAAAGTAAGGCTAGCGGTTAGTAGTCTGAAGTAAAGTAAGGCTAGCGGTTAGTAGTCTGAAGTAAAGTAAGGCTAGCGGTTAGTAGTCTGAAGTAAAGTAAGGCTAGCGGTTAGTAGTCTGAAGTAAAGTAAGGCTAGCGGTTAGTAGTCTGAAGTAAAGTAAGGCTAGCGGTTAGTAGTCTGAAGTAAAGTAAGGCTAGCGGTTAGTAGTCTGAAGTAAAGTAAGGCTAGCGGTTAGTAGTCTGAAGTAAAGTAAGGCTAGCGGTTAGTAGTCTGAAGTAAAGTAAGGCTAGCGGTTAGTAGTCTGAAGTAAAGTAAGGCTAGCGGTTAGTAGTCTGAAGTAAAGTAAGGCTAGCGGTTAGTAGTCTGAAGTAAAGTAAGGCTAGCGGTTAGTAGTCTGAAGTAAAGTAAGGCTAGCTAGGCTAGCGGTTAGTAGTCTAAAGTAAGGCTAGCTAGGCTAGCGGTTAGTAGTCTGAAGTAAAGTAAGGCTAGCGGTTAGTAGTCTGAAGTAAAGTAAGGCTAGCTAGGCTAGCGGTTAGTAGTCTGAAGTAAAGTAAGGCTAGCTAGGCTAGCGGTTAATAGTCTAAAGTAAGGCTAGCTAGGCTAGCGGTTAGTAGTCTGAAGTAAAGTAAGGCTAGCGGTTAGTAGTCTGAAGTAAAGTAAGGCTAGCTAGGCTAGCGGTTAGTAGTCTGAAGTAAAGTAAGGCTAGCTAGGCTAGCGGTTAATAGTCTAAAGTAAGGCTAGCTAGGCTAGCGGTTAGTAGTCTGAAGTAAAGTAAGGCTAGCGGTTAGTAGTCTGAAGTAAAGTAAGGCTAGCTAGGCTAGCGGTTAGTAGTCTAAAGTAAGGCTAGCTAGGCTAGCGGTTAATAGTCTAAAGTAAGGCTAGCTAGGCTAGCGGTTAGTAGTCTGAAGTAAAGTAAGGCTAGCGGTTAGTAGTCTGAAGTAAAGTAAGGCTAGCTAGGCTAGCGGTTAGTAGTCTGAAGTAAAGTAAGGCTAGCTAGGCTAGCGGTTAGTAGTCTGAAGTAAAGTAAGGCTAGCTAGGCTAGCGGTTAGTAGTCTGAAGTAAAGTAAGACTAGCGGTTAGTAGTCTGAAGTAAAGTAAGGCTAGGCGAATAACGTTAGTAGTCAAGTAGCTGAGTGACGTTGGTCAAAATGAAGTGCATTAATGTTCCGGTCCGATACAAATACACTACACATTTAAACTATTTCCCTGACCTCTGGAGCTTTGTGTCAGTTATGGCAGCAGGCCATCCCACATCCTATGATTGTTCTGGTTGGTAAGTTGTCAAGGAGGGTGGTCATGTGTGTTTGTGATTAGACAACCACTGGTTGGAGCTCAGTCAAGGGTCCTATGCAAACAGAGCAACGGAGCGTCGTATACAGTCCGTTCCAAAGTAGGTAAATAACAACGCTGTGTGTAGCAGCCTTAAGGGAAGAGTGGAGGACGAGAAGCTGCTCACTGACATCGGTTTCACGTGGATATGGTTATGCTGTCCATCGTATGGTTATGCTGTCCATCGTATGGTTATGCTGTCCAACGTATGGTTATGCTGTCCAACGTATGGTTATGCTGTCCATCGTATGGTTATGCTGTCCATCGTATGGTTATGCTGTCCAACGTATGGTTATGCTGTCCAACGTATGGTTATGCTGTCCATCGTATGGTTATGCTGTCCATCGTAGGGTTATGCTGTCCATCGTAGGGTTATGCTGTCCATCGTAGGGTTATGCTGTCCATCGTAGGGTTATGCTGTCCAACGTAGGGTTATGCTGTCCAACGTAGGGTTATGCTGTCCCACGTAGGGTTATGCTGTCCCACGTAGGGTTATGCTGTCCAACGTAGGGTTATGCTGTCCAACGTAGGGTTATGCTGTCCAACGTAGGGTTATGCTGTCCAACGTAGGGTTATGCTGTCCAACGTAGGGTTATGCTGTCCAACGTAGGGTTATGCTGTCCAACGTAGGGTTATGCTGTCCAACGTAGGGTTATGCTGTCCAACGTAGGGTTATGCTGTCCAACGTAGGGTTATGCTGTCCAACGTAGGGTTATGCTGTCCAACGTAGGGTTATGCTGTCCAACGTAGGGTTATGCTGTCCAACGTAGGGTTATGCTGTCCAACGTAGGGTTATGCTGTCCAACGTAGGGTTATGCTGTCCAACGTAGGGTTATGCTGTCCAACGTAGGGTTATGCTGTCCATCGTAGGGTTATGCTGTCCATCGTAGGGTTATGCTGTCCATCGTAGGGTTATGCTGTCCATCGTAGGGTTATGCTGTCCCATCGTAGGGTTATGCTGTCCCATCGTAGGGTTATGCTGTCCCATCGTAGGGTTATGCTGTCCCATCGTAGGGTTATGCTGTCCAACGTAGGGTTATGCTGTCCAACGTAGGGTTATGCTGTCCAACGTAGGGTTATGCTGTCCAACGTAGGGTTATGCTGTCCAACGTAGGGTTATGCTGTCCAACGTAGGGTTATGCTGTCCAACGTAGGGTTATGCTGTCCAACGTAGGGTTATGCTGTCCAACGTAGGGTTATGCTGTCCAACGTAGGGTTATGCTGTCCAACGTAGGGTTATGCTGTCCAACGTAGGGTTATGCTGTCCAACGTAGGGTTATGCTGTCCATCGTAGGGTTATGCTGTCCATCGTAGGGTTATGCTGTCCATCGTAGGGTTATGCTGTCCATCGTAGGGTTATGCTGTCCCATCGTAGGGTTATGCTGTCCCATCGTAGGGTTATGCTGTCCCATCGTAGGGTTATGCTGTCCCATCGTAGGGTTATGCTGTCCCATCGTAGGGTTATGCTGTCCCATCGTAGGGTTATGCTGTCCAACGTAGGGTTATGCTGTCCAACGTAGGGTTATGCTGTCCAACGTAGGGTTATGCTGTCCAACGTAGGGTTATGCTGTCCAACGTAGGGTTATGCTGTCCATCGTAGGGTTATGCTGTCCATCGTAGGGTTATGCTGTCCATCGTAGGGTTATGCTGTCCAACGTAGGGTTATGCTGTCCAACGTAGGGTTATGCTGTCCATCGTAGGGTTATGCTGTCCCATCGTAGGGTTATGCTGTCCCATCGTAGGGTTATGCTGTCCCATCGTAGGGTAATGCTGTCCATCGTAGGGTTATGCTGTCCGTCGTAGGGTAATGCTGTCCGTCGTAGGGTAATGCTGTCCCATCGTAGGGTTATGCTGTCCCATCGTAGGGTTATGCTGTCCCATCGTAGGGTAATGCTGTCCGTCGTAGGGTTATGCTGTCCGTCGTAGGGTAATGCTGTCCATCGTAGGGTAATGCTGTCCAACGTAGGGTTATGCTGTCCAACGTAGGGTTATGCTGTCCATCGTAGGGTTATGCTGTCCAACGTAGGGTAATGCTGTCCATCGTAGGGTAATGCTGTCCATCGTAGGGTAATGCTGTCCATCGTAGGGTAATGCTGTCCATCATAGGGTTATGCTATCCATCGTAGGGTAATGCTGTCCATCGTAGGGTTTTTGGGAGAGGAGAGCTATCATATAGGTCCTTTCTGTTGCAGACAAAGTCCAAGAAGTTCTGTAAGCTGATGGTGTCTTGGATCAAAGCCAGTGGTTTCTCCAGAACTGTAGTGCTGTCCAGCAGCCATGCTTACCAGAGGGATGACCAACAGCTACTGGGGTACAGAACTGCTAGCTACCAAAATTACTATATTCAACTAGACTTTTTTCCCTTTCCATTTGTCACATGAATATATTGAGTGCATGGCAGAGAGCTCTGACTGACAAATCCTACATCAAATATATAAAAAGTATTTCGATATCATTGTCCATGTTCCAATATTCCACCAATGAACATGATGATAGATGAACCCCTTTCTTGCAGCACTCCCCTGCGTTACCTGCAGACTCCCTCCATGCAGAAGGTGACTGGTGACCGGCTGAAGGAGATGGAGTGGAAGGAGATGGAGACAGTATCTACCTTCCCTGGAGTTACCGACTCAGAGCAGCGCCTCTATATACCTGGAGGGGGCGCCACTAAAGGCCTCTTCACTGACAGGTACAGGACAGACTGACGGGGATGTAGGTAGAAGTCACCTCTGAACACTGATACAGGATCATATTTGTTTTTACCCATGTGATGGTTAGGAGTGGGGCGAAGGGTGATTCTAGGTCTGGTTACGGGGCGACTTCTCTTCTACCACAGGGGATGGGTTAGTGGGTGGTCGTAGACATTACTGGCTATATCATCCTCACACGTGCAGTGTGGAACGCTGAACACTACATCTGATAAAGAGGAATATGCTTACCTTGCACAAAAAGTTCACTTAGGTGCACTATGCAGAAATCGCCATTTCCTGGTTGCTAAAATTCTAATAGTTCTCATAATTTCAGTTTGTGTCAAAACAAGCAAGTATAGTTTTTAGAGAATCATTGTACCATCTAAACCGCCGTGAAATTGTTTTTCCATAACCATATTGTATTTTCAGATGTTTGAGGCTGGTGTACCAAACAGAAAGTAAAAGATGCAAAACTACATTTAAGAAATATCTATCTAATAATAGCGTCTTAGACTGGCTTTCAATAAGAATGACAAATGTATAACTCACATGTGGATTTGGTTGGGTCGCCCATAAAGTTACATATTGCGACTAAGGTTTTCTCCATGTTGTCTCTGTGTTCCAGCTGTGCTGAGGACATTCCTCTCCATGTTGTCTCTGTGTTCCAGCTGTGCTGAGGACATTCCTCTCCATGTTGTCTCTGTTCCAGCTGTGCTGAGGACATTCCTCTCCATGTTGTCTCTGTGTTCCGGCTGTGCTGAGGACATTCCTCTCCATGTTGTTGTCTCTGTGTTCCAGCTGTGCTGAGGACATTCCTCTCCATGTTGTTGTCTCTGTGTTCCAGCTGTGCTGAGGACATTCCTCTCCATGGTGTCTCTGTGTTCCATTACATTTACATTTAAGTCATTTAGCAGACGCTCTTATCCAGAGCGACTTACAAATTGGTGCATTCACCTTATGATATCCAGTGGAACAACCACTTTACAATAGTGCATCTAACTCTTTTAAGGGGGGGGGGGGGTTAGAAGGATTACTTTATCCTATCCTAGGTATTCCTTAAAGAGGTGGGGTTTCAGGTGTCTCCGGAAGGTGGTGATTGACTCCGCTGACCTGGCGTCGTGAGGGAGTTTGTTCCACCATTGGGGTGCCAGAGCAGCGAACAGTTTTGACTGGGCTGAGCGGGAACTGTACTTCCTCAGAGGTAGGGAGGCGAGCAGGCCAGAGGTGGATGAACGCAGTGCCCTTGTTTGGGTGTAGGGCCTGATCAGAGCCTGAAGGTACGGAGGTGCCGTTCCCCTCACAGCTCCGTAGGCAAGCACCAGGACATTCCTCTCCATGGTGTCTCTGTGTTCCAGCTGTGCTGAGGACATTCCTCTCCATGGTGTTGTCTCTGTGTTCCGGCTGTGCTGAGGACATTCCTCTCCATGTTGTCTCTGTGTTCCAGCTGTGCTGAGGACATTCCTCTGGTGGTGGTGCTGATCTTCTGCTCTGAAGGAGACAACATCCCAGACGCCTTCACTCTCCTGAACCACCTCAACACCTGGCTCCACCTAGTGGACGCTCCTGTAAGTGCTACCGAATGAGTACAGCCATATGATGTTATGGTCGCTTGTGTATTTACATTTGAGTTATTTAGAAGACACTCCTATCCAGAGCAACTTAGTCAGTACATTCAACTAAGTTAAGTAGGGAAAACAATTACATGTCACATTCATTGCAAGCCAGCAGCATACCACCCTGCATACCACTGTTGGCTTGCTTCTGAAGCTAAGCAGGGTCGGTCCTGGTCAGTCCCTGGATGGGAGACCAGATGCTGCTGGAAGTGGTGTTGGAGGGCCAGTAGGAGGCACTCTTTCCTCTGGTCTAAAAAATATCCCAATGCCCCAGGGCAGTGATTGGGGACACTGCCCTGTGTAGGGTGCCGTCTTTCGGATGGGACGTTAAACGGGTGTCCTGACTCTCTGAGGTCATTAAAGATCCCATGGCACTTATCGTAAGAGTAGGGGTGTTAACCCCGGTGTCCTGGCTAAATTCCCAATCTGGCCCTCAAACCATCATGGTCACCTAATAATCCCCAGTTTATAATTGGCTCATTCATCCCCCTCCTCTCCCCTGTAACTATTCCCCAGGTCGTTGCTGCAAATGAGAACGTGTTCTCAGTCAACTTACCTGGTAAAATAACGGTAAAATAAATAAAATAAAAAAGTACAAATGAAATTAAATGTATTTGTCACATACACATGGTTAGCAGATGTTAATGCGAGTGTAGCGAAATGCTTGTGCTTCTAGTTCCGACAATGCAGTAATAACCAACAAGTAATCTAACCTAACAATTCCACAACTACTACCTTGTACACACAAGTGTAAAGGGATAAAGAATATGTACATAAAGATATATGAATGAGTGATGGTACAGAACAGCAAAGGCAAGATGCAGTAGATGGTATAGAGACAGTATATACATATGAGATGAGTAATGTAGGGTATGTAAACATTATATTAAGTGGCTAGTGATACATTGATTACATACATTGTTCCATTATTAAAGTGTCTAGAGAGTTGAGTCAATATGTTGGCAGCAGCCACTCGATGTTAGTGATGGCTGTTTAACAGTCTGATGGCCTTGAGATAGAAGCTGTTTTTCAGTCTCTCGGTCCCTGCTTTGATGCACCTGTACTGACCTCGCCTTCTGGATGATAGCGGGGTGAACAGGCAGTGGCTCGGGTGGTTGTTGTCCTTGATGATCTTTATGGCCTTCCTGTGACATCGGGCGGTGTAGGTGTCCTGGAGGGCAGGTAGTTTGCCCCCGGTGATGCGTTGTGCATACCTCACTACCCTCTGGAGAGCCTTACGGTTGTGGGCGGAGCAGTTGCCGTACCAGGCGGTGATACAGCCCGACAGGATGCTCTCGATTGTGCATCTGTAGAAGTTTGTGAGTGCTTTTGGTGACAAGCCGAATTTCTTCAGCCTCCTGAGGTTGAAGAGGCGCTGCTGCGCCTTCTTCACAACGCTGTCTGTGTGGGTGGACCATTTCAGTTTGTCCGTGATGTGTACGCCGAGGAACTTAAAACTCTCCACTACTGTCCCGTCAATGTGGATAGGGGGCTGCTACACCCTTTGAAATAGTCACCATCAGCAGAATAAAAAACAAACAAAAATATCATTTTATTTGTCACATGTGCCGAATATAACCGGTGTAGAGATTACTGTGAAATGCTGATTATAACCGGTGTAGACATGTGAAATGCTGATTATAACCGGTGTAGACATTACTGTGAAATGCTGAATATAACCGGTGTAGAGATTACTGTGAAATGCTGATTATAACCGGTGTAGACATGTGAAATGCTGAATATAACCGGTGTAGGGATTACTGTGAAATGCCGAATATAACCGGTGTAGACATTACTGTGAAATGCCGAATATAACCGGTGTAGACATTACTGTGAAATGCCGAATATAACCGGTGTAGACATTACTGTGACATGCCGATTATAACCGGTGTAGACATTACTGTGACATGCCGATTATAACCGGTGTAGACATTACTGTGACATGCCGATTATAACCGGTGTAGACATTACTGTGACATGCCGATTATAACCGGTGTAGACATTACTGTGACATGCCGATTATAACCGGTGTAGACATTACTGTGACATGCCGATTATAACCGGTGTAGACATTACTGTGACATGCCGATTATAACCGGTGTAGACATTACTGTGACATGCCGATTATAACCGGTGTAGACATTACTGTGACATGCCGATTATAACCGGTGTAGACATTACTGTGACATGCCGATTATAACCGGTGTAGACATTACTGTGACATGCCGATTATAACCGGTGTAGACATTACTGTGACATGCCGATTATAACCGGTGTAGACATTACTGTGACATGCCGATTATAACCGGTGTAGACATTACTGTGACATGCCGATTATAACCGGTGTAGACATTACTGTGACATGCCGATTATAACCGGTGTAGACATTACTGTGACATGCCGATTATAACCGGTGTAGACATTACTGTGACATGCCGATTATAACCGGTGTAGACATTACTGTGACATGCCGATTATAACCGGTGTAGACATTACTGTGACATGCCGATTATAACCGGTGTAGACATTACTGTGACATGCCGATTATAACCGGTGTAGACATTACTGTGACATGCCGATTATAACCGGTGTAGACATTACTGTGACATGCCGATTATAACCGGTGTAGACATTACTGTGACATGCCGATTATAACCGGTGTAGACATTGCTGTGACATGCCGATTATAACCGGTGTAGACATTACTGTGACATGCCGATTATAACCGGTGTAGACATTACTGTGACATGCCGATTATAACCGGTGTAGACATTACTGTGACATGCCGATTATAACCGGTGTAGACATTACTGTGACATGCCGATTATAACCGGTGTAGACATTACTGTGAAATGCTTACTTATAAGCCCTAAACCAACAATGCAGAGTAAAAAAAAAAAGTAAAACATCTGCTAAATAAACTAAAGTAAAAATTATAACACAATACAATAACGAGGCTATATACCGTTACCGAGTCAATGTACAGGTTAGTCGAGGTAATATGTACATGTAGGTAGCAGTAAAGTGACTATGCATAGATAATACACTGCTGCTAGTCTGTTTATGTCAATGTATGGTATGTGTGTGTGGCGTCAGTATGCCCGTGTGCTGGAGTATCAGTGTAGTGGTTAGTCCAGTGAATACGTCAAGCCTGTGAGTCCCAGCAAATAATCAGAATAAAATAAGGGGGTCAATGTAAATAGTCTGGTGGCCGTTTGATCAACTGTTCAGGAGTCTTATGGCTTGGGGGTAGAAGCTGTTTAGGAGCCTTTTGGTCCCAGACTTGGCGCTTAGGTACCGCTTGCCGTGTGGTAGCAGAGAGAACAGTCTATGACTTGGGTGGCTGGAGTCTTTTACAATTTTTTTAGTGCCTTCCTCTGACACTGCCTGGTATAGAGGTCCTGGATGGCAGGAAGCTTGGCCCCAGTGATGTACTGGGCCGTTAGCACTACCCTCTGTAGCGCCTTGCGGTGTGATGCCGAGCAGTTGCCACACCAGGTGGTGAAGCAACCAGTCAGGATGCTCTCGATGGTGCCGCTTAAGAACTTTTTGAAGATCTGAGGACCCATGCCAAATCTTTTCAGCCTCCAGAGGGGGAATAGGTGTGGTCGTGCCTTCCTCACGGCTGCCTTGGTGTGTTTGGATCATGATAGTTTGTTGGTGATGTGGACACCAAGGAACTTGAAGCTTTCGACCCGCTCCACTCCGCTACAGCCCCGTCGACGTGAATGGGGGCGTGCCCTCCTTTTCCTGTAATCCACGATCAGCTCCTTTGTCTTTCTCATGTTGAGGGAGAGATTGTTGTCCTGGCATCACATTGCCCGGTCTCTGACCTCCTCCCTATAGGCTGTCTCATCGTTGTCAGTTATCAGGCCTACCACCGTCGTGTTGTCAGCGAACTTAATGATGGTGTTGGAGTCTTGCGTGGCCATGCGGTGGGAGGTACAGGGGGGGACTAAGCATGCATCCCTGAGAGGCCCTTGTGTTGAGGGTCAGTGTGGTGGATGTGTTGTTGCCTACCCTCACCACCTGTGGTTGGCCCATCAGGAAGTCCAGGATCCAGTTGCAGAGGGAGGTGTTCAGTCCAAGGGTCCTTAGCTTAGTGATGAGCTTTGAGGGCACTATGGTGTTGAACGCTGAGTTGTAGTCAATGAACAGCATTCCCTCGTAGGTGTTCCTTTTTCGAGGTGGGAAAGGGCAGTATGATGTGCAATAGAGATTGCGTCATCTATGGCTCTGTTAGGGCGGTACGCGAATTGGAGTGGGTTCAGGGTGTCTGGGATGATGGTGTTGCTGGTCATGGCTCACATCGTTTCAAAGCATTTCAGGGCTACAGATGTGAGTCCTACCGTGCAATAGTCATTTAGACAGGTGACCTTGGCGTTCTTGGGCACAGGCACTATGTTGGTCTGCTTGAAACATGTAGGTATTACAGACTCGGACAGGGGAGGGTGAAAATGTTAGTGAAGACACTTGCCAGCTGGTCAGCGCATGCTCTGAGTACACATCCTGGTAATCTGATCATCTGGCCCTGCGACCTTCTGAATGTTAACCTGTTTTAAAGGTCTTACTCCCATTGGCTACAGAGGGTGTGATCAAACAGTCGTCCGGAACAGCTGGTGCTCTCACGCATGGTTCTGTGTTGCTTACCTCGACGCGAGCATGAAAGCATTTAGCGTCTGTTAGGCTTGCTTCACTGGGCAGCTCTTTGTTGTTAGGCTTGCTTCACTGGGCAGTTCTTCCCTTTGTAATCCATGATAGTTTGCTGTCACATCCCTGTCACATCCGGCGAGCGTCAGTCGGTGTAGTACAATTTGATCTTAGTCCTGTATTGATGCTTTGCCTGTTTGATGGTTCGTCGGATGGCATAGCGGGATTTCTTATAAGCGTCCGGATTAGTGTCCCGCTACTTGAAAGTGGCAGCTTTTAGCTCCGTGCGGATGTTGCCTGTAATCCATGGCTTCTGGTTGGAATATGTACGTACAGTCACTGTGGGGACGAGGACGTCGACGCACTGATTAATGAAGCCGGTGACTGATGTGGTGAACTCCTCAATGCCTTCGAACCACTTCCGTATTGAGCGCATCACTGGTACTTTAAGTTTTTGCTTGTAAGCAGGAATCGGGAGGATAGTTATGGTCAGATTTGCCAAATGGCGGGTGAGGGAGAGCTTTGTACGTTTCTCTGTGTGTGGAGTAAAGGTGACCGATATTACATTTTTTTTTTTTTCACTAGTTGCACGTGACATGCTGGTAGAAATTACGTATAACAAATTTCAGTTTCCCTGAATTAAAATCCCCGGCCTCTAGGAGCGCCACATCTGGGTGAGCATTTTCTTGTTTGCTTATGTCCTTATACAGCTCGTTGATGGTAAATAGACAGCTACGAAGAATATAGATAAACTCTGTTGGTAAATAGTGTTGTCTACAGTTTATCATGAGGTACTCTACCTCAGGTGAGCAAAACCTTGAGACTTCCTTTTTATATTAGAGATTGTGCACCAGCTGTTGACAGAGACACACACACCACCCCCTCCCTGATCTTACCGCAGGCTGCTGTTCTGTCTTGCCGAGGCACAGAAAAAACGGCTAACTGTATATTATCCATGTCGTTGTTCAGCCACGACTCTGAAACACAGGATATTAGTTATTCATGTTCCGTTTATACATGCCTTCTCCATCCTTCATAGGCCCAGACGCAGCCAAAGTGGAGGATACCAGCATCATGGAGGCTGCTCTTTGGCAGTGGCATCCCCCCTGCACTCTTCTAAATCTTCCCCCCTTCTAAATCACCCAGTGGCATCTCCCTGCTCTGTCCTAAATCCCCTCCCCCCAACTCTCTCAATCCCCCCCATCTCTTTTTTAAATCTGTGCCCCCCTCCCCTCTCCAGAGATTGGTGACTCGACCCAGAATATAGATTGGTCTGAATGCTTAGAAAATGGATAACACCATCTTTGGTGTTATGAGTCCAGGTTTAAAGACCTGAAGTGTGCCTAGTGGTTGTCATTACCTACCCTGGTGATGAGAATCAATATTTACTGTATGGTTATTAAAAGTATTAAATCATCTCTGGTGTCCAGTGTCAGTTAATGCAGTCTTTGTAGAGAATGTGTGCGCCCCTATATAGGGCACTACTTTTGACCTGGTCTACAGGGAATATGGGGCCATTTGACCTGGTCTATAGGGAATATGGGGCCTTTTGACCTATAGGGAATACGGGAACTTTTGACCTGGTCTATAGGGAATACGGGGCCATTTGACCTGGTCTATAGGGAATATGGGGCCATTTGACCAATAGGGAATATGGGGCCATTTGACCTATAGGGAATATGGGAACTTTTGACCTGGTCTACAGGGAATATGGGGCCATTTGACCTGGTCTATAGGGAATATGGGGCCTTTTGACCTATAGGGAATATGGGGCCATTTGACCTGGTCTATAGGGAATATTGGGCCATTTGACCTGGTCTATAGGGAATATTGGGCCATTTGACCTGGTCTATAGGGAATATGGGGCCATTTGACCTGGTCTATAGGGAATATTGGGCCATTTGACCTGGTCTATAGGGAATATGGGGCCATTTGACCTGGTCTATAGGGAGTATGGGGCCATTTGACCTGGTCTATAGTGAATATGGGACCTTTTGACCTAGTCTATAGGGAATATGGGGCCTTTTGAACTGGTCTTTTGGGAATATGGGGCCTTGTGACCTGGTCTATAGGGAATATGGGGATTTTTGACCTGGTCTATAGGGAATATGGGACCATTTGACCTGGTCTTTAGGGAGTATGGGGCCATTTGACCTGGTCTTTAGGGAGTATGGGGCCATTTGACCTGGTCTATAGGGAATATGGGGCCATTTGACCTGGTCTATAGGGAATATGGGGCCTTTTGACCTATAGGGAATATGGGGCCATTTGACCTGGTCTATAGGGAATATGGGGCCATTTGACCTGGTCTATAGGGAATATGGGAACTTTTGACCTGGTCTATAGGGAATATGGGGCCATTTGACCTGGTCTATAGGGAATATGGGGCCATTTGACCTGGTCTATAGGGAATATGGGGCCATTTGACCAATAGGGAATATGGGGCCATTTGACCAATAGGGAATATGGGGCCATTTGACCTATAGGGAATATGGGAACTTTTGACCTGGTCTACAGGGAATATGGGGCCATTTGACCTGGTCTATAGGGAATATGGGGCCTTTTGACCTATAGGGAATATGGGGCCATTTGACCTGGTCTATAGGGAATATGGGGCCATTTGACCTGGTCTATAGGGAATATGGGAACTTTTGACCTGGTCTATAGGGAGTATGGGGCCATTTGACCTGGTCTATAGGGAATATGGGGCCATTTGACCTGGTCTATAGGGAATATGGGAACTTTTGACCTGGTCTATAGGGAATATGGGATCATTTGACCTGGTCTATAGGGAATATGGGGCCATTTGACCTGGTCTATAGGGAATATGGGGCCATTTGACCAATAGGGAATATGGGGCCATTTGACCAATAGGGAATATGGGGCCATTTGACCTATAGGGAATATGGGAACTTTTGACCTGGTCTACAGGGAATATGGGGCCATTTGACCTGGTCTATAGGGAATATGGGGCCTTTTGACCTATAGGGAATATGGGGCCATTTGACCTGGTCTATAGGGAATATTGGGCCATTTGACCTGGTCTATAGGGAATATGGGGCCATTTGACCTGGTCTATAGGGAATATGAGGATTTTTGACCTGGTCTATAGGGAATATGGGGATTTTTGACCTGGTCTATAGGGAATATGGGGATTTTTGACCTGGTCTATAGGGAATATGGGACCATTTGACCTGGTCTATAGGGAGTATGGGGCCATTTGACCTGGTCTTTAGGGAGTATGGGGCCATTTGACCTGGTCTATAGGGAATTTGGGGCCATTTGACCTGGTCTATAGTGAATATGGGACCTTTTGACCTAGTCTATAGGGAATATGGGGCCTTTTGAACTGGTCTATAGGGAATATGGGGCCATTTGACCTGGTCTTTTGGGAATATGGGGCCTTGTGACCTGGTCTATAGGGAATATGGGGATTTTTGACCTGGTCTATAGGGAATATGGGACCATTTGACCTGGTCTTTAGGGAGTATGGGGCCATTTGACCTGGTCTTTAGGGAGTATGGGGCCATTTGACCTGGTCTATAGGGAATATGGGGCCATTTGACCTGGTCTATAGGGAATATGGGGCCTTTTGACCTATAGGGAATATGGGGCCATTTGACCTGGTCTATAGGGAATATGGGGCCATTTGACCTGGAATATGGGAACTTTTGACCTGGTCTATAGGGAATATGGGGCCATTTGACCTGGTCTATAGGGAATATGGGGCCATTTGACCTGGTCTATAGGGAATATGGGGCCATTTGACCAATAGGGAATATGGGGCCATTTGACCAATAGGGAATATGGGGCCATTTGACCTATAGGGAATATGGGAACTTTTGACCTGGTCTACAGGGAATATGGGGCCATTTGACCTGGTCTATAGGGAATATGGGGCCTTTTGACCTATAGGGAATATGGGGCCATTTGACCTGGTCTATAGGGAATATTGGGCCATTTGACCTGGTCTATAGGGAATATGGGGATTTTTGACCTGGTCTATAGGGAATATGGGACCATTTGACCTGGTCTATAGGGAGTATGGGGCCATTTGACCTGGTCTTTAGGGAGTATGGGGCCATTTGACCTGGTCTATAGGGAATTTGGGGCCATTTGACCTGGTCTATAGTGAATATGGGACCTTTTGACCTAGTCTATAGGGAATATGGGGCCTTTTGAACTGGTCTATAGGGAATATGGGGCCATTTGACCTGGTCTTTTGGGAATATGGGGCCTTGTGACCTGGTCTATAGGGAATATGGGACCATTTGACCTGGTCTTTAGGGAGTATGGGGCCATTTGACCTGGTCTTTAGGGAGTATGGGGCCATTTGACCTGGTCTATAGGGAATATGGGGCCATTTGACCTGGTCTATAGGGAATATGGGGCCTTTTGACCTATAGGGAATATGGGGCCATTTGACCTGGTCTATAGGGAATATGGGGCCATTTGACCTGGTCTATAGGGAATATGGGAACTTTTGACCTGGTCTATAGGGAATATGGGGCCATTTGACCTGGTCTATAGGGAATATGGGGCCATTTGACCTGGTCTATAGGGAATATGGGGCCATTTGACCAATAGGGAATATGGGGCCATTTGACCAATAGGGAATATGGGGCCATTTGACCTATAGGGAATATGGGAACTTTTGACCTGGTCTACAGGGAATATGGGGCCATTTGACCTGGTCTATAGGGAATATGGGGCCTTTTGACCTATAGGGAATATGGGGCCATTTGACCTGGTCTATAGGGAATATTGGGCCATTTGACCTGGTCTATAGGGAATATTGGGCCATTTGACCTGGTCTATAGGGAATATGGGGCCATTTGACCTGGTCTATAGGGAGTATGGGGCCATTTGACCTGGTCTATAGGGAGTATTCGGCCTTTTGACCTGGTCTATAGGGAATATGGGGCCTTTTGACCAATAGGGAATATGGGGCCATTTGACCTGGTCTATAGGGAATATGGGGCCATTTGACCTGGTCTATAGGGAATATGGGGCCATTTGACCTGGTCTATAAGGAATATGGGACCTTTTGACCTGGTCTATAGGGAATATGGGGCCATTTGACCTGGTCTATAGGGAATATGAGGATTTTTGACCTGGTCTATAGGGAATATGGGGATTTTTGACCTGGTCTATAGGGAATATGGGACCATTTGACCTGGTCTATAGGGAGTATGGGGCCATTTGACCTGGTCTTTAGGGAGTATGGGGCCATTTGACCTGGTCTATAGGGAATTTGGGGCCATTTGACCTGGTCTATAGTGAATATGGGACCTTTTGACCTAGTCTATAGGGAATATGGGGCCTTTTGAACTGGTCTATAGGGAATATGGGGCCATTTGACCTGGTCTTTTGGGAATATGGGGCCTTGTGACCTGGTCTATAGGGAATATGGGGATTTTTGACCTGGTCTATAGGGAATATGGGACCATTTGACCTGGTCTTTAGGGAGTATGGGGCCATTTGACCTGGTCTTTAGGGAGTATGGGGCCATTTGACCTGGTCTATAGGGAATATGGGGCCATTTGACCTGGTCTATAGGGAATATGGGGCCTTTTGACCTATAGGGAATATGGGGCCATTTGACCTGGTCTATAGGGAATATGGGGCCATTTGACCTGGTCTATAGGGAATATGGGAACTTTTGACCTGGTCTATAGGGAATATGGGGCCATTTGACCTGGTCTATAGGGAATATGGGGCCATTTGACCTGGTCTATAGGGAATATGGGGCCATTTGACCAATAGGGAATATGGGGCCATTTGACCAATAGGGAATATGGGGCCATTTGACCTATAGGGAATATGGGAACTTTTGACCTGGTCTACAGGGAATATGGGGCCATTTGACCTGGTCTATAGGGAATATGGGGCCTTTTGACCTATAGGGAATATGGGGCCATTTGACCTGGTCTATAGGGAATATTGGGCCATTTGACCTGGTCTATAGGGAATATGGGGATTTTTGACCTGGTCTATAGGGAATATGGGACCATTTGACCTGGTCTATAGGGAGTATGGGGCCATTTGACCTGGTCTTTAGGGAGTATGGGGCCATTTGACCTGGTCTATAGGGAATTTGGGGCCATTTGACCTGGTCTATAGTGAATATGGGACCTTTTGACCTAGTCTATAGGGAATATGGGGCCTTTTGAACTGGTCTATAGGGAATATGGGGCCATTTGACCTGGTCTTTTGGGAATATGGGGCCTTGTGACCTGGTCTATAGGGAATATGGGACCATTTGACCTGGTCTTTAGGGAGTATGGGGCCATTTGACCTGGTCTTTAGGGAGTATGGGGCCATTTGACCTGGTCTATAGGGAATATGGGGCCATTTGACCTGGTCTATAGGGAATATGGGGCCTTTTGACCTATAGGGAATATGGGGCCATTTGACCTGGTCTATAGGGAATATGGGGCCATTTGACCTGGTCTATAGGGAATATGGGAACTTTTGACCTGGTCTATAGGGAATATGGGGCCATTTGACCTGGTCTATAGGGAATATGGGGCCATTTGACCTGGTCTATAGGGAATATGGGGCCATTTGACCTGGTCTATAGGGAATATTGGGCCATTTGACCTGGTCTATAGGGAATATTGGGCCATTTGACCTGGTCTATAGGGAATATGGGGCCATTTGACCTGGTCTATAGGGAGTATGGGGCCATTTGACCTGGTCTATAGGGAGTATGGGGCCTTTTGACCTGGTCTATAGGGAATATGGGGCCTTTTGACCAATAGGGAATATGGGGCCATTTGACCTGGTCTATAGGGAATATGGGGCCATTTGACCTGGTCTATAGGGAATATGGGGCCATTTGACCTGGTCTATAAGGAATATGGGACCTTTTGACCTGGTCTATAGGGAATATGGGGCCATTTGACCTGGTCTATAGGGAATATGAGGATTTTTGACCTGGTCTATAGGGAATATTGGGCCATTTGACCTGGTCTATAGGGAATATGGGGCCATTTGACCTGGTCTATAGGGAGTATGGGGCCATTTGACCTGGTCTATAGGGAGTATGGGGCCTTTTGACCTGGTCTATAGGGAATATGGGGCCTTTTGACCAATAGGGAATATGGGGCCATTTGACCTGGTCTATAGGGAATATGGGGCCATTTGACCTGGTCTATAGGGAATATGGGGCCATTTGACCTGGTCTATAAGGAATATGGGACCTTTTGACCTGGTCTATAGGGAATATGGGGCCATTTGACCTGGTCTATAGGGAATATGAGGATTTTTGACCTGGTCTATAGGGAATATGGGGATTTTTGACCTGGTCTATAGGGAGTATGGGGCCATTTGACCTGGTCTATAGGGAGTATGGGGCCATTTGACCTGGTCTTTAGGGAGTATGGGGCCATTTGACCTGGTCTATAGGGAATTTAGGGCCATTTGACCTGGTCTATAGTGAATATGGGACCTTTTGACCTAGTCTATAGGGAATATGGGGCCTTTTGAACTGGTCTATAGGGAATATGGGGCCATTTGACCTGGTCTTTTGGGAATATGGGGCCTTGTGACCTGGTCTATAGGGAATATGGGGATTTTTGACCTGGTCTATAGGGAATATGGGACCATTTGACCTGGTCTTTAGGGAGTATGGGGCCATTTGTGAATCCAAGATGGCGTAGCAGTCAGATGTCCTTTGTCCTCGTCCTGTCCCGTGTATATATTTTTTATATATTTTCTTCGCATTTCTTTTTATATATATTTTTTTTCTTCTTAAAAACTCAACTTCAAAACACTCTCCTGCAACCTACCTCACCAAATGTGGTGCGGATCTGTTTTTTTTCTCCTCAAAGGTATTATTCACCTCGTATCCGAAATCTACAACAGAAGCTAGCCAGAAGTTAGCCAGCTCACAAGCTAACGTGAGTAGTTCAGCTAACCACAGCTAGCGCTTATCAGCTATCCTTTAGCTCGGAAAACTATTGCCAGTTTTGTACAACGCGACTCAGACCAGAGCATACCAGACCTATTTTCTCTCCATATCCCCGGATTTTTACCGCAAGCTCTGGACATTTACACCTGGATCTTGCAGCTAACTAGCTGCTATCCGAGTGACTATTGGCTAACATCAATTCCGGAGCAAACACCAATTATCCCGGAGCTAGCCAGCTGAAGAGTTCCATCAGCCACTCCTGGGCTACAATCACCTATCCGGACCCGTTTTACTGCCGATGCGGAGCCCCACCGGGCCTTCACGACTGGGATACCGACGTTATCTGCCCGAGGGAGTTATTCATCTAGCCAGAAGTTAGCCAGCTCACAAGCTAACGTGAGTAGTTCAGCTAACCACAGCTAGCGCTTATCAGCTATCCTTTAGCTCGGAAAACTATTGCCAGTTTTGTACAACGCGACTCAGACCAGAGCATACCAGACCTATTTTCTCTCCATATCCCCGGATTTTTACCGCAAGCTCTGGACATTTACACCTGGATCTTGCAGCTAACTAGCTGCTATCCGAGTGACTATTGGCTAACATCAATTCCGGAGCAAACACCAATTATCCCGGAGCTAGCCAGCTGAAGAGTTCCATCAGCCACTCCTGGGCTACAATCACCTATCCGGACCCGTTTTACTGCCGATGCGGAGCCCCACCGGGCCTTCACGACTGGGATACCGACGTTATCTGCCCGAGGGAGTTATTCATCTAGCCAGAAGTTAGCCAGCTCACAAGCTAACGTGAGTAGTTCAGCTAACCACAGCTAGCGCTTATCAGCTATCCTTTAGCTCGGAAAACTATTGCCAGTTTTGTACAACGCGACTCAGACCAGAGCATACCAGACCTATTTTCTCTCCATATCCCCGGATTTTTACCGCAAGCTCTGGACATTTACACCTGGATCTTGCAGCTAACTAGCTGCTATCCGAGTGACTATTGGCTAACATCAATTCCGGAGCAAACACCAATTATCCCGGAGCTAGCCAGCTGAAGAGTTCCATCAGCCACTCCTGGGCTACAATCACCTATCCGGACCCGTTTTACTGCCGATGCGGAGCCCCACCGGGCCTTCACGACTGGGATACCGACGTTATCTGCCCGAGGGAGTTATTCAACTGGCCCCTCCATCGCGACGTAACCTGAACGCCCATATGCTAACTGCGGCCCGCTAATCGTTAGCTGTCTTGAGCATATCGGCTGCTATCTGAACAGGTCTATCGAACAATCTTACGCCGCGGGCTAGCTTAGTGGAGGCCTCACTGCTCCATCTACGGCTGCCCCCTGGACACTATGATCACTTGGCTACATAGCTGATGCTTGCTTGACTGTCCATTAATTCACGGTACTCCATTCCGTTTATTTGTGTTTTATCTGTCGGCTCTGTGCTTTAACTCAGGATCTGTGTGTAGTTAATCCGACCCTCTCTGCCTAGCCGTCGCCATTTTTACCTGCTGCTGCTGTGTTAACTGACTAGCTGCTGTTATCTCACCTGTTGTTTTAGCTAGCTCTCCCAATCAAGACCTGCAATCACTTTATGCCTTATTGTATGTCTCTCTCAAACATCAATATGCCTTGCATACTGTTGTTCAGGCTAGTTATCATTGTTTTGGTTTGCAATGGACCCTGTAGTTCCACTCTCCGTACCTCTGATACCTCCTTGGTCCCACCCCCCACACATGCGGTGACCTCACCCATTGAGACCAGCATGTCCAGAGATACAACCTCTCTTATCATCACCCAGTGCCTGGGCTTGCCTCCGCTGTACCCACGCCCCACCATACCCCTGTCTGCACATTATGCCCAGAATCTATTCTACCACGCCCATAAATCTGCTCCTTTTATTCTTTGTCCCCAACGCTCTAGGCGACCAGTTTTGATAGCCTTTAGCCGCACCCTCATCCTACTACTCCTCTGTTCCTCGGGTGATGTGGAGGTAAACCCAGGCCCTGCATGTCCCCAGTCACCCTCATTTGTTGACTTCTGTGATCGAAAAAGCCTTGGCCTCATGCATGTCAACATCAGAAGCCTCCTCCCTAAGTTTGCCTTACTCACCGCTTTAGCACACTCTGCCAACCCTGATGTCCTTGCCGTGTCCGAATCCTGGCTTAGGAAGGCCACCAAAAATTCTGAGATTTCCATACCCAACTATAACACTTTCCGTCAAGATAGAACTGCCAAAGGTGGAGGAGTTGCAATCTACTGCAGAGATAGCCTGCAAAGTTCTGTCATACTTTCCAGGTCTATGCCCAAACAGTTCGAACTTCTAATTTTAAAAATTAATCTCTCCAGAAATAAGTCTCTCACTGTTGCCGCCTGCTACCGACCCCCCTCAGCTCCCAGCTGTGCCCTGGACACCATCTGTGAATTGATCGCTCCCCATCTAGCTTCAGAGTTTGTTCTGTTAGGTGACCTAAACTGGGATATGCTTAACACCCCGGCAGTCCTACAATCCAAGCTTGATGCCCTCAATCTCACACAAATCATCAAGGAACCCACCAGGTACAACCCTAAATCCGTAAACATGGGCACCCTAATAGACATTATCCTGACCAACCTGCCCTCCAAATACACCTCTGCTGTCTTCAATCAAGATCTCAGCGATCACTGCCTCATTGCCTGTATCCGCCACGGGTCCGCGGTCAAACGACCACCCCTCATCACTGTCAAACGCTCCCTAAAACACTTCTGCGAGCAGGCCTTTCTAATCGACCTGGCCCGGGTACCCTGGAAGGATATTGACCTCATCCCGTCAGTTGAGGATGCCTGGTCATTCTTTAAATGTTACTTCCTCACCATATTAGACAAGCATGCTCCGTTCAAAAAATGCAGAACCAAGAACAGATATAGCCCTTGGTTCACTCCAGACCTGACTGCCCTCGACCAGCACAAAAACATCCTGTGGCGAACTGCAATAGCATCGAAGAGCCCCCGCGATATGCAACTGTTCAGGGAAGTCAGGAACCAATACACGCAGTCAGTCAGGAAAGCAAAGGCCAGCTTTTTCAAGCAGAAATTTGCATCCTGTAGCTCTAACTCCAAAAAGTTCTGGGATACTGTAAAGTCCATGGAGAACAAGAGCACCTCCTCCCAGCTGCCCACTGCACTGAGGCTAGGTAACACGGTCACCACCGATAAATCCGTGATAATCGAAGACTTCAACAAGCATTTCTCAATGGCTGGCCATGCCTTCCTCCTGGCGACTCCAACCTTGGCCAACAGCCCCGCCCCCCCCCGCTGCTACTCGCCCAAGCCTCCCCAGCTTCTCCTTTACCCAAATCCAGATAGCAGATGTTCTGAAAGAGCTGGAAAACCTGGACCCATACAAATCAGCTGGGCTTGACAATCTGGACCCCCTATTTCTGAAACTGTCCGCCGCCATTGTCGCACCCCCTATCACCAGCCTGTTCAACCTCTCCTTCGTATCATCTGAGATCCCCAAGGATTGGAAAGCTGCCGCGGTCATCCCCCTCTTCAAAGGGGGAGACACCCTGGACCCAAACTGTTACAGACCTATATCCATCCTGCCCTGCCTATCTAAGGTCTTCGAAAGCCAAGTCAACAAACAGATCACTGACCATCTCGAATCCCACCGTACCTTCTCCGCTGTGCAATCCGGTTTCCGAGCCGGTCATGGGTGCACCTCAGCCACGCTCAAGGTACTAAACGATATCATAACCGCCATCGATAAAAGACATTACTGTGCAGCCGTCTTCATCGACCTGGCCAAGGCTTTCGACTCTGTCAATCACCATATTCTTATCGGCAGACTCAGTAGCCTCGGTTTTTCTAATGACTGCCTTGCCTGGTTCACCAACTACTTTGCAGACAGAGTTCAGTGTGTCAAATCGGAGGGCATGTTGTCCGGTCCTCTGGCAGTCTCTATGGGGGTTCCACAGGGTTCAATTCTCGGGCCGACTCTTTTCTCTGTATACATCAATGATGTTGCTCTTGTTGCGGGCGATTCCCTGATCCACCTCTACGCAGACGACACCATTCTATATACTTCCGGCCCTTCCTTGGACACTGTGCTATCTAACCTCCAAACGAGCTTCAATGCCATACAACACTCCTTCCGTGGCCTCCAACTGCTCTTAAACGCTAGTAAAACCAAATGCATGCTTTTCAACCGTTCGCTGCCTGCACCCGCACGCCCGACTAGCATCACCACCCTGGACGGTTCCGACCTAGAATATGTGGACATCTATAAGTACCTAGGTGTCTGGCTAGACTGCAAACTCTCCTTCCAGACTCATATCAAACATCTCCAATCCAAAATCAAAGCAAGAATCGGCTTTCTATTCCGCAACAAAGCCTCCTTCACTCACGCCGCCAAACTTACCCTAGTAAAACTGACTATCCTACCGATCCTCGACTTCGGCGATGTCATCTACAAAATAGCTTCCAATACTCTACTCAGCAAACTGGATGCAGTTTATCACAGTGCCATTCGTTTTGTTACTAAAGCACCTTATACGACCCACCACTGCGACCTGTATGCCCTAGTCGGCTGGCCCTCGCTACATGTTCGTCGTCAGACCCACTGGCTCCAGGTCATCTACAAGGCTATGCTAGGTAAAGTGCCGCCTTATCTCAGTTCACTGGTCACGATGGCTACACCCACCCGCAACACGCGCTCCAGCAGGTGTATCTCACTGATCATCCCTAAAGCCAAAACCTCATTTGGACGCCTTTCCTTCCAGTTCTCTGCTGCCTGCGACTGGAACGAATTGCAAAAATCTCTGAAGTTGGAGACTTTTATCTCCCTCAACAACTTTAAAAATCTGCTATCCGAGCAGCTAACCGATCACTGCAGCTGTACATAGTCCATCTGTAAACTACCCACCCAATTTACCTACCTCACCCCCCATACTGCTTTTATTTATTTACTTTTCTGCTCTTTTGCACACCAGTATCTCTTCTTGCACATGATCATCTGATGATTTATCACTCCAGTGTTAATCTGCTAAATTGTAATTATTCGATTTATTGCCTACCTCATGCCTTTTGCACACATTGTATATAGATTCTCTTTTTTTCTTTTTTTTTCTACCATGTTATTGACTTGTTTATTGTTTACTCCATGTGTAACTCTGTGTTGTCTGTTCACACTGCTATGCTTTATCTTGGCCAGGTCGCAGTTGCAAATGAGAACTTGTTCTCAACTAGCCTACCTGGTTAAATAAAGGTGAAATAAAAAAATAAAAAAAATAAAAAATTTGACCTGGTCTATAGGGAATATGGGGCCATTTGACCTGGTCTATAGGGAATATGGGGCCTTTTGACCTATAGGGAATATGGGGCCATTTGACCTGGTCTATAGGGAATATGGGGCCATTTGACCTGGTCTATAGGGATTATGGGAACTTTTGACCTGGTCTATAGGGAATATGGGGCCATTTGACCTGGTCTATAGGGAATATGGGGCCATTTGACCTGGTCTATAGGGAATATGGGTTCATTTGACCTATAGGGAATATGGGGCCATTTGACCTGGTCTATAGGGAATATGGGGCCTTTTGACCTGGTCTATAGGGAGTATGGGGCCATTTGACCTGGTCTATAGGGAGTATGGGGCCATTTGACCTGGTCTATAAGGAATATGGGACCATTTGACCTGGTCTATAAGGAATATGGGACCTTTTGACCTGACCTATAGGGAGTATGGGGCCCTTTCACCTGG
Source organism: Salvelinus alpinus (assembly GCF_045679555.1). Taxonomy (NCBI): domain Eukaryota; kingdom Metazoa; phylum Chordata; class Actinopteri; order Salmoniformes; family Salmonidae; genus Salvelinus; species Salvelinus alpinus. Next base: position 5,350,990 of record NC_092114.1, read on the forward strand.
TCTATAGGGAATATGGGTCCATTTGACCTGGTCTATAGGGAATATGGGGCCTTTTGACCTGGTCTATAGGGAGTATGGGGCCTTTTGACCTGGTCTATAGGGAGTATGGGGCCTTTTGACCTGGTCTATAGGGAATATGGGGCCTTTTGACCTGGTCTATAGGGAGTATGGGGCCTTTTGACCTGGTCTATAGGGAATATGGGGCCATTTGACCTGGTCTTTTTGGAATATGGGGCCTTTTGACCTGGTCTATAGGGAAGATGGGGCCATTTCACCTATAGGGAATATGGGGCCATTTGACCTATATGGAATATGGGGCCATTTGACCTGGTCTATAGGGAATATGGGGCCATTTGACCTGGTCTATAGGGAATATGGGACCTTTTGACCTGGTCTATAGGGAATATGGGGCCATTTGACCTGGTCTATAGGGAATATGGGAACTTTTGACCTGGTCTATAGGGAATATGGTGCCATTTGACCTATAGGGAATATGGGGCCATTTGACCTAGTCTATAGGGAATATGGGGCCATTTGACCTGGTCTATAGGGAATATGGGGCCATTTGACCTGGTCTATAGGGAATATGGGGCCATTTGACCTATAGGGAATATGGGGCCATTTGACCTGGTCTATAGGGAATATGGGGCCTTTTGACCTGGTCTATAAGGAATATGGGACCTTTTGACCTGGTCTATAGGGAATATGGGGCCATTTGACCTGGTCTTTTGGGAATATGGGGCCTTTTGACCTGGTCCATAGGGATTATGGGGCCTTTTGACTTTTAGGGAATATGGGGCCATTTGACCTGGTCTATAGGGAATATGGGGCCATTTGACCTGGTCTATAGGGAATATGGGGCCATTTGACCTGGTCTATAGGGAATATGGGGCCTTTTGACTTTTAGGGAATATGGGGCCATTTGACCTGGTCTATAGGGAATATGGGGCCATTTGACCTGGTCTATAGGGAATATGGGGCCATTTGACCTGGTCTATAGGGAATATGGGGCCATTTGACCTGGTCTATAGGGAATATGGGGCCATTTGACCTGGTCTATAGGGAATATGGGGCCATTTGACCTGGTCTATAGGGAATATGGGGCCATTTGACCTGGTCTATAGGGAATATGGGGCCATTTGACCTGGTCTATAGGGAATATGGGGCCTTTTGACCTGGTCTATAGGGAGTATGGGGCCTTTTGACCTGGTTTATAGGGAATATGGGGCCTTTTGACCTGGTCTATAAGGAATATGGGACCTTTTGACCTAGTCTATAGGGAATATGGGGCCTTTTGACCTGGTCTATAGGGAATATGGGGCCATTTGACCTGGTCTTTTGGGAATATGGGACCATTTGACCTGGTCTATAGGGAATATGGGGCCATTTGACCTGGTCTTTAGGGAGTATGTGGCCATTTGACCTGGTCTTTAGGGAGTATGGGGCCATTTGACTTGGTCTATAGGGAATATGGGGCCATTTGACCTGGTCTATAGGGAATATGGGGCCTTTTGACCTGGTCTATAGGGAATATGAGGATTTTTGACCTGGTCTATAGGGAATATGGGGATTTTTGACCTGGTCTATAGGGAATATGGGACCATTTGACCTGGTCTATAGGGAGTATGGGGCCATTTGACCTGGTATTTAGGGAGTATGGGGCCATTTGACCTGGTCTATAGGGAATTTGGGGCCATTTGACCTGGTCTATAGTGAATATGGGGCCATTTGACCTGGTCTATAAGGAATATGGGACCTTTTGACCTAGTCTATAGGGAATATGGGGCCTTTTGAACTGGTCTATAGGGAATATGGGGCCATTTGACCTGGTCTTTTGGGAATATGGGGCCTTTTGACCTGGTCTATAGGGAATATGGGGATTTTTGACCTGGTCTATAGGGAATATGGGACCATTTGACCTGGTCTTTAGGGAGTATGAGGCCATTTGACCTGGTCTTTAGGGAGTATGGGGCCATTTGACCTGGTCTATAGGGAGTATGGGGCCTTTTGACCTGGTCTATAGGGAGTATGGGGCCTTTTGACCTGGTCTATAGGGAATATGGGGCCTTTTGACCTGGTCTATAGGGAATATGGGGCCTTTTGACCTGGTCTATAGGGAGTATGGGGCCTTTTGACCTGGTCTATAGGGAATATGGGGCCATTTGACCTGGTCTATAGGGAATATGGGGCCTTTTGACCTATAGGGAATATGGGGCCATTTGACCTGGTCTATAGGGAATATGGGGCCATTTGACCTGGTCTATAGGGAATATGGGAACTTTTGACCTATAGGGAATATGGGGCCATTTGACCTGGTCTATAGGGAATATGGGGCCTTTTGACCTGGTCTATAGGGAGTATGGGGCCATTTGACCTGGTCTATAGGGAGTATGGGGCCATTTGACCTGGTCTATAAGGAATATGGGACCATTTGACCTGGTCTATAAGGAATATGGGACCTTTTGACCTGACCTATAGGGAGTATGGGGCCCTTTCACCTGGTCTATAGGGAATATGGGTCCATTTGACCTGGTCTATAGGGAATATGGGGCCTTTTGACCTGGTCTATAGGGAGTATGGGGCCTTTTGACCTGGTCTATAGGGAGTATGGGGCCTTTTGACCTGGTCTATAGGGAGTATGGGGCCTTTTGACCTGGTCTATAGGGAGTATGGGGCCATTTGACCTGGTCTATAGGGAATATGGGGCCATTTGACCTGGTCTATAGGGAATATGGGGCCTTTTGACCTGGTCTATAGGGTGTATGGGGCCATTTGACCTGGTCTATAGGGAGTATGGGGCCATTTGACCTGGTCTATAGGGAATATGGGTCCATTTGACCTGGTCTATAGGGAATATGGGGCCTTTTGACCTGGTCTATAGGGAGTATGGGGCCATTTGACCTGGTCTATAGGGAATATGGGGCCATTTGACCTGGTCTATAGGGAATATGGGGCCTTTTGACCTGGTCTATAGGGAATATGGGGCCATTTGACCTGGTCTATAGGGAATATGGGGCCTTTTGACCTGGTCTATAGGGAATATGGGGCCATTTGACCTGGTCTATAGGGAATATGGGGCCATTTGACCTGGTCTTTTTGGAATATGGGGCTTTTTGACCTATAGGGAATATGGGTTCTTTTGACCTGGTCTATAGGGAATATGGGACCATTTGACCTGGTCTATAGGGAGTATGGGGCCTTTTGACCTGGTCTATAGGGAATATGGGGCCATTTGACCTGGTCTATAGGGAATATGGGGCCTTTTGACCTATAGGGAATATGGGGCCATTTGACCTGGTCTATAGGGAATATGGGGCCATTTGACCTGGTCTATAGGGAATATGGGACCATTTGACCTGGTCTATAGGGAATATGGGGCCTTTTGACCTATAGGGAATATGGGGCCTTTTGACCTGGTCTATAGGGAATATGGGGATTTTTGACCTGGTCTATAGGGAATATGGGACCATTTGACCTGGTCTATAGGGAGTATGGGGCCTTTTGACCTGGTCTATAGGGAATATGGGGCCATTTGACCTGGTCTATAGGGAATATGGGGCCTTTTGACCTATAGGGAATATGGGGCCATTTGACCTGGTCTATAGGGAATATGGGGCCATTTGACCTGGTCTATAGGGAATATGGGAACTTTTGACCTGGTCTATAGGGAATATGGGGCCATTTGACCTGGTCTATAGGGAATATGGGGCCATTTGACCTGGTCTATAGGGAATATGGGGCCATTTGACCTGGTCTATAGGGAATATGGGGCCATTTGACCTATAGGGAATATGGGGCCATTTGACCTGGTCTATAGGGAATATGGGGCCTTTTGACCTGGTCTATAGGGAGTATGGGGCCATTTGACCTGGTCTATAGGGAGTATGGGGCCATTTGACCTGGTCTATAAGGAATATGGGACCATTTGACCTGGTCTATAAGGAATATGGGACCTTTTGACCTGACCTATAGGGAGTATGGGGCCCTTTGACCTGGTCTATAGGGAATATGGGGCCATTTGACCTGGTCTATAGGGAATATGGGGCCTTTTGACCTGGTCTATAGGGAGTATGGGGCCTTTTGACCTGGTCTATAGGGAGTATGGGGCCTTTTGACCTGGTCTATAGGGAATATGGGGCCATTTGACCTGGTCTTTTTGGAATATGGGGCCTTTTGACCTGGTCTATAGGGAAGATGGGGCCATTTCACCTATAGGGAATATGGGGCCATTTGACCTATATGGAATATGGGGCCATTTGACCTGGTCTATAGGGAGTATGGGGCCATTTGACCTGGTCTATTGGGAATATGGGGCCTTTTGACCTGGTCTATAGGGAATATGGGGCCTTTTGACCTGGTCTATAGGGAATATGGGACCATTTGACCTGGTCTATAGGGAATATGGGGCCATTTGACCTGGTCTATAGGGAGTATGGGGCCATTTGACCTGGTCTATAGGGAATATGGGGCCTTTTGACCTGGTCTATAGGGAATATGGGGCCATTTGACCTGGTCTATAGGGAATATGGGAACTTTTGACCTGGTCTATAGGGAATATGGGGCCTTTTGACCTATAGGGAATATGGGGCCATTTCACCTGGTCTATAGGGAATATGGAGCCATTTGACCTGGTCTATAGGGAATATGGGAACTTTGACCTGGTCTATAGGGAGTATGGGGCCTTTTGACCTGGTCTATAGGGAGTATGGGGCCTTTTGACCTGGTCTATAGGGAGTATGGGGCCTTTTGACCTGGTCTATAGGGAGTATGGGGCCTTTTGACCTGGTCTATAGGGAGTATGGGGCCTTTTGACCTGGTCTATAGGGAGTATGGGGCCTTTTGACCTGGTCTATAGGGAATATGGGAACTTTTGACCTGGTCTATAGGGAATATGGGGCCTTTTGACCTATAGGGAATATGGGGCCATTTGACCTGGTCTATAGGGAATATGGGGCCATTTGACCTGGTCTATAGGTAATATGGGGCCTTTTGACCTGGTCTATAGGGAATATGGGGCCATTTGACCTGGTCTATAGGGAATATGGGGCCTTTTGACCTGACCTATAGGGAATATGGGGCCTTTTGACCTGGTCTATAGGGAATATGGGGCCTTTTGACCTGGTCTATAGGGAATATGGGGCCATTTGACCTGGTCTTTTGGGAATATGGCACCTTTTGTCCTGGTCTATAGGGAATATGGGGCCTTTTGACCTGGTCTTTTGGGAATATGGGGCCATTTGACCTGGTCTATAGAGAATATGGGTCCTTTTGTCCTGGTCTATAGGGAATATGGGGCCTTTTGACCTGGGACAGAACCTTTGTTCATTCATGAAGCATTGTCAGCTGGTGTTGACACCCTCCATGATAAATGCTACAACAAATAGATGAATTGGCCTAGGTTAATGTTCTGTGAAGAACATGTAAAATAACACATTCATGGAGTGTACATTTACACATTTATATTGTGTGTGGGTGGGTGAAAACAAGTCAAATGAAACAAAGGTTTGCTGTGTGCTTTCACTCTGTCTTCCTCCTCCCTGGGCCTGCTGTTTCAACATAACACCAAGAACCTGTCTGTCTCACTCTTTCTTCCTCCTCCCTGGGCCTGCTGTTTCAACATAGCACCAAGAACCTGTCTGTCTCACTCTTTCCCCATTGTAGTGTGTGAAACTACACAATGTCTTGTGGGAACCTGCACAATGTTATTACAAGAAATGTTTTGATACATTGTAAATTGATACACAGTATTTTCCCACTCCACCCTAGCCAGGTACAACAAATAAATAACTTTGCATGTGTAGCTCCTTACCACACTCAATCATGGCAAAAATAATCTACTCAGAGGGCCTTAGAAATATTTTTTGCAGAGAAGCATCTTACACTTTTGGAAGATAAAGAAATTGAATGGTCTTCTTACCCAAGGAATGAGCCCCCCCGCATGGCTGCCAATGTAATAAGGATGCGACCAGGGCCGACGCAGATGGCGGTTAGTCATGTGCAGGACATATTTTTCTTCTGAACTGTTCATCCCAGACACCACCATCATTCTGGACTAATTTAGAGGGAAGGTGTGTTGTTGGAGAGAGGTAGAAGGAGATGGACCAAACTCATTTACATGCATACTCTGGGGTTCTTCTCCTTGGTGTTTTCAGATCCAATGGGGAATCCACAGAATCCCTATGGGATGCAGAAACTGGCAGAGAACTTTTCTGTGCAACAACGTCTCTGATAAACTTTCCAGGATTATCTGCTTCGATAACCGAGACACCAGACCAGCTCGGCGGCAGAGAGACACCAGAGCAGCGGCAGAGAGACACCAGACCAGCTCGGCGGCAGAGAGACAAGCTATCTGCAATCAGATCAGTGAAGAGAGACAAGCTAGCTGCAATCAGATCAGTGCAGAGAGATAAGCTAGCTGCTATCAGGTCAGTGCAGAGAGACAAGCTAGCTGCAATCAGATCAGTGTGGGACAAGTGGGTGGACCTCCTTCCCCTGGTTTACAACCCTGGGACCAACGTTACTGTTGATGAGCAGCTTATGCCATTTAGGGGCTGCTGCCCCTTCAGGCAGTACATACTGTCTAAACCAACTAAATATGGAATCAAGATCTGAGCTGCCTGTGATGCTGGTTCATCATATGTGTGGATCTTGCAAGTGTATATGGGGAATCCAGATGGAGGAGGAACACAGGGACTCCGTCGCCACACCATCAGATGCGCTAACTTTTTTACTAAACACAAGCTGGGACAGGAGCTCCTCAAGCGTAGGTTGATGATGGTAGGAACGGTATGAAAAAACAAGCCAGAGCTCCCACCTCAGCTGTTGAATACACGGAACAGGCCTATCAATTCCTCTAAGTTTGTGTTCACGGTCGACACGTCTCTAAGTGTCCTAGAGGCAAAAATGTGGTACTCATGAGTACGCTGCATAGGGATGGGAGAATCTGTGGCCAGGAACATCAAAAACCAGAACTCATAATGGATTACAATGCCTCAAAAGGACATGTGGACTATTTAGACAAGCTGGTGACTGGCTACAGCTGCAAAAGAAGAACCCTACGCTGGCCATCTGTGATATTCTTCAACACCTTGGCGTACAACGCGTTTGAACCCAGATTGGAACAGAGGGAAGCTCCGGAGACAGCTCTTTCTCGAGGAGCTGGGCAAGGCCTTGGTTAGACCTCAAATCCAGAGGAGGAAACATCCCAAGGACCCCAGCTTCTGCAGCCATCATGAGGTCTCAGGAGGATGCTGGTGGCCCATCCGCACGACCCACAGAACCAACAACTCCAATACAGAAAGTGTGTGATGATGTTGCATGTGTGTGTGTCTGACTCTCCTACCTTGGCCTGCTGTAACTGTATATGTGAGTGAGATGTTAGTAAAATTCCTGAACAAAGTGTTTATCATTCTAGATTGCAGCCGGTAGCAACAAGAAGCACTGCGATGTGTGTGGACCCAAGGACAGGAAGACACAGTACACATCACGTGCAATAAATACATTGACAACACACACACAGTAAAACTCTGTCCCTCATGTGGTGTGTAGACCGGCCTTAATTAGTGTTCAATGGGGCTCATTTATCATTTCCATAATATACTGTATGTAGACTTCAATAGGGATGAAAACTTTGTTTCATTTATATTTGTTCAAGATTAACATGATTTGATTATAATTGATTTCTGTTTATATTGCTTGTAACTGATCGAAGCATTTTTGCATAAATTGTTAAGGCTGTATTGTTTTAAACCAATATTGTTGTGGGCCCATCAGACCTGCGAACAACAAAAACATGAACACCACACAGGGGTAAGAGAAAGGGCCAGTTGCTACTGAGTTCTGGGCAGCATGTAACCCGATACAGTCCTAGATTGCAGGGCTTATGGGAAAAGACAGCATTGTAACCCGATACAGTCCTAGATTGCAGGGTTTATGGGAATAGACAGCATTGGAATTCACTGATGCATGCATGGTAAGGTAAGCCAAGGTGTTTCCCAGATTCTGTTGCTAAGGAGTTTGGTCATGGAGGTGAACCCTTGAGTGTAGTCTGATGGTTGACATTTTAAAAAGCTAGTTGCTGTGTAGCCCAGCAATACAAGAGTAATTCAACTTAAAACAAAGTCAAAGGGTATTTAAGGAAACTAGATAAAACCAGTTTATTCTTAGATTACACTTTTACATAAAGGAATTGTATACTTGACAATTTCATTCAAAAGAAACTGGTCATGAAATTTTGTTTTGTCTTTTAAACCAAATACAATGCCTGTTTCCATTTTTGTACAATGAAAAATATTTTTCCACTTCTTAAAAAGTACAGTATGTACATCATGGAAACATTACATGTCACTCAACTCCTGTCCTCAGACATGGTAGGACATTTCAAGTCATTTCTTATAAAAAATATAACATTTCATTTTGCCCTCTGAAAACACATGAACAGCATTACAGATTGGCAACGCATAGCAGGTCTAGTTCAGAGCTCTGCCTTTTCAACCTAGATGCAAAGCAAAATAGAATGGACAACGTGAGGCTAAAACAATAAAACAACCACACTGGTGATGCATTATTGTGACTCCATTCCACTACGGGGTAGCGGAGGCTGTCATAGCTGGTGTTTTAGAGGGGGGGGGGGGAATAGGAGGGGGGATATAGAGAGAGAGGGGATATAGGGGGAGTGAGGGAGGATAGAGAGGGGATATAGGGGGAGTGAGGGAGGATAGAGGGGGAGTGAGGGAGGATAGAGGGGGAGTGAGGGAGGGGGGATAGAGAGGGAGGGATATAGAGGATAGAGGGATATAGAGGGAGGATAGAGGGATATAGAGAGAGAGGATAGAGGGGGAGGGGGGATATAGAGGGAGAGAGGATAGAGGGAGAGAGGGGGACACAGAGGAAGGGGGGACATAGGGAGAGTGAGTGAGGGAGAGAGGGTGGAGAGGGGGATAGAGAGGGAGGGAGGGGGGATAGAGAGGGAGGGAGGGGGGGATAGGGAGGGGGGGTATGAGGTGGAGGGGGGTGGGATTCCTGTCAACGTCATCTCAGCAGCCAGATCAGGAGGAAGCTGGAGCCACGGTGGAGTCAGTTAGCGGTCACTGGTTCTCGGCCTGTCACAACAGAGAGAGGATGGGAATGGGGAAAGGATGTTGATTTCAGAAGAACACAATATACGGACATGCCATTTGACAGACCACAATAACAGATGTACTAAATGTAGGACCAATGCCTGCTTTAGTTCCACAACCACTGACTGCTGTGCTTACAGGTGGTGTAATACTGGGATTGAAATGAGAGCTCTGTTACAACCAACCAGGTACAGTAGTTCTATAGCCTGGTTCCCGATCTGTTGATGTACTCACAACTCCACCGCTGTCCTTGGCATGACAATGAGTGATAGCACAAACAGACTGGTACTCAGGCTAGTAGTTTGAGGAATTTGAAATGGAAGTACATGTTTAGTGCTAGTCTATTGTCATCATCATCATCATCAACATCATCAAGGCATGGATAAAACAGGGAGCAGTAAGCAGCTGTTATGGTTTAAAAAGCAGGTACTACCGTCTGGAGCCTTGTTTGGTGATATGGGATGTGGGGACCCAGATAAGTAACTGATGTCTGTCTGCCTATCCACATTTCCACAACTAAAACCATACTTGCCAAGAAATGTACCCTTACCCAAAGGACTTTAACGGTAACAAGTTCTAACGACACACACAGGTTGCATAAGACATGATGACCAGGCTTTATCCTGACAACATTGATGCTGAACTACAGAAACCTTCAGGCCATTGAGGGAAGAAGTCACATGATGCTGAACAACAGAAACCTTCAGGCCATTGAGGGAAGAAGTCACATGATGCTGAACAACAGAAACCTTCAGGCCATTGAGGGATGAAGTCACATGATGCTGAACAACAGAAACCTTCAGGCCATTGAGGGAAGAAGTCACATGATGCTGAACAACAGAAACCTTCAGGCCATTGAGGGATGAAGTCACATGATGCTGAACAACAGAAACCTTGAGGCCATTGAGGGAAGAAGTCACATGATGCTGAACAACAGAAACCTTCAGGCCATTGAGGGAAGAAGTCACATGATGCTGAACAACAGAAACCTTCAGGCCATTGAGGGATGAAGTCACATGATGCTGAACAACAGAAACCTTCAGGCCATTGAGGGAAGAAGTCACATGATGCTGAACAACAGAAACCTTCAGGCCATTGAGGGAAGAAGTCACATGATGATACATTGCAGTGTCTCTTCCTATAATCAAGTAATTTCACTCAGTCAGGCAGAGTAGAGGAGCACAGATCGGGGACCAGGCTAGGATGACTATAGGAAGAGCAGAGGAGCACAGATCTGGGACCAGGCTAGGATGACTATAGGAAGAGCAGAGGAGCACAGATCTGGGACCAGGCTAGGATGACTATAGGAAGAGCAGAGGAACACAGATCTGGAACCAGGCTAGGATGACTATAGGAAGAGCAGAGGAACACAGATCTGGGACCAGGCTAGGATGACTATAGGAAGAGCAGAGGAACACAGATCTGGAACCAGGCTAGGATGACTATAGGAAGAGCAGAAGAACACAGATCTGGGACCAGGCTAGGATGACTATAGGAAGAGCAGAGGAACACAGATCTGGGACCAGGCTAGGATGACTATAGGAAGAGCAGAGGAACACAGATCTGGGACCAGGCTAGGATGACTATAGGAAGAGCAGAGGAGCACAGATCTGGGACCAGGCTAGGATGACTATAGGAAGAGCAGAGGAGCACAGATCTGGAACCAGGCAAGGATGACTATAGGAAGAGCAGAAGAACACAGATCTGGAACCAGGCTAGGATGACTATAGGAAGAGCAGAGGAACACAGATCTGGAACCAGGCTAGGATGACTATAGGAAGAGCAGAGGAACACAGATCTGGGACCAGGCTAGGATGACTATAGGAAGAGCAGAGGAACACAGATCTGGGACCAGGCTAGGATGACTATATGAAGAGCAGAGGAACACAGATCTGGAACCAGGCTAGGATGACTATAGGAAGAGCAGAGGAACACAGATCTGGGACCAGGCTAGGATGACACATGCCCACCTCTGGAGTGACAGCAGACCAACAGACCGGCATAAACACAATGACACAGCATGTAGAGCAGAGCACTCAGAGGGTAACTCCACAAGACATACCAACAGACCGGCATAAACAAACTCCACAAGAAAAGCAATCACAGAAACCAAACCAGCACTGCTGACCAGAACAGATCAGACACAAGCTGGGATCTTTACGATGACGTACAAGTTGGGGTGTTCTTTTTAAATCTGATAGTGAACTTCTTTGCGTTATAGAATCATCTTAAATCGGTAGGTACGGAAGTGGGGGTTGCTATTACAAGAGGACAGTTACAGCGCCCCCAACAGGCCAGCACAGCAGCAGCCTGCACCACTTTGATGTCATGTACAGCAAATGCAGCCAAAACTGTCCAAGAAAGGTTTAGGCCGGGAGCCATACATTAGGAAATACAATGCCTTCGGAAAGTATTCAGACCCCTTGACTATTTCCACGTTGTTACGTTATAGCCTTTTTCTAAAATGCATTGGGAAAAAAACATCTTCAGCAATCTACACACACTACCCCATAATGACATCACACTACCCCATAATGACATCACACTACCCCATAATGACATCACACTACCCCATAATGACATCACACTACCCCATAATGACATCACACTACCCCATAATGACATCACACTACCCCATAATGACATCACACTACCCCATAATGACATCACACTACCCCATAATGACATCACACTACCCCATAATGACATCACACTACCCCATAATGACATCACACTACCCCATAATGACATCACACTACCCCATAATGACATCACACTACCCCATAATGACATCACACTACCCCATAATGACATCACACTACCCCATAATGACATCACACTACCCCATAATGACATCACACTACCCCATAATGACATCACACTACCCCATAATGACATCACACTACCCCATAATGACATCACACTACCCCATAATGACATCACACTACCCCATAACGACAAAGTGAAAACGGGTCTTTAGAAATGTGTGCACATTTAAAAACGAAATCAACGTATTTACATAAGTATTCAGACCCGTTGCTATGAGACTCGAAATTGAGCTCAGCTGCATCCTGTTTCCATTGGTCATCCTTGAGATGTTTGTACAACTTGATTGGAGTCAACCTGGGGTAAATTCAATTGATTGGACATGATTTGGAAAGGCACACACCTGTCTATATAAGGTCCTACAGTTGACAGTGCATGTCAGAGCAAAAACAAAGCCATGAGGTCGAAGGAATTGTCAGTGGAATCCGAAACAGGATTGTGTCGAAGCACAGATCTGGGGAAGGGTACCAAAACATTTATGCAGCATTGAAGGTCCCCATCGTTCTTAAATGGAAGAAGTTTGGAACCACCAAGACTCTTCCTAGAGCTGGCCGCCCAGCCAAACTGAGCAATCGGGGGACAAGGGCCTTGGTCAGGGAGGTGAACAAGAACCTGATGATCACTCTGATAGAGCTCTAGAGTTCCTCTTTGGAGATGGGAGAACCTTCTAGATCGACAACCATCTCTGCAGCACTACACCAATCAGGCCTTTATGGTAAAGTGGCCAGACGGAAGCCACTCCTCAGTAAAAGGCACATGACAGCCTGCTTGGAGTTTGCCAAAAGGCACCTAAAGACTCTCAGACCATGAAAAACAAGATTCTCTGGTCTTATGAAACCAATATTGAACTCTTTGGCCTGAATGCCAAGCATCATGTCTGGAGGAAACCTGGCACCATCTTTACGGTGAAGCGTGGTGGCAGCATCATGCTGTGGGGATGTTTTTCAGCTGCAGGGACTGGGAGACTAGTCAGGATCGAAGCAAAGATGAACGGAGCAAAGTACAGAGATCCTTGATGAAAACCTGCTCCAGAGCGCTCAGGACGTCTGACTGTGACGAATGTTCACCTTCCAACAGAACAACGACCATAAGCACACAGTCAAGACAAAGCAGGAGTGGCTTCGGGACAAGTCTCTGAATGTCCTTGAGTGGCCCAGCCAGAGCCCGGACTTGAACCCGATAGAACATCTCTGGAGAGACTTGAAAATAGCTGTGCAGCAACGCTCCCCATCCAACCTGACAGAGCTTGAGAGGATCTGCAGAGAACAATGGGATAAACTCCCCAAATACAGGTGTGCCAAGCTTAGCGTCATACCCAAGAAGACTCGAGGCTGTAATCACTGCCAAAGGTGCTTCAACAAAGTACTGGCTAAAGGGTCTGAATACTTATGTAAATGTGATATTTCAGGGTTTTTTAATGCAAAAATGTCTAAAAACCTGTTTTTGCTTAGTCATTATGGTGTAATGTGGGTAGATTGAGGGAAAAAAACGATTTAAGCAATTTTAGAATAAGACTAACGTAACAAAATGTGGGAAAAGTCAAGGGGTCTGAATACTTCCTGAAGGCACTGAAATCTGTCAGACACTGTATAGTCCGTCAGACACCGTAGAGCAAGAAATATACTCTGGTTTAGGCTTAGACTACGCGTCCTTCAGGCTCCACAGCCTTCAAGGCTACGCGCCCTTCAAGGCTACGCGCCCTTCAAGGCTACGCGCCCTTCAAGGCTACACACTGACTGAAAGTGGCTTTGGATAGAATCATCTGCTAAATGCAATATATTATATATACACACAGTAGATATACACTGAGTATACCAAACACTAGGAAGCTACTGTCTGGAGACATTATACACTGAGTATACCAGTATACCAAACACTAGGAAGCTACTGTCTAGTGACATTATACACTGAGTATACCAAACACTAGGAAGCTACTGTCTAGAGACATTATACACTGAGTATACCAAACACTAGGAAGCTACTGTCTGGAGACATTATACACTGAGTATACCAAACACTAGGAAGCTACTGTCTGGAGACATTATATACTGAGTATACCAGTATACCAAACACTAGGAAGCTACTGTCTAGAGACATTATACACTGAGTATACCAAACACTAGGAAGCTACTGTCTAGAGACATTATACACTGAGTATACCAAACACTAGGAAGCTACTGTCTAGTGACATTATACACTGAGTATACCAAACACTAGGAAGCTACTGTCTGGAGACATTATACACTGAGTATACCAAACACTAGGAAGCTACTGTCTGGAGACATTATACACTGAGTATACCAAACACTAGGAAGCTACTGTCTGGAGACATTATACACTGAGTATACCAGTATACCAAACACTAGGAAGCTACTGTCTGGAGACATTATACACTGAGTATACCAAACACTAGGAAGCTACTGTCTGGAGACATTATACACTGAGTATACCAAACACTAGGAAGCTACTGTCTGGAGACATTATACACTGAGTATACCAAACACTAGGAAGCTACTGTCTGGAGACATTATACACTGAGTATACCAAACACTAGGAAGCTACTGTCTAGAGACATTATACACTGAGTATACCAAACACTAGGAAGCTACTGTCTGGAGACATTATACACTGAGTATACCAAACACTAGGAAGCTACTGTCTGGAGACATTATACACTGAGTATACCAAACACTAGGAAGCTACTGTCTAGAGACATTATACACTGAGTATACCAAACACTAGGAAGCTACTGTCTGGAGACATTATACACTGAGTATACCAAACACTAGGAAGCTACTGTCTGGAGACATTATACACTGAGTATACCAAACACTAGGAAGCTACTGTCTAGAGACATTATACACTGAGTATACCAAACACTAGGAAGCTACTGTCTGGAGACATTATACACTGAGTATACCAAACACTAGGAAGCTACTGTCTGGAGACATTATACACTGAGTATACCAAACACTAGGAAGCTACTGTCTAGAGACATTATACACTGAGTATACCAGTATACCAAACACTAGGAAGCTACTGTCTAGAGACATTATACACTGAGTATACCAAACACTAGGAAGCTACTGTCTGGAGACATTATACACTGAGTATACCAAACACTAGGAAGCTACTGTCTAGAGACATTATACACTGAGTATACCAAACACTAGGAAGCTACTGTCTGGAGACATTATACACTGAGTATACCAAACACTAGGAAGCTACTGTCTAGTGACATTATACACTGAGTATACCAAACACTAGGAAGCTACTGTCTAGAGACATTATACACTGAGTATACCAAACACTAGGAAGCTACTGTCTAGAGACATTATACACTGAGTATACCAGTATACCAAACACTAGGAAGCTACTGTCTAGAGACATTATACACTGAGTATACCAGTATACCAAACACTAGGAAGCTACTGTCTAGAGACATTATACACTGAGTATACCAAACACTAGGAAGCTACTGTCTAGAGACATTATACACTGAGTATACCAAACACTAGGAAGCTACTGTCTGGAGACATTATACACTGAGTATACCAAACACTAGGAAGCTACTGTCTAGAGACATTATACACTGAGTATACCAAACACTAGGAAGCTACTGTCTAGAGACATTATACACTGAGTATACCAAACACTAGGAAGCTACTGTCTGGAGGCATTATACACTGAGTATACCAAACACTAGGAAGCTACTGTCTAGTGACATTATACACTGAGTATACCAGTATACCAAACACTAGGAAGCCGCTGTCTGGAGACATTATACACTGAGTATACCAGTATACCAAACACTAGGAAGCCGCTGTCTGGAGACATTATACACTGAGTATACCAGTATACCAAACACTAGGAAGCCGCTGTCTGGAGACATTATACACTTAGTATACCAGTATACCAAACACTAGGAAGCTACTGTCTAGAGAAATTATACACTGAGTATACCAAACACTAGGAAGCTACTGTCTGGAGGCATTATACACTGAGTATACCAAACACTAGGAAGCTACTGTCTAGAGACATTATACACTGAGTATACCAAACACTAGGAAGCCGCTGTCTGGAGACAATATACACTGAGTATACCAGTATACCAAACACTAGGAAGCTACTGTCTGGAGACATTATACACTGAGTATACCAGTATACCAAACACTAGGAAGCCGCTGTCTGGAGACATTATACACTTAGTATACCAGTATACCAAACACTAGGAAGCTACTGTCTAGAGACATTATACACTGAGTATACCAAACACTAGGAAGCTACTGTCTAGAGACATTATACACTGAGTATACCAAACACTAGGAAGCTACTGTCTAGAGACATTATACACTGAGTATACCAGTATACCAAACACTAGGAAGCCGCTGTCTGGAGACATTATACACTTAGTATACCAGTATACCAAACACTAGGAAGCTACTGTCTAGAGACATTATACACTGAGTACCAGTATACCAAACACTAGGAAGCTACTGTCTAGAGACATTATACACTGAGTATACCAAACACTAGGAAGCTACTGTCTAAATCAAATCAAATCAAATTTTATTAGTCACATACACATGGTTAGCAGATGTTAATGCGAGTGTAGCGAAATGCTTGTGCTTCTAGTTCCGACAATGCAGTAATAACCAACAAGTAATCTAACCTACAATTCCACAACTACTACCTTATACACACACAAGTGTAAAGGGATAAAGAATATGTACATAAAGATATATGAATGAGTGGTGGTACAGAACGGCATAGGCAAGATGCAGTAGATGGTATAGAGTACGGTATATACATATGAGATGAGTACTGTAGGGTATGTAAACATAAAGTGGCATAGTTTAAAGTGGCTAGTGGTACATGTATTACATAAAGATGGCAAGATGCAGTAGATGATATAGAGTACAGTATATACATATGAGATGGGTAATGTAGGGTATGTAAACATTATATTAAGTGGCATTGTTTAAAGTGGCTAGTGGTACATTTTTACATAATTTCCATCAATTCCCATTTTTAAAGTGGCTGGAGTTGAGTCAGTATGTTGGCAGCGGCCGCTAAATGTTAGTGGTGGCTGTTTAACAGTCTGATGGCCTTGAGATAGAAGCTGTTTTTCAGTCTCTCGGTCCCTGCTTTGATGCACCTGTACTGACCTCGCCTTCTGGATGATAGCGGGGTGAACAGGCAGTGGCTTGGGTGGTTGTTGTCCTTGATGATCTTTATGGCCTTCCTGTGACATCGGGTGGTGTAGGTGTCCTGGAGGGCAGGTAGTTTGCCCCCGGTGATGCGTTCTGCAGACCTCACTACCCTCTGGAGAGCCTTACGGTTGTGGGCGGAGCAGTTGCCGTACCAGGCGGTGATACAGCCCGACAGGATGCTCTCGATTGTGCATCTGTAGAAGTTTGTGAGTGCTTTTGGTGACAAGCCGAATTTCTTCAGCCTCCTGAGGTTGAAGAGGCGCTGCTGCGCCTTCTTCACGACGCTGTCTGTGTGGGTGGACCAATTCAGTTTGTCCGTGATGTGTACACCGAGGAACTTAAAACTTTCCACCTTCTCCACTACTGACCCGTCGATGTGGATAGGGGGGTGCTCCCTCTGCTGTTTCCTGAAGTCCACAATCATCTCCTTTGTTTTGTTGACGTTGAGTGTGAGGTTATTTTCCTGACACCACACTCCGAGGGCCCTCACCTCCTCCCTGTAGGCCGTCTCGTCGTTGTTGGTAATCAAGCCTACCACTGTAGTGTCATCCGCAAACTTGATGATTGAGTTGGAGGCGTGCATGGCCACGCAGTCGTGGGTGAACAGGGAGTACAGGAGAGGGCTCAGAACGCACCCTTGTGGGGCCCCAGTGTTGAGGATCAGCGGGGTGGAGATGTTGTTACCTACCCTCACCACCTGGGGGCGGCCCGTCAGGAAGTCCAGGACCCAGTTGCACAGGGCGGGGTCGAGACCCAGGGTCTCGAGCTTGATGACGAGTTTGGAGGGTACTATGGTGTTAAATGCTGAGCTGTAATCGATGAACAGCATTCTCACATGGGTATTCCTCTTGTCCAGATGGGTTAGGGCAGTGTGCAGTGTGGTTGCGATTGCGTCGTCTGTGGACCTATTGGGTCGGTAAGCAAATTGGAGTGGGTCTAGGGTGTCCGGTAGGGTGGAGGTGATATGGTCCTTGACTAGTCTCTCAAAGCACTTCATGATGACGGAAGTGAGTGCTACGGGGCGGTAGTCGTTTAGCTCAGTTACCTTAGCTTTCTTGGGAACAGGAACAATGGTGGCCCTCTTGAAGCATGTGGGAACAGCAGACTGGGATAAGGATTGATTGAATATGTCCGTAAACACACCAGCCAGCTGGTCTGCGCATGCTCTGAGGACGCGGCTGGGAATGCCGTCTGGGCCTGCAGCCTTGCGAGGGTTAACACGTTTAAATGTTTTACTCACCTCGGCTGCAGTGAAGGAGAGCCCGCAGGTTTTGGTAGGGGGCCGTGTCAGTGGCACTGTATTGTCCTCAAAGCGGGCAAAAAAGTTGTTTAGCCTGTCTGGGAGCAAGACATCCTGGTCCGCGACGGGGCTGGTTTTCTTTTTGTAATCCGTGATTGACTGTAGACCCTGCCACATACCTCGTGTCTGAGCTGTTGAATTGCGACTCGATTTTGTCTCTGTACTGGGACTTAGCCTGTTTGATTGCCTTGCGGAGAGAATAGCTACACTGTTTGTATTCGGTCATGCTTCCGGTCACCTTGCCCTGGTTAAAAGCAGTGGTTCGCGCTTTCAGTTTCACGCGAATGCTGCCGTCAATCCACGGTTTCTGGTTTGGGAATGTTTTAATCGTTGCTGTGGGTACGACATCGTCAATGCACTTCCTAATGAACTCGCTCACCGAATCAGCATATTCGTCAATTTTGTTGTTGGACGCAATGCGGAACATATTCCAATCCGCGTGATCGAAGCAGTCTTGAAGCGTGGAATCAGATTGGTCGGACCAGCGTTGAACAGACCTGAGCGCGGGAGCTTGTTGTTTTAGTTTCTGTTTGTAGGCCAGAATCAACAAAATGGAGTCGTGGTCAGCTTTTCCGAAAGGGGGGCGGGGGAGGGCCTTATATGCGTCGCGGAAATTAGTATAACAATGATCTAGGGTTTTTCCAGCCCTGGTAGCACAATCGATATGCTGATAGAATTTAGGGAGTTTTGTTTTTAGATTAGCCTTGTTAAAATCCCCAGCTACGATGAATGCAGCCTCAGGGTGTGTGGTTTCCAGTTTACAAAGAGTCAGATAAAGTTCGTTCAGGGCCATCGATGTGTCTGCTTGGGGGGGAATATATACGGCTGTGATTATGATTGAAGAGAATTCCCTTGGTAGATAATGCGGTCGACATTTTATTGTGAGGAGTTCTAGATCAGGTGAACAGAATGACTTGAGTTCCTGTGTGTTGTTATGATGATCACACCACGTCTCGTTAATCATAAGGCATACCCCCCCGCCCCTCTTCTTACCAGAAAGATGTTTGTTTCTGTCGGCGCGATGCATGAAGAAACCAGCTGGCTGCACCGACTCCGTTAGCGTCTCTTGAGTTAGCCATGTTTCCGTGAAGCAGAGCACGTTGCAATCCCTGATGTCTCTCTGGAATGCTACCCGTGCTCGGATTTCATCAACCTTATTGTCAAGAGACTGGACATTGGCGAGTAGTATGCTAGGGAGTGGAGCGTGATGTGCCCGTCTCCGAAGCCTGGCCAGGAGACCGCCTCGTTTGCCCCTTTTACGGCGTCGCACAGGGTCGCCGGCTGGGATCAGATCCATTGTATTGGGTGGAAGGCAAAACACTGGATCCGTTTCGGGAAAGTCATATTCCTGGTAGGAACGATGATGAGTTGACGTTAATCGTATATTCAGTAGTTCCTCCCGACTGTATGTAATGAAACCTAAGATTACCTGGGGTACCGATGTAAGAAATAACACATAAAAAAACAAAATACTGCATATTTTCCAAGGAACGCGAAGCGAGGCGGCCATCTCGTTTCGGCGCCGGATGTAGAGACATTATACACTGAGTATACCAAACACTAGGAAGCTACTGTCTAGAGACATTATACACTGAGTATACCAAACACTAGGAAGCTACTGTCTGGAGGCATTATACACTGAGTATACCAAACACTAGGAAGGTACTGTCTAGAGACATTATACACTGAGTATACCAAACACTAGGAAGCCGGTGTCTGGAGACATTATACACTGAGTATACCAGTATACCAAACACTAGGAAGCTACTGTCTGGAGACATTATACACTGAGTATACCAGTATACCAAACACTAGGAAGCCGCTGTCTGGAGACATTATACACTTAGTATACCAGTATACCAAACACTAGGAAGCTACTGTCTAGAGACATTATACACTGAGTATACCAAACACTAGGAAGCTACTGTCTAGAGACATTATACACTGAGTATACCAAACACTAGGAAGCTACTGTCTAGAGACATTATACACTGAGTATACCAGTATACCAAACACTAGGAAGCCGCTGTCTGGAGACATTATACACTTAGTATACCAGTATACCAAACACTAGGAAGCTACTGTCTAGAGACATTATACACTGAGTATACCAGTATACCAAACACTAGGAAGCTACTGTCTAGAGACATTATACACTGAGTATACCAAACACTAGGAAGCTACTGTCTAGAGACATTATACACTGAGTATACCAAACACTAGGAAGCTACTGTCTAGAGACATTATACACTGAGTATACCAGTATACCAAACACTAGGAAGCCGCTGTCTGGAGACATTATACACTTAGTATACCAGTATACCAAACACTAGGAAGCTACTGTCTAGAGACATTATACACTGAGTATACCAGTATACCAAACACTAGGAAGCTACTGTCTAGAGACATTATACACTGAGTATACCAAACACTAGGAAGCTACTGTCTAGAGACATTATACACTGATATTACCAAACACTAGGAAGCTACTGTCTAGAGACATTATACACTGAGTATACCAGTATACCAAACACTAGGAAGCTACTGTCTAGTGACATTATACACTGAGTATACCAAACACTAGGAAGCTGCTGTCTAGAGACATTATACACTGAGTATACCAAACACTAGGAAGCTACTGTCTAGAGACATTATACACTGAGTATACCAGTATACCAAACACTAGGAAGTTACTGTCTAGAGACATTATACACTGAGTATACCAGTATACCAAACACTAGGAAGCCGCTGTCTGGAGACATTATACACTGAGTATACCAGTATACCAAACACTAGGAAGCTACTGTCTAGAGACATTATACACTGAGTATACCAGTATACCAAACACTAGGAAGCTGCTGTCTAGTGACATTTAAGCCTTTTAACCACTGATCTTCTTATTTATGTTCCAGTAACAGGAAGAAACTGCAGACTCATGTGTGTATAATATATAATATCATTGTGTGTGTGTGCCATTCAGAGGGTGAATGGGCAAGACAAAAGATTTATGCTCTTAATGATCGGCTATGAAAAGCCAACTGACATTTACTCCTGAGGTGCTGACTTGCTGCACCCTCGACAACCACTGTGATTATTATTATTTGACCATGCTGGTCATTTATGAACATTTGAACATCTTGGCCATGTTCTGTTATAATCTCCACCCGGCACAGGCAGAAGAGGACTGGCCCCCACTCATAGCCTGGTTCCTCTCTAGGTTTCTTCCTAGGTTTTGGCCTTTCTAGGGAGTTTGTCCTAGCCACCGTGCTTCTACACCTGCATTGCTTGCTGTTTGGGGTTTTACGCTGGGTTTCTGTACAGCACTTTGAGATATCAGCTGATGTAAGAAGGGCTATATAAATACATTTGATGTGCCTTTGAAATGGGTGTGATAGTAGGTGCCAGGCACACTGGTTTGTGTGTGTCAAGAACTGCAACGCTGCTGGGTTTTTCACGCTCTACAGTTTCCCGTGTGTATCAAGAATGGTCCACCACCCAAAGGACTTCCAGCCAACTTGACACAACTGTGGGAAGCATTGGAGTCAACATGGGTCAGCATCCCTGTGGGACGCTTTCGACACCTTATAGAGTCCACGCCCCGACCAACTGCAGCTGTTCTGAGGGCAAAAGGGGGAGGTGGGCATGTGACTGGCTGGCTGACTGGCTGGGGTGTAGGGTGAAGTTCCCCCTAGATGCTGAACTTCAGTCAGTTTTATATTTTCCCCACTAATGGTTAAGGTTAGGATATGAGGAGGGGGAGCTGATTCTAGATCTGTACGTAGGGGAAACTGGATAGCTATCAGATGAAGTAGTATTTGATCATCTCATCTCCCCAGCAGCTATTCTGCTTATTGGAGCCATTCCAGAACTAGCACACCTGATTCCACTAATAAGGGCTTGATGGTTAGTTTGTTGACCAGGTGATACTAGTCCAGAAATAGATATGTGGAATGGCTCGGGTACTGGAAAAGAGGTTTGTGAAACACTACAAGAGAAATTAAAGGGGAATATATTATCCCAAACAAGAAGCTACGTTATGTTGAGGTGATAGTAGAAATATAGTCTATACATGTTTTACACACAAACTATTACCCTTTAACACAGGAAGTCCTAGTGAACAGAAAAACAATAAAACAAATTGTCCCTGTGAATTAATCACCTTTCAATAGAGACATGTTTGGATCCAAAACGATATCCTGGTTATTTCATGTGATGATGAGGGTAATTTAGTTAATGGTACAGTGAGTGTAAGGATACTGTATTTTAAAGGTGCAGTGGCCTGAGATGAATCCTCACCTTTTCCTCTTCTTTTCAGAGTCTGTTATGCTGGGCTTCGTCTGCTTGGGGTCTGTAATCTTGGGGGTCCAGTTAGACACCCTCTCATCTCGCGGTCTCTTGCGAGCACTGTGACAAAAGCAGGAAAAAATGGATGCAAGTCAATCAAACCTTTTTGCCACTAAGTTTAGCACCCTGATCAGGACAGAGGCAATCAATACAGGAAGCTTCTCCTTACATCCCCAGACTCTTTGGGACAGTTTCCCGTATCAAAATGTAATTCATGTCGAAAAATTATTGAATATGTTTTAGTCAAGGAATACACTTAATCTGTGTCCAGGAAACCAGTCCTTAGAGAAGATAAACACTGCAAAGACAACCAGCTAAAAGCAGCAGTGTCTCTTACAGCACCTCATCCCCCTACTACCAGTCAGCCCGTCTCTACTACATCTCCCTACTACCAGTCAGCCCGTCTCTACTACATCTCCCTACTACCAGTCAGCCCGTCTCTACTACATCCCCCTACTACCAGTCAGCCCGTCTCTACTACATCCCCCTACTACCAGTCAGCCCGTCTCTACTACATCCCCCTACTACCAGTCAGCCCGTCTCTACTACATCCCCCTACTACCAGTCAGCCCGTCTCTACTACATCCCCCTACTACCAGTCAGCCCGTCTCTACTACCAGACAGGCCGTCTCTACTACATCCCCCTACTACCAGTCAGCCCGTCTCTACTACATCCCCCTACTACCAGACAGCCCGTCTCTACTACATCCCCCTACTACCAGTCAGCCCGTCTCTACTACATCCCCCTACTACCAGTCAGCCCGTCTCTACTACATCCCCCTACTACCATTTACATTTAAGTCATTTAGCAGACGCTCTTATCCAGAGCGACTTACAAATTGGTGCATTCACCTTATGATATCCAGTGGAACAACCACTTTACAATAGTGCATCTAACTCTTTAAGGGGGAGGGGGGGGTTAGAAGGATTACTTTATCCTATCCTAGGTATTCCTTAAAGAGGTGGGGTTTCAGGTGTCTCCGGAAGGTGGTGATTGACTCCGCTGACCTGGCGTCGTGAGGGAGTTTGTTCCACCATTGGGGTGCCAGAGCAGCGAACAGTTTTGACTGGGCTGAGCGGGAGCTGTACTTCCTCAGAGGTAGGGAGGCGAGCAGGCCAGAGGTGGATGAACGCAGTGCCCTTGTTTGGGTGTAGGGCCTGATCAGAGCCTGAAGGTACGGAGGTGCCGTTCCCCTCACAGCTCCGTAGGCAAGCACCATGGTCTTGTAGCGGATGCGAGCTTCAACTGGAAGCCAGTGGAGAGAGCGGAGGAGCGGGGTGACGTGAGAGAACTTGGGAAGGTTGAACACCAGACGGGCTGCGGCGTTCTGGATGAGTTGTAGGGGTTTAATGGCACAGGCAGGGAGCCCAGCCAACAGCGAGTTGCAGTAGTCCAGACGGGAGATGACAAGTGCCTGGATTAGGACCTGCGCTGCTTGCTGTGTGAGGCAGGGTCGTACTCTGCGAATGTTGTAGAGCATGAACCTACAGGAACGGGTCACCGCCTTGATGTGAGTTGAGAACGACAGGGTGTTGTCCAGGATCACGCCAAGGTTCTTAGCACTCTGGGAGGAGGACACAATGGAGTTGTCAACCGTGATGGCGAGATCATGGAACGGGCAGTCCTTCCCCGGGAGGAAGAGCAGCTCCATCTTGCCGAGGTTCAGCTTGAGGTGGTGATCCGTCAGTCAGCCCGTCTCTACTACATCCCCCTACTACCAGTCAGCCCGTCTCTACTACATCCCCCTACTACCAGTCAGCCCGTCTCTACTACATCCCCCTACCAGAGTCTCTACCACCAGACGACGGCCCGTCTCTACCACCAGACGACGGCCCGTCTCTACCACCAGACGACGGCCCGTCTCTACCACCAGACGACGGCCCGTCTCTACCACCAGACGACGGCCCGTCTCTACCACCAGACGACGGCCCGTCTCTACTACCAGACAGCCTGCCTCTACTACACCAATACTCACTTAGCTGTGCTCGCGTCCACATCCTGTTCCTTATTTGGTGACTCTGTCCCCGTCGTTCTCTCCCCCAGCTCTCCTTCACCCCCGTCTTCCCCCCGGGACACCCGGCTGCCATTGTATTTCTCCAGGGGACACTTGGAGGGTGGCTGGGTAGGAAGAAGGGATTCAGAATCAGACACTGGGTCCTGGTCCTCTTTAGATAGCTCACGCCACATTTTCTGGAGAAAACAGAGAAAGAGGGGAGAGAAAGATTAACTCAAATAGAAGTTTGATGAAATCACTTGCCTCTGAGCCAGCCGCCCCACAGGTGCTCTACTTGTACTAGAGAGGAGTCCCCTACGATGTCTCCTTACAGCTAGCTAGGTGCGTTAGCCGCCTGTAGCCAGGTGCGTTAGCCGCCTGTAGCCAGGTGCGTTAGCCGCCTGTAGCCAGGTGCGTTAGCCGCCTGTAGCCAGGTGCGTTAGCCGCCTATAGCCAGTTGCGTTAGCCGCCTATAGCTAGTTGCGTTAGCCGCCTGTAGCTAGTTGCGTTAGCCGCCTGTAGCTAGTTGCGTTAGCCGCATGTACATTTACATTTAAGTCATTTAGCAGACGCTCTTATCCAGAGCGACTTACAAATTGGTGCATTCACCTTATGATATCCAGTGGAACAACCACTTTACAATAGTGCATCTAACTCTTTTAAGGGGGAGGGGGGGGTTAGAAGGATTACTTTATCCTATCCTAGAGCAGTCCCCCATGATGTACTTGGCCCCCTCCAGGACAGCCCTGTAAGAGAAGTATCTACTTGTCCTAGAGAGGGTTAGCTGTGTTACCTGTACAGAGCAGTCCCCCATGATGTACTTGGCTCCCTCCAGGACAGCCCTGTAGGAGAAACGTAGCTGGTCAGGAGTCTGGATCAGACCCATACGGTACTTCCTCATGTCCAGCAGCACAGCCTTGATGTCCACAGACGATGGGTCTTTCCTCTTGTCCATCTGACACCACCGAGACAGACAGACACCACGAGACAGACAAAGACACCACAGAAACAGAAAAAGACACCACAGGGTTTAGTGGTTGAGTGCTGAAGACGTATTTGTTGGCTGTGAACATTCCTTTTGCTTAAAATGCTCATCATGCTTTTTCCATTTAATCTAATTCAATTCAACTATTTATTCCCTAAGGGGCAATTAAGAAAGGCAATTTAGGTTACAAAAATATCCACATAAAATACAGTATAGAGACATCACTCTCACAGTGTTTATAGCATGGGGAGTCGTTGGCTCTGAACGAGCGGTGCTGGAACCTACACTGGTCCTCCTCCCTTATGAAGGAGTACGTCAAACAAGATGTGTAGAAATGATAATGAGCCTACATGTAGTCTCTTCACTCTCCCCAGCTAGCTAATGAGCCTACATGTAGTCTCTTCACTCTCCCCAGCTAGCTAACAGACCTACATGTAGTCTCTTCACTCTCCCCAGCTAGCTAACAGACCTACATGTAGTCTCTTCACTCTCCCCAGCTAGCTAATGAGCCTACATGTAGTCTCTTCACTCTCCTCAGCTAGCTAACAGACCTACATGTAGTCTCTTCACTCTCCCCGGCTAGCTAATGAGCCTACATGTAGTCTCTTCACTCTCCCCAGCTAGCTAACAGACCTACATGTAGTCTCTTCACTCTCCCCAGCTAGCTAACAGACCTACATGTAGTCTCTTCACTCTCCCCAGCTAGCTAACAGACCTACATGTAGTCTCTTCACTCTCCCCAGCTAGCTAACAGACCTACATGTAGTCTCTTCACTCTCCCCGGCTAGCTAATGAGCCTACATGTAGTCTCTTCACTCTCCCCAGCTAGCTAACAGACCTACATGTAGTCTCTTCACTCTCCCCAGCTAGCTAACAGACCTACATGTAGTCTCTTCACTCTCCCCAGCTAGCTAATGAGCCTACATGTAGTCTCTTCACTAGCTAACGGTCATCGTAACAAACAGCCAGGGAGAATCTAAAATGCCAAAAGAGATGCATAGAGGACTATTATTATATATATTTTTTATTTTAATGGCGAGGATATACAGTGCAATAGGAAAGTATTCAGACCCCTTGACTTCTTCCACATTTTGTTATGTTACAGCCTTATTCTAAAATGTATTAAATTGATTAGGGAAAAAAACAAATCTAAACACAATCCCCCATAATGACTAAGCAAACACAGGTTTTTAGACATTTTTTAAATAAATTAAATATCACATTCACATAAGTATTCAGACCCTTAACTCAGTACTTTGTTGAAGCACCTTTGGCAGCGATTATAGCCTCAAGTCTTCTTGGGTATGACGCTACAAGCTTGGCACACCTGTATTTGGGGAGTTTATCCCATTGTTCTCTGCAGATCCTCTCAAGCTCTGTCAGGTTGGATGGGGAGCGTTGCTGCACAGCTATTTTCAAGTCTCTCCAGAGATGTTCGATCGGGTTCAAGTCCGGGCTCTGGCTGGGCCACTCAAGTACATTCAGAGACTTGTCCCGAAGCCACTCCTGCATTGTCTTGGCTGTGTGCTTAGGGTTGTTGTCCTGTTGGAAGATGAACTTTTGCCCCAGTCTGAGGTCCTGAGTGCTCTGGAGCAGGTTTTCATCAAGGATCTCTGTACTTTGCTACGTTCATCTTTGCTTCGATCCTGACTAGTCTCCCAGTCCCTGCTGCTGAAAAACATCCCTACAGCATGATGCTGCCACCATGCTTCACCGTAGAGATGGTGCCAGGGTTCCTCCAGACGTGACGCTTGGCATTCAGGCCAAAGAGTTCGATCTTGGTTTCATCAAACCAGAGAATCTTGTTTCTCATGGTCTGAGAGTCCTTTAGGTGTCTTTTGGCAAACTCCCAGCGGGCTGTCATGTGCCTTTTACTGAGGAGTGGCTTCCGTCTGGCCACTCTACCATAAAGGCCTGATTGGTGTAGTGCTGCAGAGATGGTTGTCGATCTGGAAGGTTCTCCCATCTCCAAAGAGGAACTCTAGAGCTCTATCAGAGTGATCATCAGGTTCTTGTTCACCTCCCTGACCAAGGCCCTTGTCCCCCGATTGCTCGGTTTGGCCGGGCAGCCAGCTCTAGGAAGAGTCTTGGTGGTTCCAAACTTCTTCCATTTAAGAACGATGGAGGCCACTGTGTTCTTGGGGACCTTCAATGCTGCAGAAATGTTTTGGTAATCTTCCCCTGTGCCCTGACAAAATCCTGTCTCGGAGCTCTACGGACAATTCCTTCATGGCTTGGTTTTTGCTCTGAAAGGTTCTGTCAACTCTGGGACCCTATATAGACAGTGTGCTTTTCCAAATCATGTCCAATCAATTGAATTTACCACAGGTGGACTCCAATCACGTTGTAGAAACATCTCAATGATGATCAATGGACACAGGATGCACCGGAGCTCAATTTCGAGTTTCATAGCAAATGGTCTGAATACTTATGTAAACAATGTATTTCAGTTTATTTTTAATAAATGTGTAAATATTTCTGAAAAGTTGTTTTCACTTCGTCATTATGGGGTATTGTGTGTAGATTTAAAAATGTAATCCTTTTTAAAATAAGGCTGTAACGTAACAAAATGTGGAAAAAGGGAAGGGGTCTGAATACTTTCCGAACACCCGGACCTTGGTGAAGACCGAATGCAGCCCACGAGGGAAACGAGTTTGACATCACTGGTTTATAGTGTCAACTATAAAGGGGGCAGGGCTTACCAGGACCAGACAGGTGTCAACCAATGAGAGGGTCCCTGAGCGGCCAATTCCAGCGCTGCAGTGCACTACCGCCGGTCCGTGGTCCGCCCCCAACGAGCCAGACTCCCGCACCTTGAACAGGAAGTTGAGGAAGGACGCCGGCGATTCTGGGACACCAAAGTCAGGCCAGGTGGTGTAGTGAAAGTGATAGATCTCTCTCTTCTCCCCCGTCTGGAAGACACAGCAGAGGACAAAATACATTGCTTGTGTCCCAAATGGCACCCTATTCCCTAGTACATTACTTTTGGCCAGAGCCCCGTGGGCCCCGGTCTAAACTGCACCATAAATGGAATAGGGTGCCATTTGGGGCCTACTGTACAAATGGACAGGAGCAGGAATGCACTCAATTCCATTTCAATTCAGGAAGCAAACTGAAATACCAATTCTCATCCTTGAAAATAATAGACAGTGGTACACTGCATTGACCCTAACCCTATATAGTAGTACACTGCATTGACCCTAACCCTGGAGATAGTGGAACACTGCATTGACCCTAACCCTGGAGATAGTAGTACACTGCATTGACCCTAACCCTGGAGATAGTAGTACACTGCATTGACCCTAACCCTGGAGATAGTAGTACACTGCATTGACCCTAACCCTGGAGATAGTAGTACACTGCATTGACCCTAACCCTGGAGATAGTAGTACACTGCATTGACCCTAACCCTGGAGATAGTAGTACACTGCATTGACCCTAACCCTGGAGATAGTAGTACACTGCATTGACCCTAACCCTGGAGATAGTGGAACACTGCATTGACCCTAACCCTGGAGATAGTAGTACACTGCATTGACCCTAACCCTGGAGATAGTAGTACACTGCATTGACCCTAACCCTGGAGATAGTAGTACACTGCATTGACCCTAACCCTGGAGATAGTAGTACACTGCATTGACCCTAACCCTGGAGATAGTAGTACACTGCATTGACCCTAACCCTGGAGATAGTAGTACACTGCATTGACCCTAACCCTGGAGATAGTAGTACACTGCATTGACCCTAACCCTGGAGATAGTAGTACACTGCATTGACCCTAACCCTGGAGATAGTGGAACACTGCATTGACCCTAACCCTGGAGATAGTAGTCCACTGCATTGACCCTAACCCTGGAGATAGTGGAACACTGCATTGACCCTAACCCTAGATAGTAGTCCACTGCATTGGCCCTAACCCTAGATAGTAGTACACTGCATTGACCCTAACCCTGGAGACAGTGGTACACTGCATTGACCCTAACCCTGGAGATAGTGGAACACTGCATTGACCCTAACCCTGGAGATAGTAGTCCACTGCATTGACCCTAACCCTAGATAGTAGTACACTGCATTGAACCTAACCCTGGAGATAGTGGTACACTGTATGCGGTCCCTGGGGAGGAAGGGAGGGGATAATAGATCGAGATTAAAGCTTGGACGATAAACTGAAAGTTACCGAGACTGACATGTCCTTCCTCTAACCAAAGCAATTTTACTGACGTCCGTAATTTCGATGATTCTAAATGGTTCAAAAACCATTATTTGCCCTAAACCTGCTTCTTGCATCGAAAGTATCTGCCCTGTCTCACTGTAGGCTCTCACTCCCTCTTTGCACACGGAGTGAAGGGAGGGATGCATTTACTGTTGTTAAGAAAGAGGAGAGTGTCAGCTTTATGAGAGTATAGAACGTATTTCTCAACTCTCAATGTTAAGGAAATAACACCACTTTACTGAGTATGTAATTTAGATGATGCACCGGCGGTATGAAGTGTAGGCATTTGTTTATTTGTAGGACATTAAATGTACTGTTAGATCAATTGTATGGCTATTTAGCAACAGCTATATGCTACACAATTCACCACCTGAGGAAGTGGGACCTCAAAACACTTGAGTTCCTACTTCCTCAGGTGGTGAATTGTGTAGCATATAGCCTTGGCCAGCAATATGCACAAAAACAGGCAGGCACATGCCTGAACGTGTTAGATGAAATAGCTAACTTATTTCATGTCTTACTTGAGACTGGAAAAAGTAATTCTAGAGCCCTGCCGCTAATGATTTAAAAAAGATGAGCTGGGCTGGAGAGGCCTCTGCTGCTACCTACTGTAGTAACAGCTGGAGGTCGACCGATTAAATCGGAATGGACGATTAATTAGGGCCGATTTCAAGTGTTCATAACAATCGGTAATTGCCATTTTTGGACACCGATTATGGCCGATTACATTGCACTCCACGAGGAGACTGCGTGGCAGGCTGACTACCTGTTACGCATGTGCAGCAAGGAGCCAAGGTAAGTTGCTAGCTAGCATTAAACTTATCTTATAAAAAAACAATCAATCTTAACATAATCACTAGTTAACTACACATGGTTGATGATATTACTAGTTTATCTAGCTTGTTCGGTGTTGCATATAATGAAATCACAGCCTACTTCGCCAAACGGGTGATGATTTAACAAGCGCATTCGTGAAAAAAGCACTGTCGTTGCACAAATGTGTACCTAACCATAAACATCAATGCCTTTCTTAAAATCAATACACAAGTATACATTTTTAAAACTGCATATTTAGTTAATATTGCCTGCTAACATGAATTTCTTTTAGCTAGGGAAATTGTGTCACTTCTCTTGCATTCTGTGCAAGCAGAGTCAGGGTATATGCAGCAGTTCTGTACCACCTGGCTCATTGCGAACTGTGTGAAGACCATTTCTTCCTAACAAAGACCGTAATTAATTTGCCAGAATTGTACATATTTATGACATAACATTGAAGGTTGTCCAATGTAACAGGAATATTTAGACTTATGGATACCACCCATTAGATAAAATACGGAACGGTTCCGTATTTCACTGAAATAATAAATGTTTTGTTTTCTAAATTATAGTTTCCGGATTTGACCATATTAATGACCTAAGGCTCGTATTTCTGTGTGTTATTATATTATAATTAAGTCTATGATTTGATATTTGATAGAGCAGTCTGACTGGGCGGTGGTAGGCAGCAGCAGGATCGTAAGCATTCATTCAAACAGCACTTTCCTGCATTTGCCAGCAGCTCGTCGCTGTGCTTCAAGCATTGCGCTGTTTATGACTTCAAGCCTATGAACTCCTGAGATTAGGCTGGCAATACTATAGTGCCTATAAGAACATCCAATAGTCAAAGATATATGAAATACAAATGGTGAGAGAAATAGTCCTATAATAACTACAACCTAAAACTTCTTACTTGGGATTATTGAAGACTCATGTTATAAGGAACCACCAGCTTTCTCATGTTCTGAGCAAGGAACTTAAACATTAGCTTTTTAACATGGCAAATATTAAACTTTTACCTTCTTCACCAACACTTTGTTTTTGCAGTATTTAAACCAAATTGAACATGTTTCATTATTTATTTGAGACTAAATAGATTTTATTGATGTATTATATTAAGTTTAAATATATATAAATAGGCAGATTAATCGGTATCGGCTTTTTTTGGTCCTCCAATAATCGGTATCGGCGTTGAAAAATCATAATCAGTCGACCTCTAGTAACAGCAGAGGTGTACAGTAGGCATCCTGATAAATAAAAATACTAAATGTTCCCTAATATCCCAGCACATTAACCAAGAAGGCAATTTTCTTATGTTGAATTGTACTTTACATGGTGAAAAAAACACATTGATTTCATTGTATATCCCATCAGGGGCAAATCTAGATCACATCCACACAGGAAGTATTATTTTAGCAGGTGACCTAAATCATACATTCGACAAGATTAACAGACGTAGCAATAAAAAAAAAGCACATTTAGGAGCCTCCAAAGAGGCAAAAAATGTAATCTCTACAAATAATTAATAGGACACATGGAGATGTTCCCAACACCAAAAGACGACTCCTTTTTTCCCCTCAAAGTAAAAAAAGCTATTCAAGAATTGACTACATTTTTTCTCTCCAAAAATTCACTCAACAATTTACTGGAAAAAAAAAAAAATATGATATAGTGATATCGAATCATTCTCCGGCATCGTGCTTAATTACACCAAGAGAAAATAATCTTCTGGACCCAAAATTGTATAAATAGGTAAATAAATGTAGACAGAGGACAGACAGAGAAAAGCCAACCCCTGATACAATTTGGGATGCCTTTAAGGTGTACATTAGGGGAATGATAATTTCATACTCGGCAAAAGTTAAATCTGATTTAGAAATTTAAATGAAAGAAAATCAATCTTACAAAAAGCCCATAAATCTTTACAAGGTAAAGAAGTAAATACAATTTCTGAACTGAAGCAGGAATACAATCTTTAACTTTTGAAGAGAGCCAACAACTACAGGTTCAACTCAAATAAAGCATACTACTTAATGGAAAATAAACCTGGTAAATATCTCGCAGCTCTCACAAAATGAACACATGGTAAACCAAAGTGGTAATTAGAAACAATTCGATTAATTAACAATTTAAAAGCTTCTATGAAAATGTATATACATTAGAATTAAACAGTTTGACGGATCCGATAGCTTTCTTAGACTCAACAACTCCGAAGCAAATATCAGCAGACAAAAAAAAGCTTAAAACCGTGATCACTCAAGAAGAAATATTAGATACTGTTAAAATCACCAGGAACGGATGGCTTTCCCAAAGAAATCTATTCAACATTTTGGGACAAAGTAGTCCCCCTATTTACACAAATGACCACACACTGTCACACAATTCAGTACTTCCTAGTTCCATGTATCAAACAGTTATTTCAGTTCAATTGAAACCAGGAAAATCTGGAGAGTCCCCTGCTGATTATAGACATAAGTTCAATAAATTGTGACAAAATTATAACAAAGCTTATAAGCAATAGAATGGCAAACGTCTTACCAGACTTGTTACATATCAAACAGATGTTTCAGTTTAATACAATATGCAAAAAAACAAGATCTAGATTATTCAATTATGGCTGTTGATGCCAAAAAGGTTTTTGATCGTCTTGAATAGCCTTCTGTATTCAACACTTTGGAAGCTTTCAACTTTCCAGCTGAAATAATACATTTAATAAAACATATTTAATAATTGTCCTAAAGCAAAAATATACACAAATAATATATTATCTGGTGGAATTGCTTTAGAAAAGGGGGACAAGACAGGGATGTCCTCTCTCCCCTTCCTGTTTCCTGTTTGCACTGGCAATTGAACCGCTTGCAGAAAGAATTACACAGGACACAAACGTAACAGGTATCAGTATTGATAAACATGAAAATAAACTAAACTTATTTGCAGATGATCTCCTGAAATACCTGACAAATATCGAAAACTCAATGCCCCCCTTGCTAAAAATATTTTCAGAATACTAAAATCTCAGGTTATAGGAAAACAGCAATCCTTTCAGTAGACCACAAAAAATATGAACTACATAGGATGCTTAATAAGTGACAAAAAACAACAATTATATCAAATAACTTTACTCCATTACTCAACAATATGAAAGCAGATCTAACTAAATTGAATAATCTTCCCATAAATCTTACAGGTACAATAAACCTCTTTAGAATGGCTGCCAAAGTTTTGGTATTTATTTTCGGTAATACCAATTACCCCACAAAGACATTCTTTAAAAAAAGTATACTCGGTCATAAGACTTTTTATATGGGCAAATAAAATTCATAGAATAAAATGGAAAGCTTAACATCTTCCTAAGTCTGAGGGTGGTTTTAACCTTCCAGATTGTAATTGTATCAACTCACTACCCAAGGCTTTTACTTGTGACATATAGTTAAATGCACTAAAGAGGAACAATGGGTACATATTCAAGATGCGCATGCTCATCCCCAGAATCTTTTTCCATCTCTATTTTCAAAAGATAAATCTAAAAACATGAACAATTTCATAGTTAAGAACACTATAAACATATTCTACAAGAACCAATATCACTCCCTAGAAACACTACAACAATATGGAACACTACAACAATATGGAACACTACAACAATATGGAACACTACAACAATATGGAACACTACAACAATATGGAACACTACAACAATATGGAACACTACAACAATATGGAACACTACAACAATATGGAACACTACAACAATATGGAACACTACAACAATATGGAACACTACAACAATATGGAACACTACAACAATATGGAACACTACAACAATATGGAACACTACAACAATATGGAACACTACAACAATATGAAACACTACAACAATATGGAACACTACAACAATATGGAACACTACAACAATATGGAAGAAAATTAAACGGATTCTACAAGAACCAATATCCTTCCCTAGAAACACAATCCTATGGAGCAATCCTTGGATAGCTTTCCAGAATTCACTGATAAATTGGAAAATAGATTTCTTTACATGATAGAATGTAGATCGTTTCAAATACATACAACTTATAAGTTACATATACCTTCATTTTGATTTGAAATATATGTTAGACATCATCATTGAGTCAGAAAAGGATGCTCATATAATAGGGAAGATATACAAAACCTTGCAGAGATTATATCCAACTGACAATCTTTTAGAATTTTGGGGGGGAAACAAGACTTAAAAAGAACTGACGTTTAGACAAGATGGAGGGAAAGTTGGAGAATAACGAACGAAATTACAGTTAACAAAAATGTATATTAAATCCAGTGTAAACTAATGTATAGAATGTATTATACAAGAGACAAAATTCATAAATTCTACAGCACAATGGCAGAGTCATGTCTTAAGTGTAAAACTAGAAATGACTCAATAATTCATACCTTCTGGGAATGCTATAAAATCCAAAAGTTATGGATGGAGCTAGAAAGTTGGCTGTCAGAATTATTACAACGTAAACTTACTTTTAATACATCTGTC
Organism: Salvelinus alpinus; assembly: GCF_045679555.1. Classification (NCBI taxonomy): domain Eukaryota; kingdom Metazoa; phylum Chordata; class Actinopteri; order Salmoniformes; family Salmonidae; genus Salvelinus; species Salvelinus alpinus. Next base: position 5,386,331 of record NC_092114.1, read on the forward strand.
TGCATATTTCAAGACGTGGCATATGGGGGTGTAGTGAGATACCCAATGGACTGGACGATTCTCTTCTCATCACTCATCTTTGAAAAAAAGTATACTAAAAACTTGGACATCAATCATGGAAAATTAGTCTAGAGCCCTGCCACTAACGGAAAAGTCTGTATTTTATCGCTATATTACTTATTGTCCATATCGCCCAGCTCCAATAGAGATGTATGGAAACAATCTCTAATGCATCATATCACACCATTTTAGACATATGACTCGTTAGCATTCTGCTACTCCAGCACCTTGATCTAGCATCAGATTTAAGTTGTAGATCACACTGACCTGATCCTAGATTACACTCCTGCATTACTCAGACTTCCACCATGTTAAAGAGACTCACCTTATCATTTTGCAGCTCCAGCACTCTGGTTGTGTAGTAAGACTTGACGTCTTCTGAAACCAGCGTTATCAGGAAATGTGTATCTCTGAACGGCATCTCATGCTCGTCCTGCGTTGGCCAATACTGAGCACACTTTTCCTGTCAGGCGGGAAATACAGAAGACAGTCAGCCAGTCAGTCAGTCAGCCAGTCAGTCAGCCAGCCAGCCAGTCAGTCAGCCAGCCAGTCAGTCAGCCAGTCAGTCACCTTAGTTTAACGGTGAAGAAAAGAGAGGTGTTTCCAGTCTTAATAATATTCTGAATAAGCACTATAAGTCATGTTTTATTATAATGATTATTATTATCAACGTATGTGTAGCCCAGCATTCTACTTAATGCAGTGACAGTCCCTATAAAGACTAAAGCTACAAGGTTTCACTACATTTGATCAAGTGAATCATTCATTTTCTACAAGTCCTTCTAAAATATGGACAACTAGGTTACGTAATGTCATGCTATTAAAAGGCATCTGTTGGCCGTAACAAGACTGAATAGAACCTCATGACAACAATATTCACCCCTGGCTCCTCCTCTTCCAGGAAGAAGGGAAACTAAACTCATGATCCAACACCTACTGCTGCTACTGTGACACAAGATCGCATGAAGGAGAGGTCGGCTCAAGTAGCATCTGAGGCATAAAAGCCTGTGCTTGGGGAACTGTCAGGTCTCCTCTCACAGACCTACAGTAGTACAGACCTAACTGCCATCTCAACACCAGACCAGGAATTCACTCTCAACCACACAGAGTAGGAGGAAATACCACTCCACAGAAAGTGGCTTTTCACTCCCCCACCTTACCAAAAATAGTGTGATCTGTGTACCACATGCAGGCAATACTAGAAGATAGTAGTTATGTACTCACTGATCCCTTCTCTATGACTCTGTTCAGCATGATGACAGCCTTGGTATTCTGTTCCCAGATCATCAACCAGAAGTGACCACAGGTGTTCCTCAGAGGACCCTGTGGATAACACACAGACAGACCATACAGACACAAACCCATTAGCTAACCAAGATTACGCATTGGGAAATGTAAGTGCATTTGGGGGTCAGTCAAGTAATAAATAATACAAGATATCAACAGTTCTATTTGTAACTTTTCAGGCTTAGAAACATCATTCATATAATATCACACCACCAGGTCAGAGTGCAAACAGATTGTTTTAGTCAATGTGGTAACATTCAGTTCCTCCCCTCAACCCCTTCATCCATTTCCTGTTTTCCAGTCATTGCTCTGTAACAACATCACTGTGGCTGTGGTTAAACAGATCTTCCATAACAACCTGTAAAAACGTCACTGTGGTTGTTGTTAAACAGAACCTTCATAACAACCAGTAACAACACCCCTGTGGTTAACCAGAACCTTCATAACAACCAGTAACAACACCCCTGTGGTTAAACAGAACCTTCATAACAACCAGTAACAACACCCCTGTGGTTAACCAGAACCTTCATAACAACCAGTAACAACACCCCTGTGGTTAACCAAAACCTTCATAACAACCAGTAACAACACCCCTGTGGTTAACCAGAACCTTCATAACAACCAGTAACAACACCCCTGTGGTTAACCAGAACCTTCATAACAACCAGTAACAACACCCCTGTGGTTAACCAAAACCTTCATAACAACATCACTGTGGTTAACCAAAACCTTCATAACAACATCACTGTGGTTAACCAGAACCTTCATAACATCACTGTGGTTAACCAGAACCTTCATAACAACCAGTAACAACACCCCTGTGGTTAACCAGAACCTTCATAACAACCAGTAACAACACCCCTGTGGTTAACCAAAACCTTCATAACAACCAGTAACAACACCCCTGTGGTTAACCAGAACCTTCATAACAACCAGTAACAACACCCCTGTGGTTAACCAGAACCTTCATAACAACCAGTAACAACACCCCTGTGGTTAACCAAAACCTTCATAACAACCAGTAACAACACCCCTGTGGTTAACCAGAACCTTCATAACAACCAGTAACAACACCCCTGTGGTTAACCAGAACCTTCATAACAACCAGTAACAACACCCCTGTGGTTAACCAAAACCTTCATAACAACCAGTAACAACACCCCTGTGGTTAACCAAAACCTTCATAACAACCAGTAACAACACCCCTGTGGTTAACCAGAACCTTCATAACAACCAGTAACAACACCCCTGTGGTTAACCAGAACCTTCATAACAACCAGTAACACCCCTGTGGTTAACCAGAACCTTCATAACAACCAGTAACAACACCCCTGTGGTTAACCAGAACCTTCATAACAACCAGTAACAACACCCCTGTGGTTAACCAGAACCTTCATAACAACCAGTAACAACACCCCTGTGGTTAACCAGAACCTTCATAACAACCAGTAACAACACCCCTGTGGTTAACCAAAACCTTCATAACAACATCACTGTGGCTAAACAGAACCTTCATAACCTGTGTGTTCTGTGATTCACTCACTGTTAATCAAGTGTTCAGTTAATCAAGTGTTCAGTTACATCAAGTGTTCAGTTACATCAAGTGTTCAGTTACATCAAGTGTTCTGTTACATCAAGTGTTCTGTTAAATCAAGTGTTCTGTTAAATCAAGTGTTCTGTTAAATCAAGTGTTCTGTTAAATCAAGTGTTCTGTTAAATCAAGTGTTCTGTTAATCGTTACATTGGTTAATCAAGTGTTCTGTTAATCAAGTGTTCGTTCTGAAATTCTTCGGGACCGGTGTCCCTTCCACGGGACAGTTGAGCTAACGTAGGCTAATGTGATTAGCATGAGGTTGTAAGTAACAAGAACATTTCCCAGGACATAGACATATCTGATGTTGGCAGAAAGCTTACATTCGTGTTAATCTCACTGCACTGTCCAATTTACAGTAGCTATTACAGTGAAATAATACCATGCTATTGTTTGAGGAGAGTGCACCATTTGGAACATAAAAAGTTATTAATAAACAAATTAGGCACATTTGGGTAGTCTTGACAAAATGTTGAACATAAATAAAATGGTTCATTGGATCAGTCTAAAACTTTGCACATACACTGATGCCATCTAGTGGTCAAAATCTAAATTGCAGCTGGGCTGGTATAATACACTATGGCCTTTCTCTTGCATTTCAAACATGATTGTACAAAACAAATACAAAAGAACGGTTCATTTTTTCTTTGTATTATCTTTTACCAGATCTATTGTGTTATATTCTTCTACATTCCTTTCACATTTCGATAAACTTCAGTGTTTCCTTTCAAATGGTACCAAGAATATGCATATCCTTGATTCAGGGCCTGAGTTACAGGCAGTTAGATTTGGGTATGTAATTTTAGGAGAAAATTGAAAAAAATGGGCTTGTTCTGTTAATCAAGTGCTTGTTCTGTTAACAAGTAATCTGAGAATCAATTATTCTGTTCATCAAGTGTTCGTTGTGTTCATCAAGTGTTCGTTCGGGTTAATCAAGTGTTCTGTTAATTAGTGTTCATTCTGTTAATTAGTGTCGGTGCTGTTCATCAAGTGTCGGTGCTGTTCATCAAGTGTCGGTGCTGTTCATCAAGTGTCGGTGCTGTTCATCAAGTGTCGGTGCTGTTCATCAAGTGTCGGTGCTGTTCATCAAGTGTCGGTGCTGTTCATCAAGTGTCGGTGCTGTTCATCAAGTGTCAGTGCTGTTCATCAAGTGTCAGTGCTGTTCATCAAGTGTCAGTGCTGTTCATCAAGTGTCAGTGCTGTTCATCAAGTGTCAGTGCTGTTCATCAAGTGTCAGTGCTGTTCATCAAGTGTCAGTGCTGTTCATCAAGTGTCAGTGCTGTTCATCAAGTGTCAGTGCTGTTCATCAAGTGTTAGTGCTGTTCATCAAGAACTGATATAGAAGTCAGACGTAGTTGGAAAGAAACAATACAAAGAGGAAAACATACGAGAGGACTGTAGATGGGTGCAATAAAAACAAAGTAGACAAAAACTGAACGGACAACAATACGAAGAGAGCGGACAACAATACGAAGAGAGCGGACAACAATACGGAGAGAGCGGACAACAATACGGAGAGAGCGGACAACAATACGGAGAGAGCGGACAACAATACGGAGAGAGCGGACAACAATACGAAGAGAGCGGACAACAATACGAAGAGAGCGGACAACAATACGAAGAGAGCGGACAACAATACGAAGAGAGCGGACAACAATACGAAGAGAGCGGACAACAATACGAAGAGAGCGGACAACAATACGAAGAGAGCGGACAACAATACGAAGAGAGCGGACAACAATACGAAGAGAGCGGACAACAATACGAAGAGAGCGGACAACAATACGAAGAGAGCGGACAACAATACGAAGAGAGCGGACAACAATACGAAGAGAACGGACAACAATACGAAGAGAGCGGACAACAATACGGAGAGAGCGGACAACAATACGGAGAGAGCGGACAACAATACGGAGAGAGCGGACAACAATACGGAGAGAGCGGACAACAATACGGAGAGAGCGGACAACAATACGGAGAGAGCGGACAACAATACGAAGAGAGCGGACAACAATACGAAGAGAGCGGACAACAATACGAAGAGAGCGGACAACAATACGAAGAGAGCGGACAACAATACGAAGAGAGCGGACAACAATACGAAGAGAGCGGACAACAATACGAAGAGAGCGGACAACAATACGAAGAGAGCGGACAACAATACGAAGAGAGCGGACAACAATACGAAGAGAGCGGACAACAATACGAAGAGAGCGGACAACAATACGAAGAGAACGGACAACAATACGAAGAGAGCGGACAACAATACGAAGAGAACGGACAACAATACGAAGAGAGCGGACAACAATACGAAGAGAGCGGACAACAATACGAAGAGAGCGGACAACAATACGAAGAGAGCGGACAACAATACGAAGAGAGCGGACAACAATACGAAGAGAGCGGACAACAATACGAAGAGAGCGGACAACAATACGAAGAGAGCGGACAACAATACGAAGAGAGCGGACAACAATACGAAGAGAGCGGACAACAATACGAAGAGAGCGGACAACAATACGAAGAGAGCGGACAACAATACGAAGAGAGCGGACAACAATACGAAGAGAGCGGACAACAATACGAAGAGAGCGGACAACAATACGAAGAGAGCGGACAACAATACGAAGAGAGCGGACAACAATACGAAGAGAGCGGACAACAATACGAAGAGAGCGGACAACAATACGAAGAGAGCGGACAACAATACGAAGAGAGCGGACAACAATACGAAGAGAGCGGACAACAATACGAAGAGAACGGACAACAATACGAAGAGAGCGGACAACAATACGAAGAGAGCGGACAACAATACGAAGAGAGCGGACAACAATACGAAGAGAGCGGACAACAATACGAAGAGAGCGGACAACAATACGAAGAGAGCGGACAACAATACGAAGAGAGCGGACAACAATACGAAGAGAGCGGACAACAATACGAAGAGAGCGGACAACAATACGAAGAGAGCGGACAACAATACGAAGAGAGCGGACAACAATACGAAGAGAACGGACAACAATACGAAGAGAGCGGACAACAATACGAAGAGAGCGGACAACAATACGAAGAGAGCGGACAACAATACGAAGAGAGCGGACAACAATACGAAGAGAGCGGACAACAATACGAAGAGAGCGGACAACAATACGAAGAGAGCGGACAACAATACGAAGAGAGCGGACAACAATACGAAGAGAGCGGACAACAATAAGAAGAGAGAGGACAACAATAAGAAGAGAGAGGACAACAATAAGAACAGAATGGACAACAATAAGAAGAGAGCGGACAACAATAAGAAGAGAGCGGACAACAATAAGAAGAGAGCGGACAACAATACGAAGAGAACGGACAACAATACGAAGAGAGCGGACAACAATAAGAAGAGAGCGGACAACAATAAGAAGAGAGCGGACAACAATAAGAACAGAATGGACAAGTCACCTGAGTTAAAATGTAGCTCCTCTGGGCCTCCTCCATGACCACCAGGCTGGCGTTGATGTAGTCGTTCTCTGTGTTCTCCAGTTTAACTCTGCTGTGATCAACTACACAGACAACCACAGAGGAGAGAAGTAATATATGAACAACATATCCAAGTGAAAGACAAGTTCATGTATGTATTGCATTGCTGCAAAATGAATTGCCTCATTGAGGGCAAAGTTTTCTGAATCTGAAGTTGGTATCATACTGCAATCAATGTGGTATGGTTCAAGACAACAACAACAAAACATTTTAAAGAACAAGATATAAAGGAGTATGAAGTCACTTACATGGACTGACATCTCTGTATCGGTTCCGGTTGCGATTTTCTGGATATTTAGCAACTTTTAAAGGGCATTCATGGGACTGATTCCGTATTTCCTGCAAACAAACGGTTTAGTCATCACAGACTAATAGACTATGAATTGTTCCTCTGTAGGCCTACTGTACCATGAGGTTTCTGAAGACACACAGGGTCAGACTACTTTCGATATTTACAGAATCAGAACATGTTGAGTTACTGTAGATCCTCTGGTCACACTTGCTGATTGGATGGACGATGCTGTGGGAACTCAATAGAGCCTTATGCATTACTGGTAGGATAATGGTTTAGGTTTGGGGGCCAATTTGAGTAGTTTGTGAATAGTGGATGTCAGAAGAGCAGGAATTCCTTATCGATCAGGAATAATCTCATCCCTAAAAATAATCATGACAAAGGCAGGTTTCATCAGCACAACTAACTGGTCAAGGAGGGGAAACAAATTTACGGCGAATGGCAGTTCATCATCTTTAGGAGTGTCGTTAAAAGAATTAAACACAGCGGATTGCTATCAAATCATGATAACACAATTTGCCACACTAGGCAGAAACCAATGGATGTTTAAAAGGTTAAAACCGTTGACCAACAAATGCAGGAAATAGTTGTAATCTGCGATTCCTCAAATAAACACTTGTGCTAACTAGTTGGAACCACCAGCAAGGGTTTGAAGCTGTTGACAAACGACGTGTTTGTAGCTGTCAATCTAATCGTACTATGGATAAGAGAACAACCGTCAGCCAAATAGCTAGCTAGCTAGATAAACCTCTTAGCGAGGATATCGTTAGTAACCGCATGCATGCGCATGCATGCGCACGCTAAAAACTCCAGATTGCTGGCACTCGGCTTTGGAGTCTGGCTGAGTATTGTTGTGCGCCATCACCGAAAAGAGATGTCTAAAGACAGCAAAGTAAAAGGCAACAAGAGAACAATAAACATCCGTGCGTATTTCTACAAATAGCTGCTTTTTGCGTGCGTAAATAGCAGCTGACACTGGTGCTGCTAGCTGCATCAGCTAAGCTAACAGACAGGCCAACAGCTAGCTAACTTACTATGTATAAGTTCTGCCACCGGCCCTCTGAATCCATGTCCTCAAAGTCCTGGTCCATTTTTAAAGTGTTATTTTATCAATATGGATGATAACTAGAAATGATTTAAGTCATTACTTGTTATAAAACAAAGCCATTCGCCAAAAAAAAAAAAAAAACGATACAGACTTTGTCAGTGTAGTTGACGTCTAATACGGGCGTAATGTACGCATGCGCCAGAAAGGGTCCTTCGGTATCGTTTTTCCCTACTTACCACAGCCACAAACCCCGCCCATTTCTACAATTTCTCATTTTAAACTGTGATTTTGAATCTAGCCTTAACCCTAAACCAAACTGCTAACATTATGCCTAACCTTAAATTAAGACCGAAAATCTATTTGTATGCATTTTTACGTTATTGACTTTGTGGTTACTAGAGGAAACCTTCGGTATCTTTCAAAAACAAAGATTTTTTATGTCATTCGAGATAATAAATGCTCACTTTAAGGCACATAGTGACTACGGCCTGGTTTCGAGAGAATAATTCATTAATATAGTTTGGGACTATGATATAGTTTGCATCGGCACAATTGGGCAGACAAATATTATGAAGATAGAGGTGGCGTATTTCAGCTAAAGCTTGGCAGTGAAACTACTTTTTATAAAAATGGCGCCGACCAATGCAACCTGTCCCATAGTATAGTAAACTCACATGTAACGTGGTTTATTTGTTGCTACATTTATCGAGCAGGCTTTTCACCAAACAGCAATGTTTGTCGCTCGAAGTATTGCAGCGGACCACAAGGATCTTATTCATGATGTTTCATATGATTTCCATGGCCGGAGAATGGCAACTTGCTCTAGTGACCAAAGTGTCAAGGTAAAGTAAAGAAAGCTCTGAACTAGTTAGCCAGCTAACAACAAACCAATCCTTTTGAATCCCCTGATCTTACATTTACTTTCTAAGTACAAGCCAGCTAGTTAGTTCTTCTTGGCAAACCCATCTGTTTGAAATAACCCTGTCCCTTATATCCATCATTTAAGGTGTGGGACAAGAGTGACAACGGAGAGTGGAACTGCACTGCCAGTTGGAAGGTAACGTTTGTATTCCGTTTCACTGCCAGTTGGAAGTTAACGTTTATATTCCGTTTCACTGCCAGTTGGAAGGTAACGTTTATATTCCGTTTCACTGCCAGTTGGAAGGTAACGTTTATATTCCGTTTCACTGCCAGTTGGAAGGTAACGTTTGTATTCCGTTTCACTGCCAGTTGGAAGTTAACGTTTATATTCCGTTTCACTGCCAGTTGGAAGGTAACGTTTGTATTCCGTTTCACTGCCAGTTGGAAGGTAACGTTTATATTCCGTCTCACTGCCAATTGAAAGGTAACGTTTATATTCCGTTTCACTGCCAGTTGGAAGGTAACGTTTATATTCCGTTTCACTGCCAGTTGGAAGGTAACGTTTATATTCCGTTTCACTGCCAGTTGGAAGGTCACGTTTATATTCCGTTTCACTGCCAGTTGGAAGGTAACGTTTATATTCCGTTTCACTGCCAGTTGGAAGGTAGCTAGGTAACGCTTCTGTTCATTTTCAGTTCATCAGTATGACCATCACAATTAGACTAGGGATGCACCAATATGACATTTTGGCCGATACGATATCCGATATTTTACTTGCCAAAAAAAACGATACCGATAAAAAGAAAATGTGCGGTTAAGCATTCTAGTACAGTTAAATAGTTGAAACACACACAGGGACCAAAAAGTTATTTTGTTGGTAATTTATGCATGTCCCCATTACCAGTAAAATCAAAACCCATTTCTTTCACTTTTCTGTGCTGTTTCATTGTTCAGTTGTTTCATTCTCAACCAGGATTTCATCATACATGTCTAGCAGGGAAGTTTCAGCTCTGTCTGTCTGTGGCTTCTTCTCTCGTGTGTCCTCTTCCTCACTGTCACTGTGTCCGTTTCCCTCTTGTCCAGCTATGTCTAATATTTCACGTAAACCCTGTTTCTTGTCTGCATCAAAGTAGAAGTCCTTGTACCTAGCATCGAACATGGTGGCGACCCAGTAAAGAGGCTCAGAGAGAATGCCACCAAATTGCTTGTTCACAGCTTCTAGTAGAGTACTTTTGCAAGTTTTAACCCCACGGTCTATGTCGGCAGTTTTGTTGAGCAGGCGTTTCAATGCCATGACCGAGGGTATCACGTCTGCTGCAAACGCAGTTCATGAGATTATTTCTTGAGTCAGTTGTTCGAATGGAGCTAGGAGTGTGTTCATGTTTTCAATGAGAGTCCACTGGTTTGTACTGATTGTTGCAGGTAACTCATAGTTGGCTGCGTACACGCCAAGCAATCGTTTTTGTTCCAGCAGGCTCTCCATCATGTAAAAAGTACTGTTCCGTCTTGCTTAAGCCTTTTCGTTGTCACTCCAAGCTGCTCCTGTATTGCTTGACGGCGGCTGTATGCTAGCTGTGTGTTTAAAAGGACCCTTCCTACCTGTTGCCACTGTCAGATGTGCTGCGTTGGGCCAAAACACCTTCGTTCACAGCCAGTTGCAGCGTGCGTGCCATGCATGGCAAACTGGCCACTCCGCATTGTTCCAAAGCCTTTGTCATGTTCCGTGCGTTATCACGTAGCGTAGCACAGCGTGTACTTTGTTCTTGGAGATTTTCCAAGTTTCAAACATGTTCTGAAATGCCATTGAAATGGCAGCAGCGGTATGAGAACCAGCACATTCTTGAGCATGCAATACGGCTTTCCTCAGTATGAAATCCTGGTCGACCCACTGTGCTGTCAGACTCAGCATGCTCATGGGGCTGACATCGCTGGTCCAAATGTCAGTCGTGAAGCTAATAGCAGTGACGCCCATAGCAAGTAGCTCATGGATGTGCGTTTCAACAATCCTGTGTAACTCCGGTAGGGCAACATCTGAAAAATAGCGCCTACTTGGTAGTGTGTACCGGGGCCCGAGGTGCTCGACCAGTCGGCAAAAGCCAACATCATCCACGACAGAGAACAATTTATTGTCAAGGGCAATGAATTCCATTATCTTGGCGTTAATGAATTTTGCCTTAAAGTTGTCCAGCTGAAATGTTCTTACGCTTTCAAATGACTGCTGGACTTGAACTTGTTTAGTTGTTGGAAGTGTGCGCTTAGTTTATTCTGCTTTTGTTCTGAGTAGTCGCTGAACGTCTGGGGGTGATGCAACTTCAAATGAGTAATTAGGTTTGTGGTGTTGAAAAATGTCACTCTCCTCGTGAAATAATAGCAGCACAAACGTTGCATATGGCCTTTTTGTTATCTTCCTTTGAAACTAACAAAATAGATCCATACAGCAGACATTGTGGGCTAAGTTAGGAATGCTGTGTTGCATATGTAGCGTCATTACGTCATCTACCTATGTTATACAGGTATGCATGTCAGCTTCGACATCGGTTTTGCACATCGGCGTTAAACTATACATGGAGCCGATGCCGATTTTGGCGTTGTTAGCTAATATCGTCCGATTCCGATATGCTTACCGACTATATCGTGCATCCCTAAATTGGACACATTTCACAAGAGAGAAACGCAGTATATTTGTTCTGCTGAAGAAAAGTCTGAACTAATTAGGCTACATAAAGACAAATGCTTTTGTGTTATTGTATGTTGAAAGTGGAGGTGGTGGAGGCAGGGCATGACATCATCTTTATTCTCTCTGTCCAGACCCATAGTGGATCAGTATGGAGGGTGACCTGGGCCCATCCTGAGTTTGGTCAGGTGCTGGCCTCCTGCTCCTTCGACCGGACCGCTGCTGTGTGGGAGGAGATAGTTGGGGAGTCCAATGACAAACAGAGAGGACTCAGTCACTGGGTGAGAATTGAGAAGGAAAGAGCCAGTTAGAGGACAAGTTTACCCAAAATGCAGAAACTCAAGTGATTCCATACATTTAAACTAGTTTAAGTGGAGTTTTCCCCCTCTTTGACTTTTTATTTTATTTCACCTTTATTTAACTCGACTTGACAATCAACTTGACAACAACAGCCAGTGAAAGTGCAGGTCGCCAAATTCAAACAACAGAAATCTCATAATTCAAATTCCTCAAACATAGAAGTATTTTACACCATTTTATAGATAAACTTGTTGTTAATCCCACCACAGTGTCCGATTTTCAAAAAGGCTTTATGACAAAAGCACACCATCTGATTATGTTAGGTCAGTACCTAGTCACAGAAAAACACAGCCATTTTTCCAGCCAAAGAGAGGAGTCACAAAAAGCAGAAATAGAGAAAAAATTAATCACTAACCTTTGATCTTCATCAGATGACACTCATAGGACTTCATGTTACACAATACATATATGTTTTGTTCGATAAAGTTCATATTTATATCCAAAAATCTCAGTTTACATTGGCGCGTTATGTTCAGTAATGTTTTGCCTCCAAAACATCCGGTGATTTTGCAGAGAGCCACATCAATTTACAGAAATACTCATAATAAACATTGATAAAAGATACAAGTGTTACACGTGGAACTTTAGATAAACCTCTCCTTAATGCAACCGCTGTGTCAGATTTCAAAAAAACTTTACGGAAAAAGCACACCATGCAATAATCTGAGTACGGCGCTCAGACACAAAACAAGCCATACAAATATCCGCCATGTTGTGGAGTCAACAGAAGTCAGAAATAGCATTATAAATATTCACTTACCTTTGATCTTCATCAGAATGCACTCCCAGGAATCCCAGTTCCACAATAAATGTTTGTTTTGTTCGATGAAGTCCAAATATCTCCTTTTTGTTCATGCGTTTAGTTCAAAAATCCAAATTCATGATGCGCAGGCCAGACGAAAGTCAAAAAATTCCATTACAGTTCGTAGAAACATGTCAAGCGATGTAGAGAATCAATCTTTAGGATGTTTTTAACATAAATCTTCAATAATGTTTCAACCGGAGAATTCCTTTGTCTTTAGAAATGAAAAGGAACGCAGCTACCTCTCACGGGGGAGCGCCTGAGTGAGCTCATGGCATTCTGCCAGACCCCTGGTTGAAACAGCTCTCATTCCCTCATCCTTCACAGTAGAAGCCTGAAACAAGGTTCTAAAGACTGACATCTAGTGGAAGCCTTAGGAAGTGCAATATGACCCCATAGACACTGTGTATTTGATAGGCCATGAGTTGAAAAACTACAAGCCTCAGATTTCCCACTTCCTGGTTGGATTTCTTTCTCATGTTTTTGCCTGCCATATGAGTTCTGTTATACTCACAGACATCATTCAATCAGTTTTAGAAACTTCAGAGTGTTTTCTATCCAAATCTACTAATAATATGCATATCTTAGCTTCTGGGCCTGAGTAGCAGGCAGTTTACTCTGGGCACATTATTCTGGGCACAAACTACTCAATACTGCCCCCAGCCATAAGAAGTTATCCAGGTAGGCCAGTTGAAAACAAGATCTCATTTGCAACTGCGACCTGGCCAAGATCAAGCAAAGCAGTGCGACAAAAACAACAACAGAGTTACACATGGAATAAACAAACGTATAGTCAATAACACAATAGAAACATCTATATACAGTGTGTGCAAATGTAGTAAGATTAGGGAGGTAAGGCAATAAATAGTCCGTGGAGGAAAAGTAATTACAATTTAGGATTAACACTGGAGTGATAGATGTGCAAGTAGAGATACTGGTGTGCAAAATAGCTAAATTAATAAATAACAATATGGGGATGAGGTAGTTGGATGGGCTATTTACAGATTGGCTATGTACAGGTACAGTGATCGGTAAGCTCCTCTGACAGCTGATGCTTAAGGTTAGTGAGGGAGCTAATAGTCTCCAGCTTCAGTAATTTTTGCAATTCGTTCCAGTCATTGGCAGCAGAGAACTGGAAGGAAAGGCGGCCAAAGGGGGTGTTGGATTTGGGGATGACCAGAGTTTTCCCTCTCTCTCCTTGTAGTGCTGTATTGAAACAGCTTTGGGGATGATCAGAGAGGTTTCCATCTCTCTCCCTGTAGTTCTGTATTGAAACAGCTTTGAAAACGAGTCAAGTGCCTGAGGATGTTGCTGGATGCAGGCCTCGCTCTGCTCCGTTGCCAGTGAATTCATGATTCAGAAATACCTGAAGTGTGGACAAATTGGTTGTTTTATTTAAAGCATACGGCCAAATTAGCTATTTTTGTCAAAAGTACTATCAGTTTTGAGTCAGGAAATGTGTACTTCTCCACCTAAAACATTTGCGATTATTTTATGTAGCCAACTGCTACGGCAGCAGAAATGGGTGACAAGTGCGTATGTGCACCCTTGTGGGGGTAAGCCTGTTGCGTAGATCTTTGGGGGGGAGAAGGGGCTGGTGCGAAACTTGATAGTTAGGCATATCGCAGGTAAAGGTAGATACCCGAAGTGGAAAAAGGGATGGTAGCAAGAACAAACTAGTTTTCTGGTCCCTTGCTGCACTTTATACATTAAGGGAAGAAGGCACCGAATTGTTTTCCGATTAAAGATACACAGAGATGCAGAAGATGGTGAGTAGCAATTAGAAATGGTAAATATGATGTAAATACAGCCAACCTTGCATCGCTGCGTGTGTAGCAAGCACTTGAGCAACGAGGCATATGAACGAGATATGCAAACTGAAATTACCAAAAAACGAAGGATACTGAAAGAAAGCTGTTGCTACTGTATGTCCATGACTGGATCTGGAGCAGTGTTACTGTATGACTGGATCTGGAGCAGTGTTACTATATGTCTGGATCTGGAGCAGTGTTACTATATGACTGGATCTGGAGCAGTGTTACTATATGACTGGATCTGGAGCAGTGTTACTATATGACTGGATCTGGAGCAGTGTTACTATATGACTGGATCTGGAGCAGTGTTACTATATGTCTGGATCTGGAGCAGTGTTACTATATGACTGGATCTGGAGCAGTGTTACTATATGACTGGATCTGGAGCAGTGTTACTATATGACTGGATCTGGAGCAGTGTTACTATATGACTGGATCTGGGGCAGTGTTACTATATGTCTGGATCTGGAGCAGTGTTACTATATGTCTGGATCTGGAGCAGTGTTACTATATGACTGGATCTGGAGCAGTGTTACTATATGACTGGATCTGGAGCAGTGTTACTATATGACTGGATCTGGAGCAGTGTTACTATATGTCTGGATCTGGAGCAGTGTTACTATATGACTGGATCTGGAGCAGTGTTACTATATGACTGGATCTGGAGCAGTGTTACTATATGACTGGATCTGGAGCAGTGTTACTATATGACTGGATCTGGAGCAGTGTTACTATATGTCTGGATCTGGAGCAGTGTTACTATATGACTGGATCTGGAGCAGTGTTACTATATGACTGGATCTGGAGCAGTGTTACTATATGACTGGATCTGGAGCAGTGTTACTGTATGTCTGGATCTGGAGCAGTGTTACTATATGACTGGATCTGGAGCAGTGTTACTATATGTCTGGATCTGGAGCAGTGTTACTGTATGACTGGATCTGGAGCAGTGTTACTATATGACTGGATCTGGAGCAGTGTTACTATATGACTGGATCTGGAGCAGTGTTACTATATGACTGGATCTGGAGCAGTGTTACTATATGACTGGATCTGGAGCAGTGTTACTATATGACTGGATCTGGAGCAGTGTTACTATATGACTGGATCTGGAGCAGTGTTACTATATGTCTGGATCTGGAGCAGTGTTACTATATGACTGGATCTGGAGCAGTGTTACTGTATGTCTGGATCTGGAGCAGTGTTACTATATGACTGGATCTGGAGCAGTGTTACTATATATCTGGAGCAGTGTTACTATATGACTGGATCTGGAGCAGTGTTACTATATGTCTGGATCTGGAGCAGTGTTACTATATGACTGGATCTGGAGCAGTGTTACTATATGACTGGATCTGGAGCAGTGTTACTATATGACTGGATCTGGAGCAGTGTTACTATATATCTGGAGCAGTGTTACTATATGACTGGATCTGGAGCAGTGTTACTATATGTCTGGATCTGGAGCAGTGTTACTATATGACTGGATCTGGAGCAGTGTTACTGTATGTCTGGATCTGGAGCAGTGTTACTATATGACTGGATCTGGAGCAGTGTTACTATATGACTGGATCTGGAGCAGTGTTACTATATGTCTGGATCTGGAGCAGTGTTACTATATGACTGGATCTGGAGCAGTGTTACTATATGTCTGGATCTGGAGCAGTGTTACTATATGACTGGATCTGGAGCAGTGTTACTATATGACTGGATCTGGAGCAGTGTTACTATATGACTGGATCTGGAGCAGTGTTACTATATGACTGGATCTGGAGCAGTGTTACTATATGACTGGATCTGGAGCAGTGTTACTATATGACTGGATCTGGAGCAGTGTTACTATATGACTGGATCTGGAGCAGTGTTACTATATGACTGGATCTGGAGCAGTGTTACTATATGTCTGGATCTGGAGCAGTGTTACTATATGACTGGATCTGGAGCAGTGTTACTATATGACTGGATCTGGAGCAGTGTTACTGTATGACTGGATCTGGAGCAGTGTTACTATATGACTGGATCTGGAGCAGTGTTACTATATGACTGGATCTGGAGCAGTGTTACTATATGACTGGATCTGGAGCAGTGTTACTATATGACTGGATCTGGAGCAGTGTTACTGTATGACTGGATCTGGAGCAGTGTTACTATATGTCTGGATCTGGAGCAGTGTTACTATATGACTGGATCTGGAGCAGTGTTACTATATGTCTGGATCTGGAGCAGTGTTACTATATGACTGGATCTGGAGCAGTGTTACTATATGACTGGATCTGGAGCAGTGTTACTGTATGACTGGATCTGGAGCAGTGTTACTATATGTCTGGATCTGGAGCAGTGTTACTATATGACTGGATCTGGAGCAGTGTTACTATATGACTGGATCTGGAGCAGTGTTACTATATGTCTGGATCTGGAGCAGTGTTACTATATGTCTGGATCTGGAGCAGTGTTACTATATGACTGGATCTGGAGCAGTGTTACTATATGACTGGATCTGGAGCAGTGTTACTATATGTCTGGATCTGGAGCAGTGTTACTATATGACTGGATCTGGAGCAGTGTTACTATATGACTGGATCTGGAGCAGTGTTACTGTATGACTGGATCTGGAGCAGTGTTACTGTATGACTGGATCTGGAGCAGTGTTACTATATGACTGGATCTGGAGCAGTGTTACTATATGTCTGGATCTGGAGCAGTGTTACTATATGACTGGATCTGGAGCAGTGTTACTATATGACTGGATCTGGAGCAGTGTTACTATATGACTGGATCTGGAGCAGTGTTACTATATATCTGGAGCAGTGTTACTGTATGACTGGATCTGGAGCAGTGTTACTATATGACTGGATCTGGAGCAGTGTTACTATATGTCTGGATCTGGAGCAGTGTTACTGTATGACTGGATCTGGAGCAGTGTTACTGTATGACTGGATCTGGAGCAGTGTTACTATATGACTGGATCTGGAGCAGTGTTACTATATGACTGGATCTGGAGCAGTGTTACTATATGACTGGATCTGGAGCAGTGTTACTATATGACTGGATCTGGAGCAGTGTTACTATATGACTGGATCTGGAGCAGTGTTACTGTATGTCTGGATCTGGAGCAGTGTTACTATATGACTGGATCTGGAGCAGTGTTACTATATGTCTGGATCTGGAGCAGTGTTACTATATGACTGGATCTGGAGCAGTGTTACTATATGACTGGATCTGGAGCAGTGTTACTATATGACTGGATCTGGAGCAGTGTTACTGTATGACTGGATCTGGAGCAGTGTTACTATATGACTGGATCTGGAGCAGTGTTACTGTATGTCTGGATCTGGAGCAGTGTTACTATATGTCTGGATCTGGAGCAGTGTTACTATATGACTGGATCTGGAGCAGTGTTACTATATGTCTGGATCTGGAGCAGTGTTACTATATGACTGGATCTGGAGCAGTGTTACTATATGACTGGATCTGGAGCAGTGTTACTATATGACTGGATCTGGGGCAGTGTTACTATATGACTGGATCTGGAGCAGTGTTACTGTATGACTGGATCTGGAGCAGTGTTACTATATGACTGGATCTGGAGCAGTGTTACTATATGTCTGGATCTGGAGCAGTGTTACTATATGACTGGATCTGGAGCAGTGTTACTATATGTCTGGATCTGGAGCAGTGTTACTATATGACTGGATCTGGAGCAGTGTTACTATATGTCTGGATCTGGAGCAGTGTTACTGTATGACTGGATCTGGAGCAGTGTTACTGTATGACTGGATCTGGAGCAGTGTTACTATATGACTGGATCTGGAGCAGTGTTACTATATGACTGGATCTGGAGCAGTGTTACTATATGTCTGGATCTGGAGCAGTGTTACTATATGTCTGGATCTGGAGCAGTGTTACTATATGACTGGATCTGGAGCAGTGTTACTATATGACTGGATCTGGAGCAGTGTTACTATATGACTGGATCTGGAGCAGTGTTACTATATGTCTGGATCTAGAGCAGTGTTACTATATGACTGGATCTGGAGCAGTGTTACTGTATGACTGGATCTGGAGCAGTGTTACTATATGACTGGATCTGGAGCAGTGTTACTATATGACTGGATCTGGAGCAGTGTTACTATATGACTGGATCTGGAGCAGTGTTACTATATGACTGGATCTGGAGCAGTGTTACTATATGACTGGATCTGGAGCAGTGTTACTGTATGTCTGGATCTGGAGCAGTGTTACTATATGACTGGATCTGGAGCAGTGTTACTATATGTCTGGATCTGGAGCAGTGTTACTATATGACTGGATCTGGAGCAGTGTTACTATATGACTGGATCTGGAGCAGTGTTACTATATGACTGGATCTGGAGCAGTGTTACTGTATGACTGGATCTGGAGCAGTGTTACTATATGACTGGATCTGGAGCAGTGTTACTGTATGTCTGGATCTGGAGCAGTGTTACTATATGTCTGGATCTGGAGCAGTGTTACTATATGACTGGATCTGGAGCAGTGTTACTATATGTCTGGATCTGGAGCAGTGTTACTATATGACTGGATCTGGAGCAGTGTTACTGTATGACTGGATCTGGAGCAGTGTTACTATATGACTGGATCTGGAGCAGTGTTACTATATGACTGGATCTGGAGCAGTGTTACTATATGACTGGATCTGGAGCAGTGTTACTATATGACTGGATCTGGGGCAGTGTTACTATATGACTGGATCTGGAGCAGTGTTACTGTATGACTGGATCTGGAGCAGTGTTACTATATGACTGGATCTGGAGCAGTGTTACTATATGTCTGGATCTGGAGCAGTGTTACTATATGACTGGATCTGGAGCAGTGTTACTATATGTCTGGATCTGGAGCAGTGTTACTATATGACTGGATCTGGAGCAGTGTTACTATATGTCTGGATCTGGAGCAGTGTTACTGTATGACTGGATCTGGAGCAGTGTTACTGTATGACTGGATCTGGAGCAGTGTTACTATATGACTGGATCTGGGGCAGTGTTACTATATGACTGGATCTGGAGCAGTGTTACTATATGACTGGATCTGGAGCAGTGTTACTATATGACTGGATCTGGAGCAGTGTTACTATATGACTGGATCTGGAGCAGTGTTACTATATGACTGGATCTGGAGCAGTGTTACTGTATGACTGGATCTGGAGCAGTGTTACTATATGTCTGGATCTGGAGCAGTGTTACTATATGACTGGATCTGGAGCAGTGTTACTGTATGACTGGATCTGGAGCAGTGTTACTATATGACTGGATCTGGAGCAGTGTTACTATATGACTGGATCTGGAGCAGTGTTACTGTATGTCTGGATCTGGAGCAGTGTTACTATATGACTGGATCTGGAGCAGTGTTACTGTATGACTGGATCTGGAGCAGTGTTACTATATGACTGGATCTGGAGCAGTGTTACTATATGACTGGATCTGGAGCAGTGTTACTATATGACTGGATCTGGAGCAGTGTTACTATATGACTGGATCTGGAGCAGTGTTACTATATGACTGGATCTGGAGCAGTGTTACTATATGACTGGATCTGGAGCAGTGTTACTATATGTCTGGATCTGGAGCAGTGTTACTATATGTCTGGATCTGGAGCAGTGTTACTATATGACTGGATCTGGAGCAGTGTTACTATATGACTGGATCTGGAGCAGTGTTACTATATGACTGGATCTGGAGCAGTGTTACTATATGACTGGATCTGGAGCAGTGTTACTATATGACTGGATCTGGAGCAGTGTTACTATATGACTGGATCTGGAGCAGTGCCAAAATATAAAGGTGTACTTGAGAAGGCGACAAAGCAATGGGACACTGCAGCGGTATGTAGCCTAGCCTGATTCTTGACGTTGGAGGTATGTAGTCTAGCCTGATTCTTGACGTTGGAGGTATGTAGCCTAGCCTGATTCTTGACGTTGGATGTATGTAGCCTAGCCTGATTCTTGACTTTGGAGGTATGTAGCCTGATTCTTGACGTTGGAGGTATGTAGCCTGATTCTTGACGTTGGAGGTATGTAGCCTGATTCTTGACGTTGGAGGTATGTAGCCTGATTCTTGACGTTGGAGGTATGTAGCCTGATTCTTGACGTTGGAGGTATGTAGCCTGATTCTTGACGTTGGAGGTATGTAGCCAAGCCTGATTCTTGATGTTGGAGGTATGTAGCCTGATTCTTGACGTTGGAGGTATGTAGCCTGATTCTTGACGTTGGAGGTATGTAGCCTGATTCTTGACGTTGGAGGTATGTAGCCTGATTCTTGACGTTGGAGGTATGTATGTAGTCTAGCCTGATTCTTGATGTTGGATGTATGTATGTAGTCTAGCCTGATTCTTGATGTTGGATGTATGTATGTAGTCTAGCCTGATTCTTGACGTTGGAGGTATGTAGCCTAGCCTGATTCTTGAAGTTGGAGGTATGTAGCCTGATTCTTGACGTTGAAGGTGTTATTGTGTTATTACCATTACACCATATCATGTAAACATAGAGGCCTAGGATTTTTAAGGGCATAAGGTGCTGATTCTATGTAGCAGGGATTCCCCCCGATGCTGCACATTAGCAGTTACCCATCTCCACTGCTGTGGCTGTCGGCTACATAAAACATTTCTATAAAATAATCACACATGTTTTAGGTGGAAAAGTACACATTTCCTGACTCATAGTACTTTTCTTTTTTTTGTTGACAAAAATAGCTCATTCGGCCGTACTCTTTCAATAAAACAACAATTTGTCCACACTTCAGGGATTTCTGAATCATGAATTCACTGGCAACGGAGCAGAGCGAGGCCTGCATCCAGCAACAGCAGCTGTTTTTGCAGCTGTTTCAGTACAGCACTACAGGGGGAGAGGGCAAACTCCACTGAACTAGTTTCAATGTATGGGTGAACTTCTCCTTTAACAGAGAGGACTCGGTCACTGGGTGAGAACTAAAGGGGAAAAAACATGTTTATTTTTTCACATACGCTGATGGGTGCAGTGAAATGTTGAAGGAGATGGTCAGTTATAAGAGAGGGCTCAGTCACAGGGTGAGAACTGTGGGAAAGGGGAGAGTCTAGCTCAGTGAACAGAGAGGACTCAGTAACCGGGTGAAAGGTAGTCTAGATCAGTTAAGAGACAACCCAGCCCAGAGTGTCGACTGGCCCGGCCCCGGGGGACAACTAACCCTTACCCAGCCCTGCTGTCCCTCTCCCTGTGCGTCTCCCTCTCACACTCTTGTCTCTTTCCAGATCAAGAGGACCACTCTGGTGGACAGCAGGACGTCGGTGACTGACGTGAAGTTTGCTCCTAAACACATGGGTCTGATGCTGACCACTTGCTCAGCAGACGGGGTTATGAGGATCTATGAAGCTCCAGACGTGATGAACCTCAGCCAGTGGTCCCTGCAGCAGGAGATCTCCTCTAAACTCAGCTGCTCCTGTATCTCCTGGAGCCCCTCCAGGTTGGGCCCTCCTATGATGCCACATGATCATTTAGCAAACCATACTCAGATTTATCAGAACAAACTT
Organism: Salvelinus alpinus; assembly: GCF_045679555.1. Taxonomy (NCBI): domain Eukaryota; kingdom Metazoa; phylum Chordata; class Actinopteri; order Salmoniformes; family Salmonidae; genus Salvelinus; species Salvelinus alpinus. Next base: position 5,408,181 of record NC_092114.1, read on the forward strand.
ACACATAGGTATGTTCAAGATATGTGGGCAGTACCAACCCAACAGACCCATTGTCTCTCTGTGTAGACCTGTGTGGAAATGAGGACAGTAATGAGTGGTCTGAGCATAGCACATTGTTCTGACCACTAGGTGGTGGTCAACACCACAGTAGTTCTGTTTCTTGTTGCTATGTTTAGAAGCAGGAAGGAGCGGAAGCTCCCAGACTCCATTGTGGCTGCATGTTGAAACACAAAAGTGCTTGAGCCAATCATCAGAGGTGATGTTAGTTTGTAGAGTATAACTGTGTGGCTGCATGTTGAAACACAAGGAAGAGACAAACCTGCTGTACCTAGAACATCATCATCCTATGGTTGTGCTTGCAGCTCCCGTGCCCACGCCCCCATGATAGCAGTGGGCTCTGATGACAGCAACACAGCATACAGCGGGAAAGTTCACATCTATGAATACATTGAAAACACAAGGTTTGTATCATGGTAGCACCACCTCTCCTCATCCCATTTGACACATCTGTGCCTTACCTAATGGTATTGCTATCTAACAGCTACCTACACCCTGAAGCATGGCCGGAGACCTAGGCTGTGTCCCAAATGTCACCTAGTGTCCCTATGGACCCTGGTCAAACAGGGTGCCATTTGGTACTCCACTATAGGAGCCATGTCTCAAACAACCCTAGACTCCACTATAAGAGCCATGTCTCAGGACAAACAACCCTAGACGCCACTATAGGAGCCATGACTCAAACAACCCTAGACTCCACTATAGGAGCCATGTCTCAGGACAAACAATCCTAGACGCCACTATAGGAGCCATGACTCAAACAACCATAGACGCCACTATAGGAGCCATGACTCAGGACAAACAACCCTAGACTCCACTATAGGAGCCATGTCTCAGGACAAACAACCCTAGACGCCACTATAGGAGCCATGTCTCAGGACAAACAACCCTAGACTCCACTATAGGAGCCATGTCTCAGGACAAACAACCCTAGACTCCACTATAGGAGCCATGTCTCAGGACAAACAACCCTAGACTCCACTATAGGAGCCATGTCTCAGGACAAACAACCCTAGACGCCACTATAGGAGCCATGACTCAAACAACCCTAGACGCCACTATAGGAACCATGTCTCAGGACAAACAACCCTAGACTCCACTATAGGAGCCATGTCTCAGGACAAACAACCCTAGACTCCACTATAGGAGCCATGTCTCAGGACAAACAACCCTAGACGCCACTATAGGAGCCATGTCTCAGGACAAACAACCCTAGACTCCACTATAGGAGCCATGTCTCAGGACAAACAACCCTAGACTCCACTATAGGAGCCATTACTCAAACAACCCTAGACGCCACTATAGGAGCCATGTCTCAGGACAAACAACCCTAGACTCCACTATAGGAACCATGTCTCAGGACAAACAACCCTAGACTCCACTATAGGAGCCATGTCTCAGGACAAACAACCCTAGACTCCACTATAGGAGCCATTACTCAAACAACCCTAGACGCCACTATAGGAGCCATGTCTCAGGACAAACAACCCTAGACGCCACTATAGGAACCATGTCTCAGGACAAACAACCCTAGACTCCACTATAGGAGCCATGTCTCAGGACAAACAACCCTAGACGCCACTATAGGAGCCATGTCTCAGGACAAACAACCCTAGACGCCACTATAGGAGCCATGACTCAAACAACCCTAGACTCCACTATAGGAGCCATGACTCAAACAACCCTAGACGCCACTATAGGAGCCATGTCTCAGGACAAACAACCCGAGACTCCTCTATAGGAGCCATGACTCAAACAACCCTAGACGCCACTATAGGAGCCATGTCTCAGGACAAACAACCCTAGACGCCACTATAGGAGCCATGTCTCAGGACAAACAACCCGAGACTCCTCTATAGGAGCCATGACTCAAACAACCCTAGACTCCACTATAGGATCCATGTCTCAGGACAAACAACCCAAGACTCCACTATAGGAGCCATGTCTCAGGACAAACAACCCGAGACTCAACTATAGGAGCCATGACTCAAACAACCCGAGACTCCACTATAGGAGCCATGACTCAAACAACCCTAGACGCCACTATAGGAGCCATGTCTCAGGACAAACAACCCGAGACTCCTCTATAGGAGCCATGACTCAAACAACCCTAGACGCCACTATAGGAGCCATGTCTCAGGACAAACAACCCTAGACGCCACTATAGGAGCCATGTCTCAGGACAAACAACCCGAGACTCCTCTATAGGAGCCATGACTCAAACAACCCTAGACTCCACTATAGGATCCATGTCTCAGGACAAACAACCCAAGACTCCACTATAGGAGCCATGTCTCAGGACAAACAACCCTAGACTCCACTATAGGAGCCATGTCTCAGGACAAACAACCCGAGACTCCTCTATAGGAGCCATGTCTCAGGACAAACAACCCTAGACGCCACTATAGGAGCCATGTCTCAGGACAAACAACCCTAGACGCCACTATAGGAGCCATGTCTCAGGACAAACAACCCTAGACTCCACTATAGGAACCATGTCTCAGGACAAACAACCCTAGACGCCACTATAGGAGCCATGTCTCAGGACAAACAACCCGAGACTCCTCTATAGGAGCCATGACTCAAACAACCCTAGACTCCACTATAGGATCCATGTCTCAGGACAAACAACCCAAGACTCCACTATAGGAGCCATGTCTCAGGACAAACAACCCGAGACTCCTCTATAGGAGCCATGTCTCAGGACAAACAACCCTAGACGCCACTATAGGAGCCATGTCTCAGGACAAACAACCCTAGACGCCACTATAGGAGCCATGTCTCAGGACAAACAACCCTAGACGCCACTATAGGAGCCATGTCTCAGGACAAACAACCCTAGACTCCACTATAGGAACCATGTCTCAGGACAAACAACCCTAGACGCCACTATAGGAACCATGTCTCAGGACAAACAACCCTAGACTCCACTATAGGCGCCATGTCTCAGGACAAACAACCCTAGACGCCACTATAGGAGCCATGTCTCAGGACAAACAACCCTAGACGCCACTATAGGAGCCATGTCTCAGGACAAACAACCCTAGACGCCACTATAGGAGCCATGTCTCAGGACAAACAACCCTAGACGCCACTATAGGAGCCATGTCTCAGGACAAACAACCCTAGACGCCACTATAGGAGCCATGTCTCAGGACAAACAACCCTAGACGCCACTATAGGAGCCATGACTCAAACAACCCTAGACTCCACTATAGGAGCCATGACTCAAACAACCCTAGACGCCACTATAGGAGCCATGTCTCAGGACAAACAACCCGAGACTCCTCTATAGGAGCCATGACTCAAACAACCCTAGACGCCACTATAGGAGCCATGTCTCAGGACAAACAACCCTAGACGCCACTATAGGAGCCATGTCTCAGGACAAACAACCCGAGACTCCTCTATAGGAGCCATGACTCAAACAACCCTAGACTCCACTATAGGATCCATGTCTCAGGACAAACAACCCAAGACTCCACTATAGGAGCCATGTCTCAGGACAAACAACCCTAGACTCCACTATAGGAGCCATGTCTCAGGACAAACAACCCGAGACTCCTCTATAGGAGCCATGTCTCAGGACAAACAACCCTAGACGCCACTATAGGAGCCATGTCTCAGGACAAACAACCCTAGACGCCACTATAGGAGCCATGTCTCAGGACAAACAACCCTAGACGCCACTATAGGAGCCATGTCTCAGGACAAACAACCCTAGACTCCACTATAGGAACCATGTCTCAGGACAAACAACCCTAGACGCCACTATAGGAGCCATGTCTCAGGACAAACAACCCGAGACTCCTCTATAGGAGCCATGACTCAAACAACCCTAGACTCCACTATAGGATCCATGTCTCAGGACAAACAACCCAAGACTCCACTATAGGAGCCATGTCTCAGGACAAACAACCCTAGACTCCACTATAGGAGCCATGTCTCAGGACAAACAACCCGAGACTCCTCTATAGGAGCCATGTCTCAGGACAAACAACCCTAGACGCCACTATAGGAGCCATGTCTCAGGACAAACAACCCTAGACGCCACTATAGGAGCCATGTCTCAGGACAAACAACCCTAGACGCCACTATAGGAGCCATGTCTCAGGACAAACAACCCTAGACTCCACTATAGGAACCATGTCTCAGGACAAACAACCCTAGACGCCACTATAGGAACCATGTCTCAGGACAAACAACCCTAGACTCCACTATAGGAGCCATGTCTCAGGACAAACAACCCTAGACGCCACTATAGGAGCCATGTCTCAGGACAAACAACCCTAGACGCCACTATAGGAGCCATGTCTCAGGACAGACTGCCACCATGTTGTGATTGAATACATGGAGTCTGAATAGCTTCTTCCTATTGTCTGTTGTTGTAGAAGGGAAGTATATGAATCCCATGTTTTATTGATTATTCTAATCATTTTTATCAGGAAGTATGCTAAGGCAGAAAATCTGATGACGGTGACAGATCCAGTCCATGACATTGCCTTTGCTCCCAACTTGGGACGCTCTTTTCACGTGCTCGCCATCGCCACCAAAGACGTATGCATCTTCAAGCTGATACCAATGAGGTGAGTTTATTTAAAGGACATGCTCCTACACGCATCCAGTAGCCAGATCTCTTCTGAGGCAGGATTCACAACCAGCCAGGTCACAGTGGAGCGTCATCATGCTGGTTATTGTTTGCAGTGCAAGTCATTTCCAGGCTGACTCGGTGTGAGTTCTTAACTGATGTTTCTGAAGTGGCCATTGTATCTTTTGTCACTGACTTACCCCTAAACAAATATCCTACTTGATTGTCTGGTGTCCCGATCACATCCCTTCTACAGGAGAGAGGTCACAGCATCCTCCGGTCCCACTAAGCTGCAGGTTCAGATCTTGGCCCAGTTTTACCCTATCCTCTAACCCTATCCTGCTGGTCTCTGTGTTTCTACAGGAAAGAGTCTGCAGCGGGGTCCTCCGGTCCTACTAAGCTGCAGGTTCAGATCTTGGCCCAGTTTGACCCTATCCTCTAACCCTATCCTGCTGGTCTCTGTGTTTCTACAGGAAAGAGTCTGCAGCGGGATCCTCCGGTCCCACTAAGCTGCAGGTTCAGATCCTGGCCCAGTTTGACCCTATCCTCTAACCCTATCCTGCTGGTCTCTGTGTTTCTACAGGAAAGAGTCTGCAGCGGGGTCCTCCGGTCCCACTAAGCTGCAGGTTCAGATCTTGGCCCAGTTTGACCCTATCCTCTAACCCTATCCTGCTGGTCTCTGTGTTTCTACAGGAAAGAGTCTGCAGTGGGGTCCTCCGGTCCCACTAAGCAGCAGGTTCAGATCTTGGCCCAGTTTGACCCTATCCTCTAACCCTATCCTGCTGGTCTCTGTGTTTCTACAGGAAAGAGTCTGCAGCAGGATCCTCCGGTCCCACTAAGCAGCAGGTTCAGATCTTGGCCCAGTTTGACCCTATCCTCCAACCCTATCCTGCTGGTCTCTGTGTTTCTACAGGAAAGAGTCTGCAGTGGGGTCCTCCGGTCCCACTAAGCTGCAGGTTCAGATCCTGGCCCAGTTTGACAACCACAACTCCCAGGTGTGGAGAGTCTCCTGGAACATCACCAGCACCTTGCTGGCCTCGTCAGGGGATGATGGCTGTGTCCGACTCTGGAAAGGTAGAGTGCATATACCTAGTATTAGTATAGACCTAGTATAGTATGTACCTATTATTAGTATGTACCTGGTATTAGTACAGACCTGGTATTAGTACAGAGCTAGTGTTAGTATAGACCTAGTATTAGTGTAGTACTGAGCTAGTATTAGTATAGCATAGAGCTAGTGTTATTGTAGACTTAGTATGTACCTAGTATTAGTATGTACCTAGTATTAGTATGTACCTAGTATTAGTATGTACCTAGTATTAGTATGTACCTGGTATTAGTACAGACCTGGTATTAGTACAGAGCTAGTGTTTAGTATAGACCTAGTATTAGTACAGACCTAATATAGACCTAGTCTTAGTATAGACCTAGTGTTAGTACAGACCTAGTGTTAGTATAGACCTAGTGTTAGTATAGACCTAGTATAGACCTAGTGTTAGTATAGACCTAGTGTTAGTATAGACCTAGTGTTAGTATCGACCTAGTATAGACCTAGTGTTAGTATAGACCTAGTGTTAGTATAGACCTAGTGTTAGTATAGACCTAGTGTTAGTATAGACCTAGTGTTAGTATAGACCTAGTGTTAGTATAGACCTAGTGTTAGTATAGACCTAGTGTTAGTATAGACCTAGTGTTAGTATAGACCTAGTGTTAGTATCGACCTAGTATAGACCTAGTGTTAGTATAGACCTAGTGTTAGTATCGACCTAGTATAGACCTAGTGTTAGTATCGACCTAGTGTTAGTATAGACCTAGTGTTAGTATAGACCTAGTGTTAGTATAGACCTAGTGTTAGTATCGACCTAGTATAGACCTAGTGTTAGTATAGACCTAGTGTTAGTATAGACCTAGTGTTAGTATAGACCTAGTGTTAGTATAGACCTAGTGTTAGTATAGACCTAGTGTTAGTATAGACCTGGTGTTAGTATAGACCTAGTGTTAGTATAGACCTAGTGTTAGTATAGACCTAGTGTTAGTATAGACCTAGTATAGACCTAGTGTTAGTATAGACCTAGTGTTAGTATAGACCTAGTGTTAGTATAGACCTAGTATAGACCTAGTGTTAGTATAGACCTGGTGTTAGTATAGACCTAGTATAGACCTAGTGTTAGTATCGACCTAGTGTTAGTATCGACCTAGTGTTAGTATAGACCTAGTGTTAGTATAGACCTAGTGTTAGTATCGACCTAGTATGGACCTAGTGTTACTTTAGACCTAGTGTTAGTATAGACCTAGTGTTAGTATAGACCTAGTATAGACCTAGTGTTAGTATAGACCTAGTATAGACCTAGTGTTAGTATAGACCTAGTATAGACCTAGTGTTAGTATAGACCTAGTGTTAGTATAGACCTAGTATAGACCTAGTGTTAGTATAGACCTAGTGTTAGTATAGACCTAGTATAGACCTAGTGTTAGTATAGACCTAGTGTTAGTATAGACCTAGTGTTAGTATAGACCTGGTATAGACCTAGTGTTAGTATAGACCTAGTGTTAGTATAGACCTGGTATAGACCTAGTATAGACCTAGTGTTAGTATAGACCTAGTGTTAGTATAGACCTAGTGTTAGTATCGACCTAGTGTTAGTATAGACCTGGTATAGACCTAGTATAGACCTGGTGTTAGTATAGACCTAGTGTTAGTATAGACCTAGTGTTAGTATCGACCTAGTGTTAGTATCGACCTAGTATGGACCTAGTGTTACTTTAGACCTAGTGCTAGTATAGACTTAGTATAGACCTAGTGTTAGTATAGACCTAGTGTTAGTATAGACCTGTTAAGATCTCTTTTAAATGTGTCCACAGTTTAAGCCCCCCTCAGGTTCTCTATTAGGCTGTTTCACAGGCTGGGGACATAACAACTAAAGGCTGCCTCTCCATGCCTCTTGGTCCTAGGTCTTGGCCAGTGTCAGAGGACCTGAGGGACCTACTGGGTACATAACGTAAAATCATGTCTGACATGTATTGTGGTGCACAATCGTGGATTGATTTAAAAACCAATAGAAGAATCCTAAAATGATTTCTAAAACTCACAGGCATCCAGTGCAGAGACCTTTAAACCGGTGTAATGTGTGCTCTCTGTCTGGTCTTGGTCAGTACCCGTCCTGCAGCATTCTGTATGTTTTGGAGTTGATCAATGGCATTCTTGGGTAGACCAGACATTTTTCGCTTTGCTAGCGAGGGTGTTTAAAAATAATGTTTGTAGTCCTCCCTCAGTTCCTCAGATTGCATAAAACGAAAGTCGTTAAAACCTAATGGCGTGACAATGGTGACAATATTGGAGTAGGTCATTAAAACCTAATGGAGTAGTTGACCAGAACCGTGGGCAGGAGAGAGTTGATGTCATGATCACAGGCTTCTGGGTGACAGTGGACCATGGTCGGTCCACAGATCGTAGGCAGGCCAAAATCTGTTACCATCGAGCACCTTGCTGGTCATCCTCTTGGCATTTTTCCGATTTTGTTGCCTTACAACCTGGAATGAAAATGCATTTTTGGGGGGGTTGTATCATTTGATTCACACAACATTCCTACCACTTTGAAGATGCAAAATATTTTTATTGTGAAACAAACAAGAATTTAGACAAAAAAAATGGAACTTGAGTGTGCATAACTATTCACTCCCCCAAAGTCAATACTTTGTAGAGCCACCTTTTGCAGCAATTACAGCTGCAAGTCTCTTGGGGTATGTTTCTATAAGCTTGGCACATCTAGCCACTGGGATTTTTGCCCATTCTTCAAGGAAAAACTGCTCCAGCTCCATGTTGGATGGGTTCTGCTGGTGTATAGCAATCTTTAAGTCATACCACAGATTCTCAATTGGATTGAGGTCTGGGCTTTGACTAGGCCATTCCAAGACATTTAAATGTTTCCCCTAAACCACTCCAGTGTTGCTTTAGCAGTATGCTTAGGGCCATTGTCCTGCTGGAAGGTGAACCTCCGTCCCAGTCTCAAATCTCTGGAAGACTGAAACTGGTTTCCCTCAAGAATTTCCCTGTATTTAGCGCCATCCATCATTCCTTCAATTCTGACCAGTTTCCCAGTCCCTACCGATGGAAAAACATCCCCACAGCACGATGCTGCCACCACCATGCTTCACTGTGGGGATGGTGCTCTTGGGGTGATGAGAGGTGTTGCGTTTTTGCCAGACATATCGTTTTTCCTTGATGGCCAAAAATCAACATTTTTGTTTCATCTGACCAGAGTACCTTCTTCCATATGTTTGGGGCATCTCCCACATGCCTTTTGGCGAACACCAAACGTGTTTGCTTATTTTTTTCTTTAAGCAATGGCTTTTTTCTGTCCACTCTTCCGTAAGCCCAGCTCTGTGGAGCTTAAAGTGGACCTGTGGACAGATACTCCAATCTCCGCTGTGGAGCTTTGCAGCTCCTTCAGGGTTATCTTTGGTCTCTTTGTTGCCTCTGATTAATGCCCTCCTTGCCTGGTCTGTGAGGTTTGGTGGGTTTGTTGTGGTGCCATATTCTTTCCATTAAAAAAAAAAATGAATTTAATGGTGTTCAAAGTTTCTGATATTTTTTTTATAACCCAACCCTGATCTGTACTTCTCCACAACTTTGTCCCTGACCTGTTTGGAGAGCTCCTTGGTCTTCATGGTACCCCTTGCTTAGTGGTGCCCCTTGCTTAGTGGTGTTGCAGACTCAGGGGGCCTTTCAGAACAGGTGTGTATATATACAGAGATCATGTGACAGATCATGTGACACTTAGATTGCACACAGATTGACTTTATTTAACTAATTATGTGACGTCTGAAGGTAATTGGTTGCACCAGATCTTGTTTAGGGGCTTCATAGCAAAGGGGGTGAATACATATACATGCACCACTTTTCCGTTTTTTTATTTTTTTAAACAAGTTATTTTTTTTCCGTTTTACCTTTTCACGAATTTGGACTATTTTGTTTATGTCCATTACAGGAAATCCAAATAAATAAATAAAAAACATTTAAATTACAGGTTGTAATGCAACAAAAAGGAAAAATGCCAAGGGGATGAATACTTTATATACGTAGTAGTGTACAGTGGAAGTCTGAAGTCATTAAACCTCATTTTTCAACCACTCCACAGATTTCTTGTTAACAAACTATAGTTTTGGCAAGTCGGTTAGGACATCTACTTTGTGCATGACACAATTTTTCCAACAAATGGTTACAAACAGATTATTTCACTTATAAATGCACTGTATCACAATTCCAGTGGGTCAGTAGTTTACATACACTAAGTTGACTGTGCCTTTAAACGGCTTGGAAAATTCCAGAAAAGGATGTCATGGCTTTAGAAGTTTCTGATAGGCTAATTGACATGATTTGAGTCAATTGGAGGTGTACCTGTGGATATATTTCAAGGTCTACCTTCAAACTCTACCTTCAAACATTGCCTCTTTGCTTGACATCATGGGAAAATTTAAATCAGCTAAGACTTTAGAAAAAAATTGTAGACCTCCACAGGTCTGGTTCATCCTTGGCAGCAATTTCCAAACGCCTGAAGGTACCACATTCACCTGTACAAACAATAGTACGCAAGTATAAATGCCATGGGACCACGCAGCCGTCATACCGCTCGTACTTTGGTGCGAAAAGTGCAAATCAATCCCAGAACAGCAAAGGACCTTGTGAAGATGCTGGAGGAAACCGGTACAAAAGTATCTATATCCACAGTAAAACGAGTCCTATATCGACATAACCTGAAAGGCCGCTCAGCAAGGAAGAAGCCACTGCTCCAAAACCGCCATAAAAAAACTAGACTACGGTTTGCAACTGCACATGGGGACAAAGATCATACTTTTTGGAGAAATGTCCTCTGGTCTAATGAAACAAAAATAGAAGTGTTTGGCAATAATGACCATTGTTATGTTTGGAGGAAAAAGGGGGATGCTTGCAAGCCGAAGAACACCACCCCAACCGTGAAGCACGGGAGTGGCAGCATCATGTTGTGGGGGCACTTTGCTGCAGGAGGGACTGGTGCACTTCACAAAATAGATGGCATCATGAGGATGGAAAATTATGTGGATATATTGAAGTAACATCTCAAGACATCAGTCAGGAAGTTAAAGCTTGGTCGCAAATGGGTCTTCCAAATGGACAATGACCCCAAGCATACTTCCAAAGTTGTGGCAAAATGGCTTAAAGACAACAAAGTCAAGGTATTGGAGTGGCCATCACAAAGCCCTGACCTCAATCCCATAGAACATTTGTGGGCAGACCTGAAAAAGGGTGTGCGAGTACGGAGGCCTACAAACCTGACTCAGTTACACCAGGTCTATCAGGAGGAATGGGCCAAAATTCACCCAACTTATTGTGGGAAGCTTGAGGAAGGCTACCCGAAACGTTTGACCCAAGTCAAACAATTTTAAGGCAATGCTACCAAATACTAATTGAGTGTATGTAAACTTCTGACCAACTGGGAATGTGATGAAATAAATAAATAAATCATTCTCTCTACTATTATTCTGACATTTCACATTCTTAAAATAAAGTGGTGATCCTAACTGACCTAAAACAGGGAATTTTTACTAGGATTAAATGTCAGGAATTGTGAAAGCCAAATACATTTACACTCAGGTTATGTAAACTTCCGACTTCAACTGTACCTAGTGTAGTATCAGTATATACCTAGTATTAGTATCGTGTATAGACTGGAACATCACCAGCACCCTGCTGGCCTCCTTAGGGGACGACGGATGTGTCTGACTCTGGAAAGGTCAGGGGGCACGGGGTCAATACAGCCCTGGGGCGCGGGGTCAATACAGCCCTGGGGCGCGGGGTCAATACAGCCCTGGGGCGCGGGGTCAATACAGCCCTGGGGCACGGGGTCAATACAGCCCTGGGGCGCGGGGTCAATACAGCCCTGGGGCGCGGGGTCAATACAGCCCTGGGGCGCGGGGTCAATACAGCCCTGGGGCGCGGGGTCAATACAGCCCTGGGGCGCAGATTTCTTATAAGTGTAGCTCAGTTGGTAGAGCATGGTACACCCATTCATTAAGAAAAATGTACACTCACATGACTAAGTTGCTTTGGATAAAAGCATCTGCTAAATGGCATATATTATATAAGACAAAAGAAGTGAATAGTTTACATTATAAACTGTTTACAGTAGGTGTCTCAAAGATGTCAGTCTTCCCATCCATCCTTTTGACTCTGTTCTCTCCTCTCCTTCTCCCTGTCCTTCCATCCACCCTTTTGACTCTGTTCTCTCCTCTCCTCTCCTTCTCCCTGTCCTTCCATCCACCCTTTTGACTCTGTTCTCTCCTCTCCTCTCCTTCTCCCTGTCCTTCCATCCACCCTTTTGACTCTGTTCTCTCCTCTCCTTCTCCCTGTCCTTCCATCCACCCTTTTGACTCTGTTCTCTCCTCTCCTTCTCCCTGTCCTTCCATCCACCCTTTTGACTCTGTTCTCTCCTCTCCTTCTCCCTGTCCTTCCATCCACCCTTTTGACTCTGTTCTCTCCTCTCCTTCTCCCTGTCCTTTGTCATCGCTGTGTCTTATCTCTCTCCCCAGCCAATTACATGGATAACTGGAAGTGTACGGCCATCCTGAGAGGAGATGGTAGCCCAGTGACTGGCTCTTCCAGTCAGGCTGCAGTCCCCAGTACAGCAGGGGGACCACAACACGTCCTGCTGCAAGCATCCTCCGCTGGAAGGTAGGGTCTTGATTGATTGATTGATTGATTGATTGATTGATTGATTTGGAGAAGGCTGCTCCAGCCTGAGACAACACATGCATAAAAATGGTGGAGGATAAAAACAGAGCTGGAAGGGTTATTTCCATTGTGGTCCTCTAGGTTCATTACAAAATATTAACCAGTAATCAATTAATAATTTAATTTATATGAATGATCAGAGCATTCTAGGAAGTCCTTGAGGCTTTCCAAGAACTAACATTTGCATTCTGTTTGATTTCCTCTGTTGTGAGTCATTTGTATGGAGAGGAATGTACCGTGTATAGATCTAGAGCTATGATTTATGAAGTGTCTAATCATTAGTTGCGTCAATTCTTTGACTATAGACACTCATTGTTTAAGTTGTAATTGACACATTCAAGTAATACTTGGAATTTGTCTCTGTTAGTAAAATACCCACGAGTCAGAACATGATGTTCCTGTGTAAAATCATGTCTGACTGATCGATGAGTGGTTTGCTTTTCTTGTGTTTCCTTAAACAGAAAGAAAGCTCAGCTGATGCCTAGCTAACGGAGTGGCTTGATGATGCTGCTTGTTGCATGAACACACACACACACAGGAATGGAAAGAGAACTCCCTCCCCTGCAGACCTCCCAGAAACACCTCGGAACCCTTTTTTATACTAATCTAGAACCACACTGACTGCTCAGGGTTCTAGATCAAAGTTCTAGAGTGGGTTTTATGTCAGTATTGACTGTTATGCTAGTGAATGAAGTATCCTGTTGGTGTATCAGACTGGTTGAGGCATTATGGGGTGTCTGATATTTTGCTGGAGAACTACATGGGAGTATGGGTTATGGTTTAGGTATGGTGAGAGAGGGAACCACTGGTGATATTGGGGTGGGCTCTAAGACATAATGGGTTTAGAGTAACTTTCCAAAAATGTCCTGGTTTTCCATAAATCCAGGTTGAAACATTCCTGGAATTAGGAGAGAATAAGCAGGAAATGCCAGAACCTTTTTTCCCTTGAAAACCAGGGAACTTTTGGAAGGTTACCAGAGTTTTGCAACCTAAGTGGGTTCCAGTGAGTTCTAGGTAATATTGTGGAGGGGTCTGCATAATGTAAATTACCCTGTGGTTCTGCCTGACTGACTGACTGGTGGATGAGGTGGTTCTGACTGGTGGATGAGATGGGACTGACTGACTGACTGGTGGATGAGATGGTTCTGACTGGTGGATGAGGTGGTTCTGACTGACTGACTGGTGGATGAGGTGGTTCTGACTGATTGGTGGATGAGATGGTTCTGACTGGTGGATGAGGTGGTTCTGCCTGACTGACTGGTGGATGAGGTGGTTCTGACTGACTGACTGGTGGATGAGGTGGTTCTGACTGGTGGATGAGGTGGTTCTGACTGACTGACTGGTGGATGAGGTGGTTCTGACTGACTCGTGGACGAGATGGTTCTGACTGGTGGATGAGGTGGTTCTGCCTGACTGACTGGTGGATGAGGTGGTTCTGCCTGACTGACTGGTGGATGAGGTGGTTCTGACTGGTGGATGAGGTGGTTCTGCCTGACTGACTGGTGGATGAGGTGGTTCTGCCTGATTGACTGGTGGATGAGATGGTTCTGACTGACTGACTGGTGGATGAGGTGGTTCTGCCTGACTGACTGACTGGTGGATGAGGTGGTTCTGCCTGACTGACTGGTGGAGGAGGTGGTTCTGACTGACTGACAGTGGATCAGGTGGATGAGAAGATGACATCTGAGACTAACGTTAAAATCTTTGGGGTGATGAATAATTTATGAAAAACAATTAATTCTGTATAATAAAGTTTAATCCAGTGTTTTCAGTCTCTTGGTGCATGGTGTTCAATTAATCCAGTGTTTTCAGTCTCTTGGTGCATGGTGTTCAATTAATCCAGTGTTTTCACAGTCTCTTGGTGCATGGTGTTCAATTAATCCAGTGTTTTCAGTCTCTTGGTGCATGGTGTTCAATTAATCCAGTGTTTTCAGTCTCTTGGTGCATGGTGTTCAATTAATCCAGTGTTTTCAGTCTCTTGGTGCATGGTGTTCAATTAATCCAGTGTTTTCAGTCTCTTGGTGCATGGTGTTCAATTAATCCAGTGTTTTCAGTCTCTTGGTGCATGGTGTTCAACTGGGTTGGTGGTCAAGTGTAGACTGTTTCATACTCATTTGCATTTAATTTTTAATTCACCTATTCCATCAATCTTTTTTATTTTAAACAAAAAACATTTTTTTACGTGAGAAGTGGGCATTGGTCTGAGACGGTTTTTCTTTTCTTTTTTCAGCAGACCGCTTTGACCTACTACAGTAGCTATGTTGATCTAATGTACTCCAAACTATGTGTAGGCAGGTTGCTCAGGTGTCAAACCTTATCAAACAGCCTAAATCATTAGTCTTAGAGGAGGTGCTCCCACAATCGTGATTCGTACCCCATACAAGGTAAAGAACTGGATTCTTCACACAACTCACTAATCCCATTCCATTACCTTTTTAAGCTTTTTTAAATGATATTAAAGCTTTGCTTTTATACTTACAAGACCATCATGCTTGAGAGAGAGAGAGAGCTGTTTTGTCTGCCTTTATTTCCTTAAACCTTTTATTTTAGCAATACATGTCATTGAGAAAAAGTGAATAGGATCCTTTTTCTGTCAGTAAATGTCCAGCATAACAACAGGTGGTGGTTTGTTGGACAGTCACTCATACATAGAGGTCTATAGAGCCTGTCTCCATTCCTGATTCCTGGAACCGTTAGCTTACCTGTGTAATATTGACAAACTCAGAAACAATCGGTATTCACTGATTCTGTAAAGACTCCACCACCACACTATGACTCTGTAGACTCCACCACCACACTATGACTTTGTAGACTCCACCACCACACTGTGACTGCACTATGACTTTGTAGACTCCACCACCACACTGTGACTGCACTATGACTCTGCAGACTCCACCACCACACTGTGACCTCAGTATGACTCTGTAGACTCCACCACCACACTGTGACTGCACTATGACTCTGTAGACTCCACCACCACACTGTGACTGCACTATGACTCTGTAGACTCCACCACCACACTGTGACTGCACTATGACTCTGTAGACCACCACCACACTGTGACTGCACTAGGACTCTGTAGACTCCACCACCACACTGTGACTGCACTAGGACTCTGTAGACTCCACCACCACACTGTGACTGCACTAGGACTCTGTAGACTCCACCACCACACTGTGACTGCACTATGACTCTGCAGACTCCACCACCACACTATGACTCTGCAGACTCCACCACCACACTGTGACCTCAGTATGACTCTGTAGACTCCACCACCACACTGTGACTGCACTATGACTCTGCAGACTCCACCACCACACTATGACTCTGCAGACTCCACCACCACACTGTGACCTCACTATGACTCTGTAGACTCCACCACCACACTGTGACCTCAGTATGACTGTAGACTCCACCACCACACTGTGACTGCACTATGACTCTGCAGACTCCACCACCACACTATGACTCTGCAGACTCCACCACCACACTATGACTCTGTAGACTTCACCACCACACTGTGACTGCACTATGACTCTGCAGACTCCACCACCACACTATGACTCTGTAGACTCCACCACAAAACTGTGACTGCACTATGACTCTGCAGACTCCACCACCACACTGTGACTGCACTATGACTCTGCAGACTCCACCACCACACTGTGACTGCACTATGACTCTGCAGACTCCACCACCACACTGTGACTGCACTATGACTCTGCAGACTCCACCACCACACTGTGACTGCACTATGACTCTGCAGACTCCACCACCACACTATGACTCTGCAGACTCCACCACCACACTATGACTCTGTAGACTTCACCACCACACTGTGACTGCACTATGACTCTGTAGACTCCACCACCACACTGTGACTGCACTATGACTCTGCAGACTCCACCACCACACTGTGACTGCACTATGACTCTGCAGACTCCACCACCACACTATGACTCTGCAGACTCCACCACCACACTATGACTCTGTAGACTTCACCACCACACTGTGACTGCACTATGACTCTGCAGACTCCACCACCACACTATGACTCTGTAGACTTCACCACCACACTGTGACTGCACTATGACTCTGTAGACTCCACCACCACACTGTGACTGCACTATGACTCTGCAGACTCCACCACCACACTGTGACTGCACTATGACTCTGTAGACTCCACCACCACACTGACTGCACTATGACTCTGCAGACTCCACCACCACACTGTGACTGCACTATGACTCTGCAGACTCCACCACCACACTATGACTCTGCAGACTCCACCACCACACTATGACTCTGTAGACTTCACCACCACACTGTGACTGCACTATGACTCTGCAGACTCCACCACCACACGGTGACTGCACTATGACTCTGCAGACTCCACCACCACACTATGACTCTGTAGACTCCACCACCACACTGTGACTGCACTATGACTCTGCAGACTCCACCACCACACTATGACTCTGCAGACTCCACCACCACACTGTGACTGCACTATGACTCTGCAGACTCCACCACCACACTATGACTCTGTAGACTCCACCACACTGTGACTGCACTATGACTCTGTAGACTCCACCACCACACTGTGACTGCACTATGACTCTGCAGACTCCACCACCACACTTTGACTCTGTAGACTCCACCACCACACTGTGACTGCACTATGACTCTGCAGACTCCACCACCACACTATGACTCTGTAGACTCCACCACCACACTGTGACTGCACTATGACTCTGCAGACTCCACCACCACACTATGACTCTTTAGACTCCACCACCACACTGTGACTGCACTATGACTCTGTAGACTCCACCACCACACTGTGACTGCACTATGACTCTGCAGACTCCACCACCACACTATGACTCTAGACTCCACCACCACACTGTGACTGCACTATGACTCTGCAGACTCCACCACCACACTGTGACCTCACTATGACTCTGTAGACTCCACCACCACACTGTGACTGCACTATGACTCTGTAGACTCCACCACCACACTGTGACTGCACTATGACTCTGTAGACTCCACCACCACACTATGACTCTGTAGACTCCACCACCACACTGTGACTGCACTATGACTCTGCAGACTCCACCACCACACTATGACTCTGCAGACTCCACCACCACACTATGACTCTAGACTTCACCACCACACTGTGACTGCACTATGACTCTGTAGACTCCACCACCACACTGTGACTGCACTATGACTCTGCAGACTCCACCACCACACTGTGACCTCAGTATGACTCCACCACCACACTGTGACTGCACTATGACTCTGCAGACTCCACCACCACACTGTGACTGCACTATGACTCCACCACCACACTATGACTCTGTAGACTCCACCACCACACTGTGACTGCACTATGACTCTGCCACCACACTATGACTCTGTAGACTCCACCACCACACTGTGACTGCACTATGACTCTGCAGACTCCACCACCACACTATGACTCTGCAGACTCCACCACCACACTATGACTCTGTAGACTTCACCACCACACTGTGACTGCACTATGACTCTGCAGACTCCACCACCACACTATGACTCTGTAGACTCCACCACCACACTGTGACTGCACTATGACTCTGCAGACTCCACCACCACACTGTGACTGCACTATGACTCTGCAGACTCCACCACCACACTATGACTCTGCAGACTCCACCACCAAACTATGACTCTGTAGACTTCACCACCACACTGTGACTGCACTATGACTCTGTAGACTCCACCACCACACTGTGACTGCACTATGACTCTGCAGACTCCACCACCACACTGTGACTGCACTATGACTCTGCAGACTCCACCACCACACTATGACTCTGCAGACTCCACCACCACACTATGACTCTGTAGACTTCACCACCACACTGTGACTGCACTATGACTCTGCAGACTCCACCACCACACTATGACTCTGCAGACTCCACCACCACACTATGACTCTGTAGACTTCACCACCACACTGTGACTGCACTATGACTCTGTAGACTCCACCACCACACTGTGACTGCACTATGACTCTGCAGACTCCACCACCACACTGTGACTGCACTATGACTCTGCAGACTCCACCACCACACTATGACTCTGCAGACTCCACCACCACACTGACTCTGTAGACTTCACCACCACACTGTGACTGCACTATGACTCTGCAGACTCCACCACCACACTATGACTCTGTAGACTCCACCACCACACTGTGACTGCACTATGACTCTGCAGACTCCACCACCACACTATGACTCTGTAGACTTCACCACCACACTGTGACTGCACTATGACTCTGTAGACTCCACCACCACACTGTGACTGCACTATGACTCTGCAGACTCCACCACCACACTGTGACTGCACTATGACTCTGTAGACTCCACCACCACACTGACTGCACTATGACTCTGCAGACTCCACCACCACACTGTGACTGCACTATGACTCTGCAGACTCCACCACCACACTATGACTCTGCAGACTCCACCACCACACTATGACTCTGTAGACTTCACCACCACACTGTGACTGCACTATGACTCTGCAGACTCCACCACCACACTGACTGCACTATGACTCTGCAGACTCCACCACCACACTATGACTCTGTAGACTCCACCACCACACTGTGACTGCACTATGACTCTGCAGACTCCACCACCACACTATGACTCTGCAGACTCCACCACCACACTGTGACTGCACTATGACTCTGCAGACTCCACCACCACACTATGACTCTGTAGACTCCACCACACTGTGACTGCACTATGACTCTGTAGACTCCACCACCACACTGTGACTGCACTATAACTCTGCAGACTCCACCACCACACTTTGACTCTGTAGACTCCACCACCACACTGTGACTGCACTATGACTCTGCAGACTCCACCACCACACTATGACTCTGTAGACTCCACCACCACACTGTGACTGCACTATGACTCTGCAGACTCCACCACCACACTATGACTCTGTAGACTCCACCACCACACTGTGACTGCACTATGACTCTGTAGACTCCACCACCACACTGTGACTGCACTATGACTCTGCAGACTCCACCACCACACTATGACTCTGTAGACTCCACCACCACACTGTGACTGCACTATGACTCTGCAGACTCCACCACCACACTCTGACCTCACTATGACTCTGTAGACTCCACCACCACACTGTGACTGCACTATGACT
Source organism: Salvelinus alpinus (assembly GCF_045679555.1). Lineage (NCBI taxonomy): Eukaryota > Metazoa > Chordata > Actinopteri > Salmoniformes > Salmonidae > Salvelinus > Salvelinus alpinus. The sequence continues at coordinate 5,427,836 of NC_092114.1, forward strand.
CTGTAGACTCCACCACCACACTGTGACTGCACTATGACTCTGTAGACTCCACCACCACACTATGACTCTGTAGACTCCACCACCACACTGTGACTGCACTATGACTCTGCAGACTCCACCACCACACTATGACTCTGCAGACTCCACCACCACACTCTGACCTCACTATGACTCTGTAGACTTCACCACCACACTGTGACTGCACTATGACTCTGTAGACTCCACCACCACACTGTGACTGCACTATGACTCTGCAGACTCCACCACCACACTGTGACCTCAGTATGACTCCACCACCACACTGTGACTGCACTATGACTCTGCAGACTCCACCACCACACTGTGACTGCACTATGACTCCACCACCACACTATGACTCTGTAGACTCCACCACCACACTGTGACTGCACTATGACTCTGCCACCACACTATGACTCTGTAGACTCCACCACCACACTGTGACTGCACTATGACTCTGCAGACTCCACCACCACACTATGACTCTGCAGACTCCACCACCACACTATGACTCTGTAGACTTCACCACCACACTGTGACTGCACTATGACTCTGTAGACTCCACCACCACACTGTGACTGCACTATGACTCTGCAGACTCCACCACCACACTGTGACTGCACTATGACTCTGCAGACTCCACCACCACACTATGACTCTGCAGACTCCACCACCACACTATGACTCTGTAGACTTCACCACCACACTGTGACTGCACTATGACTCTGCAGACTCCACCACCACACTATGACTCTGTAGACTCCACCACCACACTGTGACTGCACTATGACTCTGCAGACTCCACCACCACACTGTGACTGCACTATGACTCTGCAGACTCCACCACCACACTGTGACTGCACTATGACTCTGCAGACTCCACCACCACACTATGACTCTGCAGACTCCACCACCACACTATGACTCTGTAGACTTCACCACCACACTGTGACTGCACTATGACTCTGTAGACTCCACCACCACACTGTGACTGCACTATGACTCTGCAGACTCCACCACCACACTGTGACTGCACTATGACTCTGTAGACTCCACCACCACACTGACTGCACTATGACTCTGCAGACTCCACCACCACACTGTGACTGCACTATGACTCTGCAGACTCCACCACCACACTATGACTCTGCAGACTCCACCACCACACTATGACTCTGTAGACTTCACCACCACACTGTGACTGCACTATGACTCTGCAGACTCCACCACCACACTGTGACTGCACTATGACTCTGCAGACTCCACCACCACACTATGACTCTGTAGACTCCACCACCACACTGTGACTGCACTATGACTCTGCAGACTCCACCACCACACTATGACTCTGCAGACTCCACCACCACACTGTGACCACACTATGACTCTGCAGACTCCACCACCACACTATGACTCTGTAGACTTCACCACCACACTGTGACTGCACTATGACTCTGCAGACTCCACCACCACACTGACTGCACTATGACTCTGCAGACTCCACCACCACACTATGACTCTGTAGACTCCACCACCACACTGTGACTGCACTATGACTCTGCAGACTCCACCACCACACTATGACTCTGCAGACTCCACCACCACACTGTGACTGCACTATGACTCTGCAGACTCCACCACCACACTATGACTCTGTAGACTCCACCACCACACTGTGACTGCACTATGACTCTGTAGACTCCACCACCACACTGTGACTGCACTATGACTCTGCAGACTCCACCACCACACTATGACTCTGTAGACTCCACCACCACACTGTGACTGCACTATGACTCTGCAGACTCCACCACCACACTATGACTCTGTAGACTCCACCACCACACTGTGACTGCACTATGACTCTGCAGACTCCACCACCACACTATGACTCTGTAGACTCCACCACCACACTGTGACTGCACTATGACTCTGTAGACTCCACCACCACACTGTGACTGCACTATGACTCTGCAGACTCCACCACCACACTATGACTCTGTAGACTCCACCACCACACTGTGACTGCACTATGACTCTGCAGACTCCACCACCACACTGTGACCTCACTATGACTCTGTAGACTCCACCACCACACTGTGACTGCACTATGACTCTGTAGACTCCACCACCACACTGTGACTGCACTATGACTCTGTAGACTCCACCACCACACTATGACTCTGCAGACTCCACCACCACACTGTGACCTCAGTATGACTCCACCACCACACTGTGACTGCACTATGACTCTGCAGACTCCACCACCACACTATGACTCTGTAGACTCCACCACCACACTGTGACTGCACTATGACTCCACCACCACACTATGACTCTGTAGACTCCACCACCACACTGTGACTGCACTATGACTCTGCCACCACACTATGACTCTGCAGACTCCACCACCACACTATGACTCTGCAGACTCCACCACCACACTATGACTCTGTAGACTCCACCACCACACTGTGACTGCACTATGACTCTGCAGACTCCACCACCACACTGTGACTGCACTATGACTCTGCAGACTCCACCACCACACTGTGACTGCACTATGACTCTGTAGACTCCACCACCACACTGTGACCTCAGTATGACTCTGTAGACTCCACCACACTGTGACTGCACTATGACTCTGCAGACTCCACCACCACCCTATGACTCTGTAGACTCCACCACCACACTGTGACTGCACTAGGACTCTGTAGACTCCACCACCACACTGTGACTGCACTAGGACTCTGCAGACTCCACCACCACACTGTGACTGCACTATGACTCTGTAGACTCCACCACCACACTGTGACTGCACTATGACTCTGCAGACTCCACCACCACACTGTGACCTCAGTATGACTCTGTAGACTCCACCACCACACTGTGACTGCACTATGACTCTGCAGACTCCACCACCACACTGTGACTCTGTAGACTCCACCACCACACTGTGACTGCACTATGACTCTGCAGACTCCACCACCACACTATGACTCTGTAGACTCCACCACCACACTGTGACTGCACTATGACTCTGTAGACTCCACCACCACACTATGACTCTGTAGACTCCGCACCACACTGTGACTGCACTATGACTCTGCAGACTCCACCACCACACTATGACTCTGTAGACTCCACCACCACACTGTGACTGCACTATGACTCTGCAGACTCCACCACCATTTACATTTAAGTCATTTAGCAGACGCTCTTATCCAGAGCGACTTACAAATTGGTGCATTCACCTTATGATATCCAGTGGAACAACCACTTTACAATAGTGCATCTAACTCTTTTAAGGGGGAGGGGGGGGGGTTAGGAGGATTACTTTATCCTATCCTAGGTATTCCTTAAAGAGGTGGGGTTTCAGGTGTCTCCGGAAGGTGGTGATTGACTCCGCTGACCTGGCGTCGTGAGGGAGTTTGTTCCACCATTGGGGTGCCAGAGCAGCGAACAGTTTTGACTGGGCTGAGCGGGAACTGTACTTCCTCAGAGGTAGGGAGGCGAGCAGGCCAGAGGTGGATGAACGCAGTGCCCTTGTTTGGGTGTAGGGCCTGATCAGAGCCTGAAGGTACGGAGGTGCCGTTCCCCTCAGCTCCGTAGGCAAGCACCATGGTCTTGTAGCGGATGCGAGCTTCAACTGGAAGCCAGTGGAGAGAGCGGAGGAGCGGGGTGACGTGAGAGAACTTGGGGAGGTTGAACACCAGACTGGCTGCGGCGTTCTGGATGAGTTGTAGGGGTTTAATGGCACAGGCAGGGAGCCCAGCCAACAGCGAGTTGCAGTAATCCAGACGGGAGATGACAAGTGCCTGGATTAGGACCTGCGCCGCTTCCTGTGTGAGGCAGGGTCGTACTCTGCGAATGTTGTAGAGCATGAACCTACAGGAACGGGTCACCGCCTTGATGTGAGTTGAGAACGACAGGGTGTTGTCCAGGATCACGCCAAGGTTCTTAGCACTCTGGGAGGAGGACACAATGGAGTTGTCAACCGTGATGGCGAGATCATGGAACGGGCAGTCCTCACCCGGGAGGAAGAGCAGCTCCGTCTTGCCGAGGTTCAGCTTGAGGTGGTGATCCGTCATCCACACTGATATGTCTGCCAGACATGCAGAGATGCGATTCGCCACCTGGTTATCAGAGGGGGGAAAGGAGAAGATTAATTGTGTCGTCTGCATAGCAATGATAGGAGAGGCCATGTGAGGATATGACAGAGCCAAGTGACTTGGTGTATAGCGAGAATAGGAGAGGGCCTAGAACAGAGCCCTGGGGGACACCAGTGGTGAGAGCACGTGGTGCGGAGACAGATTCTCGCCACGCCACCTGGTAGGAGCGACCTGTCAGGTAGGACGCAATCCAAGCGTGGGCCGCGCCGGAGATGCCCAGCTCGGAGAGGGTGGAGAGGAGGATCTGATGGTTCACAGTATCAAAGGCAGCCGATAGGTCTAGAAGGATGAGAGCAGAGGAGAGAGAGTTAGCTTTAGCAGTGCGGAGCGCCTCCGTGACACAGAGAAGAGCAGTCTCAGTTGAATGACTAGTCTTGAAACCTGACTGATTTGGATCAAGAAGGTCATTCTGAGAGAGATAGCAGGAGAGCTGGCCAAGGACGGCACGTTCAAGAGTTTTGGAGAGAAAAGAAAGAAGGGATACTGGTCTGTAGTTGTTGACATCGGAGGGATCGAGTGTAGGTTTTTTCAGAAGGGGTGCAACTCTCGCTCTCTTGAAGACGGAAGGGACGTAGCCAGCGGTCAAGGATGAGTTGATGAGCGAGGTGAGGTAAGGGAGAAGGTCTCCGGAAATGGTCTGGAGAAGAGAGGAGGGGATAGGGTCAAGCGGGCAGGTTGTTGGGCGGCCGGCCGTCACAAGACGCGAGATTTCATCTGGAGAGAGAGGGGAGAAAGAGGTCAAAGCACAGGGTAGGGCAGTGTGAGCAGAACCAGCGGTGTCGTTTGACTTAGCAAACGAGGATCGGATGTCGTCGACCTTCTTTTCAAAATGGTTGACGAAGTCATCCGCAGAGAGGGAGGAGGGGGAGGAGGATTCAGGAGGGAGGAGAAGGTGGCAAAGAGCTTCCTAGGGTTAGAGGCAGATGCTTGGAATTTAGAGTGGTAGAAAGTGGCTTTAGCAGCAGAGACAGAAGAGGAGAATGTAGAGAGGAGGGAGTGAAAGGATGCCAGGTCCGCAGGGAGGCGAGTTTTCCTCCATTTCCGCTCGGCTGCCCGGAGCCCTGTTCTGTGAGCTCGCAGTGAGTCGTCGAGCCACGGAGCAGGAGGGGAGGACCGAGCCGGCCTGGAGGATAGGGGACATAGAGAGTCAAAGGATGCAGAAAGGGAGGAGAGGAGGGTTGAGGAGGCAGAATCAGGAGATAGGTTGGAGAAGGTTTGAGCAGAGGGAAGAGATGATAGGATGGAAGAGGAGAGAGTAGCGGGGGAGAGAGAGCGAAGGTTGGGACGGCGCGATACCATCCGAGTAGGGGCAGTGTGGGAAGTGTTAGATGAGAGCGAGAGGGAAAAGGATACAAGGTAGTGGTCGGAGACTTGGAGGGGAGTTGCAGTGAGATTAGTGGAAGAACAGCATCTAGTAAAGATGAGGTCAAGCGTATTGCCTGCCTTGTGAGTAGGGGGGGAAGGTGAGAGGGTGAGGTCAAAAGAGGAGAGGAGTGGAAAGAAGGAGGCAGAGAGGAATGAGTCAAAGGTAGACGTGGGGAGGTTAAAGTCGCCCAGAACTGTGAGAGGTGAGCCATCCTCAGGAAAGGAACTTATCAGGGCGTCAAGCTCATTGATGAACTCTCCAAGGGAACCTGGAGGGCGATAAATGATAAGGATGTTAAGCTTGAAAGGGCTGGTAACTGTGACAGCATGGAATTCAAAGGAGGCGATGGACAGATGGGTCAGGGGAGAAAGAGAGAATGTCCACTTGGGAGAGATGAGGATCCCAGTGCCACCGCCCCGCTGACCAGAAGCTCTCGGGGTGTGCGAGAACACGTGGGCAGACGAGGCGAGAGCAGTAGGAGTAGCAGTGTTGTCAGTGGTAATCCATGTTTCCGTCAGTGCCAAGAAGTCGAGGGACTGGAGGGACGCATAGGCTGAGATGAACTCTGCCTTGTTGGCCGCAGATCGGCAGTTCCAGAGGCTGCCGGAGACCTGGAACTCCACGTGGGTCGTGCGCGCTGGAACCACCAGGTTAGAATGGCAGCGGCCACGCGGTGTGAAGCGTTTGTATGGTCTGTGCAGAGAGGAGAGAAGAGGGATAGACAGACACATAGTTGACAGGCTACAGAAGAGGCTACGCTAATGCAAAGGAGATTAGAATGACAAGTGGACTACACGTCTCGAATGTTCAGGAAGTTAAGCTTACGTTGCAAAAATAAAATAAAATCTTATTGACTAAAATGATATAGTACTGCTGGCGGTGAAGTAGGCTGGCTAGCAGTGGCTGCGTTGTTGACTTTGTTTGAACGTGTAGCTGGCTAGGTAACCTCTAACTGGCTAGGTAACCTCGACAATTTCTCAAAACTACACAATTATCTTGGATACAAGGACAGCAAAGACAACTATGTAGCTAGCTAACACTACGCTAATCAAGTCGTTCCGTTGTAATGTAAGTTGTAATGTGAGTTTCTACAGTGCTGCTATTCGGTAGAAGTTGGCTAGCTAGCAGTGTTAGCTAGCAGTGTTAGCTAGCAGTGTTGACTAGGTAGGAGACGGCAGCGCAGCGCGGCGGACGAAAATAGCTGGCTAGTTAACCGAATAATTACTCTAACCAACTCTAAGCTACACAATTATCTTAGATACAAAGATAGCAAAGACAACTATGTAGCCAGCTAACACTACACTAATCAAGTCGTTCCGTTGTAATGTAATCGTTTCTCCAGTGCTGCTATGCTGCTGTTCGGTGGCTAGCTGGCTAGCTAGCAGTGTTGACTACGTTACGTTACGTTCGGACGAAAATAGCTGGCTAGCGAACCTCAATAACTACACAATAACTACACAATTATCTTTGATACAAAGACGGCTATGTAGCTAGCTAAGATCAAACAAATCAAACCGTTGTACTGTAATGAAAATGAAAATGGTAACCACCACACTATGACTCTGTAGACTCCACCACCACACTGTGACTGCACTATGACTCTGTAGACTCCTCCACCACACTGTGACTGCACTATGACTCTGCAGACTCCACCACCACACTATGACTCTGTAGACTCCACCACCACACTGTGACTGCACTATGACTCTGCAGACTCCACCACCACACTGTGACTGCACTATGACTCTGTAGACTCCACCACCACACTGTGACTGCACTATGACTCTGCAGACTCCACCACCACACTATGACTCTGTAGACTCCACCACCACACTGTGACTGCACTATGACTCTGCAGACTCCACCACCACACTGTGACTGCACTATGACTCTGCAGACTCCACCACCACACTATGACTCTGTAGACTCCACCACCACACTGTGACTGCACTATGACTCTGCAGACTCCACCACCACACTGTGACCTCACTATGACTCTGTAGACTCCACCACCACACTGTGACTACACTATGACTCTGTAGACTCCACCACCACACTGTGACTGCACTATGACTCTGTAGACTCCACCACCACACTATGACTCTGTAGACTCCACCACCACACTGTGACTGCACTATGACTCTGCAGACTCCACCACCACACTGTGACTGCACTATGACTCTGTAGACTCCACCACCACACTATGACTCTGCAGACTCCACCACCACACTATGACTCTAGACTTCACCACCACACTGTGACTGCACTATGACTCTGTAGACTCCACCACCACACTGTGACTGCACTATGACTCTGCAGACTCCACCACCACACTGTGACCTCACTATGACTCTGTAGACTCCACCACCACACTGTGACTGCACTATGACTCTGTAGACTCCACCACCACACTGTGACTCTGTAGACTCCACCACCACACTGTGACCTCACTATGACTCTGTAGACTCCACCACCACACTGTGACTGCACTAGGACTCTGTAGACTCCACCACCACACTGTGACTGCACTAGGACTCTGTAGACTCCACCACCACACTGTGACCTCAGTATGACTCCACCACCACACTGTGACTGCACTATGACTCTGCAGACTCCACCACCACACTGTGACCTCAGTATGACTCCACCACCACACTGTGACTGCACTATGACTCTGCAGACTCCACCACCACACTATGACTCTGTAGACTCCACCACCACACTGTGACTGCACTATGACTCTGCCACCACACTATGACTCTGTAGACTCCACCACCACACTGTGACTGCACTATGACTGCAGACTCCACCACCACACTATGACTCTGTAGACTCCACCACCACACTGTGACTGCACTATGACTCTGTAGACTCCACCACCACACTATGACTCTGTAGACTCCACCACCACACTGTGACTGCACTATGACTCTGCAGACTCCACCACCACACTATGACTCTAGACTTCACCACCACACTGTGACTGCACTATGACTCTGTAGACTCCACCACCACACTGTGACTGCACTATGACTCTGCAGACTCCACCACCACACTGTGACTGCACTATGACTCTGTAGACTCCACCACCACACTGTGACCTCACTATGACTCTGTACACTCCACCACCACACTGTGACTGCACTATGACTCTGTAGACTCCACCACCACACTGTGACCTCACTATGACTCTGTAGACTCCACCACCACACTGTGACTGCACTAGGACTCTGTAGACTCCACCACCACACTGTGACTGCACTAGGACTCTGTAGACTCCACCACCACACTGTGACTGCACTATGACTCTGCAGACTCCACCACCACACTGTGACCGCACTATGACTCTGCAGACTCCACCACCACACTGTGACTCTGTAGACTCCACCACCACACTGTGACTGCACTATGACTCTGCAGACTCCACCACCACACTGTGACCTCACTATGACTCTGTAGACTCCACCACCACACTGTGACTCTGTAGACTCCACCACCACACTGTGACTGCACTATGACTCTGCAGACTCCACCACCACACTGTGACTGCACTATGACTCTGTAGACTCCACCACCACACTGTGACCTCACTATGACTCTGTAGACTCCACCACCACACTGTGACTGCACTATGACTGTAGACTCCACCACCACACTGTGACTCTGTAGACTCCACCACACTGTGACCTCACTATGACTCTGTAGACTCCACCACCACACTGTGACTGCACTAGGACTCTGTAGACTCCACCACCACACTGTGACTGCACTAGGACTCTGTAGACTCCACCACCACACTGTGACTGCACTATGACTCTGCAGACTCCACCACCACACTGTGACTGCACTATGACTCTGCAGACTCCACCACCACACTGTGACTCTGTAGATTCCACCACCACACTGTGACTGCACTATGACTCTGTAGACTCCACCACCACACTGTGACTCTGTAGACTCCACCACCACACTGTGACTGCACTATGACTCTGTAGACTCCACCACCACACTGTGACTGCACTATGACTCTGCAGACTCCACCACCACACTATGACTCTGCAGACTCCACCACCACACTGTGACTCTGTAGATTCCACCACCACACTGTGACTGCACTATGACTCTGTAGACTCCACCACCACACTGTGACTCTGTAGACTCCACCACCACACTGTGACTGCACTATGACTCTGTAGACTCCACCACCACACTGTGACTGCACTATGACTCTGCAGACTCCACCACCACACTATGACTCTGCAGACTCCACCACCACACTATGACTCTGTAGACTCCACCACCACACTGTGACTGCACTATGACTCTGCAGACTCCACCACCACACTATGACTCTGTAGACTCCACCACCACACTGTGACTGCACTATGACTCTGTAGACTCCACCACCACACTATGACTCTGTAGACTCCACCACCACACTGTGACTGCACTATGACTCTGTAGACTCCACCACCACACTGTGACTGCACTATGACTCTGCAGACTCCACCACCACACTGTGACTGCACTATGACTCTGCAGACTCCACCACCACACTATGACTCTGCAGACTCCACCACCACACTATGACTCTGTAGACTTCACCACCACACTGTGACTGCACTATGACTCTGTAGACTCCACCACCACACTGTGACTGCACTATGACTCTGCAGACTCCACCACCACACTGTGACTGCACTATGACTCTGCAGACTCCACCACCACACTGTGACTGCACTATGACTCTGCAGACTCCACCACCACACTGTGACTGCACTATGACTCTGTAGACTCCACCACCACACTGTGACTGCACTATGACTCTGCAGACTCCACCACCACACTGTGACTGCACTATGACTCTGCAGACTCCACCACCACACTGTGACTGCACTATGACTCTGCAGACTCCACCACCACACTATGACTCTGTAGACTCCACCACCACACTGTGACTGCACTAGGACTCTGTAGACTCCACCACCACACTGTGACTGCACTAGGACTCTGTAGACTCCACCACCACACTGTGACTGCACTATGACTCTGCAGACTCCACCACCACACTGTGACCTCAGTATGACTCTGTAGACTCCACCACCACACTGTGACTGCACTATGACTCTGCAGACTCCACCACCACACTGTGACTGCACTATGACTCTGCAGACTCCACCACCACACTATGACTCTGTAGACTCCACCACCACACTGTGACTGCACTATGACTCTGTAGACTCCACCACCACACTGTGACTGCACTATGACTCTGCAGACTCCACCACCACACTATGACTCTGTAGACTCCACCACCACACTGTGACTGCACTATGACTCTGCAGACTCCACCACCACACTATGACTCTGTAGACTCCACCACCACACTGTGACTGCACTAGGACTCTGTAGACTCCACCACCACACTGTGACTGCACTAGGACTCTGTAGACTCCACCACCACACTGTGACTGCACTATGACTCTGCAGACTCCACCACCACACTATGACTCTGTAGACTCCACCACCACACTGTGACTGCACTATGACTCTGCAGACTCCACCACCACACTATGACTCTGTAGACTCCACCACCACACTGTGACTGCACTATGACTCTGCAGACTCCACCACCACACTATGACTCTGTAGACTCCACCACCACACTGTGACTGCACTATGACTCTGCAGACTCCACCACCACACTGACTGCACTATGGCTCTGTAGACTCCACCACCACACTGTGACTGCACTATGACTCTGCAGACTCCACCACCACACTGTGACCTCACTATGACTCTGTAGACTCCACCACCACACTGTGACTGCACTATGACTCTGCAGACTCCACCACCACACTATGACTCTGCAGACTCCACCACCACACTATGACCTCACTATGACTCTGTAGACTTCACCACCACACTGTGACTGCACTTTGACTCTGTAGACTCCACCACCACACTGTGACTGCACTATGACTCTGCAGACTCCACCACCACACTGTGACTGCACTATGACTCTGCAGACTCCACCACCACACTGTGACCTCACTATGACTCTGTAGACTCCACCACCACACTGTGACTGCACTATGACTCTGTAGACTCCACCACCACACTGTGACTGCACTATGACTCTGTAGACTCCACCACCACACTGTGACTGCACTATGACTGTAGACTCCACCACCACACTGTGACTCTGTAGACTCCACCACCACACTGTGACCTCACTATGACTCTGTAGACTCCACCACCACACTGTGACTGCACTATGACTCTGCAGACTCCACCACCACACTGTGACCTCAGTATGACTCCACCACCACACTGTGACTGCACTATGACTCTGCAGACTCCACCACCACACTATGACTCTGTAGACTCCACCACCACACTGTGACTGCACTATGACTCTGCAGACTCCACCACCACACTATGACTCTGTAGACTCCACCGCCACACTGTGACTGCACTATGACTCTGCCACCACACTATGACTCTGTAGACTCCACCACCACACTGTGACTGCACTATGACTGCAGACTCCACCACCACACTATGACTCTGTAGACTCCACCACCACACTGTGACTGCACTATGACTCTGTAGACTCCACCACCACACTGTGACTGCACTGTGACTGTAGACTCCACCACCACACTATGACTCTGTAGACTCCACCACCACACTGTGACTGCACTATGACTGCAGACTCCACCACCACACTATGACTCTGTAGACTCCACCACCACACTGACTGCACTATGGCTCTGTAGACTCCACCACCACACTGTGACTGCACTATGACTCTGTAGACTCCACCACCACACTGTGACTGCACTGTGACTGTAGACTCCACCACCACACTATGACTCTGTAGACTCCACCACCACACTGTGACTGCACTATGACTCTGCAGACTCCACCACCACACTGTGACTGCACTATGACTCTGCAGACTCCACCACCACACTGTGACTGCACTAGGACTCTGCAGACTCCACCACCACACTGTGACTGCACTATGACTCTGTAGACTCCACCACCACACTGTGACTGCACTATGACTCTGCAGACTCCACCACCACACTGTGACCTCAGTATGACTCTGTAGACTCCACCACCACACTGTGACTGCACTATGACTCTGCAGACTCCACCACCACACTGTGACTCTGTAGACTCCACCACCACACTGTGACTGCACTATGACTCTGCAGACTCCACCACCACACTATGACTCTGTAGACTCCACCACCACACTGTGACTGCACTATGACTCTGTAGACTCCACCACCACACTATGACTCTGTAGACTCCGCACCACACTGTGACTGCACTATGACTCTGCAGACTCCACCACCACACTATGACTCTGTAGACTCCACCACCACACTGTGACTGCACTATGACTCTGTAGACTCCACCACCACACTGTGACTGCACTATGACTGTAGACTCCACCACCACACTGTGACTCTGTAGACTCCACCACCACACTGTGACCTCACTATGACTCTGTAGACTCCACCACCACACAGTGACTGCACTAGGACTCTGTAGACTCCACCACCACACTGTGACTGCACTAGGACTCTGTAGACTCCACCACCACACTGTGACTGCACTATGACTCTGCAGACTCCACCACCACACTGTGACCTCAGTATGACTCCACCACCACACTGTGACTGCACTATGACTCTGCAGACTCCACCACCACACTATGACTCTGTAGACTCCACCACCACACTGTGACTGCACTATGACTCTGCCACCACACTATGACTCTGTAGACTCCACCACCACACTGTGACTGCACTATGACTGCAGACTCCACCACCACACTATGATTCTGTAGACTCCACCACCACACTGTGACTGCACTAGGACTCTGTAGACTCCACCACCACACTGTGACTGCACTAGGACTCTGTAGACTCCACCACCACACTGTGACTGCACTAGGACTCTGTAGACTCCACCACCACACTGTGACTGCACTAGGACTCTGTAGACTCCACCACCACACTGTGACTGCACTATGACTCTGCAGACTCCACCACCACACTGTGACCTCAGTATGACTCCACCACCACACTGTGACTGCACTATGACTCTGCAGACTCCACCACCACACTGTGACCTCAGTATGACTCCACCACCACACTGTGACTGCACTATGACTCTGCAGACTCCACTACCACACTATGACTCTGTAGACTCCACCACCACACTGTGACTGCACTATGACTCTGCCACCACACTATGACTCTGTAGACTCCACCACCACACTGTGACTGCACTATGACTGCAGACTCCACCACCACACTATGACTCTGTAGACTCCACCACCACACTGTGACTGCACTATGACTCTGTAGACTCCACCACCACACTGTGACTGCACTATGACTCTGCAGACTCCACCACCACACTGTGACTACACTATGACTCTGTAGACTCCACCACCACACTGTGACTGCACTATGACTCTGTAGACTCCACCACCACACTATGACTCTGTAGACTCCGCACCACACTGTGACTGCACTATGACTCTGCAGACTCCACCACCACACTATGACTCTGTAGACTCCACCACCACACTGTGACTGCACTATGACTCTGCAGACTCCACCACCACACTATGACTCTGTAGACTCCACCACCACACGGTGACTGCACTATGACTCTGTAGACTCCACCACCACACGGTGACTGCACTATGACTCTGCAGACTCCACCACCACACTATGACTCTGTAGACTCCACCACCACACTGTGACTGCACTATGACTCTGCAGACTCCACCACCACACTATGACTCTGTAGACTCCACCACCACACTGTGACTGCACTATGACTCTGTAGACTCCACCACCACACTATGACTCTGTAGACTCCGCACCACACTGTGACTGCACTATGACTCTGCAGACTCCACCACCACACTATGACTCTGTAGACTCCACCACCACACTGTGACTGCACTATGACTCTGTAGACTCCACCACCACACTGTGACTGCACTATGACTGTAGACTCCACCACCACACTGTGACTCTGTAGACTCCACCACCACACTGTGACCTCACTATGACTCTGTAGACTCCACCACCACACAGTGACTGCACTAGGACTCTGTAGACTCCACCACCACACTGTGACTGCACTAGGACTCTGTAGACTCCACCACCACACTGTGACTGCACTATGACTCTGCAGACTCCACCACCACACTGTGACCTCAGTATGACTCCACCACCACACTGTGACTGCACTATGACTCTGCAGACTCCACCACCACACTATGACTCTGTAGACTCCACCACCACACTGTGACTGCACTATGACTCTGCCACCACACTATGACTCTGTAGACTCCACCACCACACTGTGACTGCACTATGACTGCAGACTCCACCACCACACTATGATTCTGTAGACTCCACCACCACACTGTGACTGCACTAGGACTCTGTAGACTCCACCACCACACTGTGACTGCACTAGGACTCTGTAGACTCCACCACCACACTGTGACTGCACTAGGACTCTGTAGACTCCACCACCACACTGTGACTGCACTAGGACTCTGTAGACTCCACCACCACACTGTGACTGCACTATGACTCTGCAGACTCCACCACCACACTGTGACCTCAGTATGACTCCACCACCACACTGTGACTGCACTATGACTCTGCAGACTCCACCACCACACTGTGACCTCAGTATGACTCCACCACCACACTGTGACTGCACTATGACTCTGCAGACTCCACTACCACACTATGACTCTGTAGACTCCACCACCACACTGTGACTGCACTATGACTCTGCCACCACACTATGACTCTGTAGACTCCACCACCACACTGTGACTGCACTATGACTGCAGACTCCACCACCACACTATGACTCTGTAGACTCCACCACCACACTGTGACTGCACTATGACTCTGTAGACTCCACCACCACACTGTGACTGCACTGTGACTCTGTAGACTCCACCACCACACTATGACTCTGTAGACTCCACCACCACACTGTGACTGCACTATGACTCTGCAGACTCCACCACCACACTGTGACTACACTATGACTCTGTAGACTCCACCACCACACTGTGACTGCACTATGACTCTGTAGACTCCACCACCACACTATGACTCTGTAGACTCCGCACCACACTGTGACTGCACTATGACTCTGCAGACTCCACCACCACACTATGACTCTGTAGACTCCACCACCACACTGTGACTGCACTATGACTCTGCAGACTCCACCACCACACTATGACTCTGTAGACTCCACCACCACACGGTGACTGCACTATGACTCTGTAGACTCCACCACCACACTGTGACTGCACTATGACTCTGCAGACTCCACCACCACACTATGACTCTGTAGACTCCACCACCACACTGTGACTGCACTATGACTCTGCAGACTCCACCACCACACTATGACTCTGTAGACTCCACCACCACACTGTGACTGCACTATGACTCTGTAGACTCCACCACCACACTGTGACTGCACTATGATTCTGTAGACTCCACCACCACACTATGACTCTGTAGACTCCACCACCACACTGTGACTGCACTATGACTCTGCAGACTCCACCACCACACTATGACTCTGCAGACTCCACCACCACACTATGACTGCACTATGACTCTGTAGACTCCACCACCACAATGTGACTGCACTATGACTCTGCAGACTCCACCACCACACTGTGACTGCACTATGACTCTGCAGACTCCACCACCACACTGTGACCTCACTATGACTCTGTAGACTCCACCACCACACTGTGACTGCACTATGACTCTGTAGACTCCACCACCACACTGTGACTGCACTATGACTGTAGACTCCACCACCACACTGTGACTCTGTAGACTCCACCACCACACTGTGACCTCACTATGACTCTGTAGACTCCACCACCACACAGTGACTGCACTAGGACTCTGTAGACTCCACCACCACACTATGACTCTGTAGACTCCACCACCACACTGTGACTGCACTATGACTCTGCAGACTCCACCACCACACTATGACTCTGTAGACTCCACCACCACACGGTGACTGCACTATGACTCTGTAGACTCCACCACCACACTGTGACTGCACTATGACTCTGCAGACTCCACCACCACACTATGACTCTGTAGACTCCACCACCACACTGTGACTGCACTATGACTCTGCAGACTCCACCACCACACTATGACTCTGTAGACTCCACCACCACACTGTGACTGCACTATGACTCTGTAGACTCCACCACCACACTGTGACTGCACTATGATTCTGTAGACTCCACCACCACACTATGACTCTGTAGACTCCACCACCACACTGTGACTGCACTATGACTCTGCAGACTCCACCACCACACTATGACTCTGCAGACTCCACCACCACACTATGACTGCACTATGACTCTGTAGACTCCACCACCACAATGTGACTGCACTATGACTCTGCAGACTCCACCACCACACTGTGACTGCACTATGACTCTGCAGACTCCACCACCACACTGTGACCTCACTATGACTCTGTAGACTCCACCACCACACTGTGACTGCACTATGACTCTGTAGACTCCACCACCACACTGTGACTGCACTATGACTCTGCAGACTCCACCACCACACTATGACTCTGCAGACTCCACCACCACACTATGACTCTGTAGACTTCACCACCACACTGTGACTGCACTATGACTCTGTAGACTCCACCACCACACTGTGACTGCACTATGACTCTGCAGACTCCACCACCACACTGTGACTGCACTATGACTCTGTAGACTCCACCACCACACTGACTGCACTATGACTCTGCAGACTCCACCACCACACTGTGACTGCACTATGACTCTGCAGACTCCACCACCACACTATGACTCTGCAGACTCCACCACCACACTATGACTCTGTAGACTTCACCACCACACTGTGACTGCACTATGACTCTGCAGACTCCACCACCACACTGTGACTGCACTATGACTCTGCAGACTCCACCACCACACTATGACTCTGTAGACTCCACCACCACACTGTGACTGCACTATGACTCTGCAGACTCCACCACCACACTATGACTCTGCAGACTCCACCACCACACTGTGACCACACTATGACTCTGCAGACTCCACCACCACACTATGACTCTGTAGACTTCACCACCACACTGTGACTGCACTATGACTCTGCAGACTCCACCACCACACTGACTGCACTATGACTCTGCAGACTCCACCACCACACTATGACTCTGTAGACTCCACCGCCACACTGTGACTGCACTATGACTCTGCAGACTCCACCACCACACTATGACTCTGCAGACTCCACCACCACACTGTGACTGCACTATGACTCTGCAGACTCCACCACCACACTATGACTCTGTAGACTCCACCACCACACTGTGACTGCACTATGACTCTGTAGACTCCACCACCACACTGTGACTGCACTATGACTCTGCAGACTCCACCACCACACTATGACTCTGTAGACTCCACCACCACACTGTGACTGCACTATGACTCTGCAGACTCCACCACCACACTATGACTCTGTAGACTCCACCACCACACTGTGACTGCACTATGACTCTGCAGACTCCACCACCACACTATGACTCTGTAGACTCCACCACCACACTGTGACTGCACTATGACTCTGTAGACTCCACCACCACACTGTGACTGCACTATGACTCTGCAGACTCCACCACCACACTATGACTATGTAGACTCCACCACCACACTGTGACTGCACTATGACTCTGCAGACTCCACCACCACACTGTGACCTCACTATGACTCTGTAGACTCCACCACCACACTGTGACTGCACTATGACTCTGTAGACTCCACCACCACACTGTGACTGCACTATGACTCTGTAGACTCCACCACCACACTATGACTCTGCAGACTCCACCACCACACTGTGACCTCAGTATGACTCCACCACCACACTGTGACTGCACTATGACTCTGCAGACTCCACCACCACACTATGACTCTGTAGACTCCACCACCACACTGTGACTGCACTATGACTCCACCACCACACTATGACTCTGTAGACTCCACCACCACACTGTGACTGCACTATGACTCTGCCACCACACTATGACTCTGCAGACTCCACCACCACACTATGACTCTGCAGACTCCACCACCACACTATGACTCTGTAGACTCCACCACCACACTGTGACTGCACTATGACTCTGCAGACTCCACCACCACACTGTGACTGCACTATGACTCTGCAGACTCCACCACCACACTGTGACTGCACTATGACTCTGTAGACTCCACCACCACACTGTGACCTCAGTATGACTCTGTAGACTCCACCACACTGTGACTGCACTATGACTCTGCAGACTCCACCACCACCCTATGACTCTGTAGACTCCACCACCACACTGTGACTGCACTAGGACTCTGTAGACTCCACCACCACACTGTGACTGCACTAGGACTCTGCAGACTCCACCACCACACTGTGACTGCACTATGACTCTGTAGACTCCACCACCACACTGTGACTGCACTATGACTCTGCAGACTCCACCACCACACTGTGACCTCAGTATGACTCTGTAGACTCCACCACCACACTGTGACTGCACTATGACTCTGCAGACTCCACCACCACACTGTGACTCTGTAGACTCCACCACCACACTGTGACTGCACTATGACTCTGCAGACTCCACCACCACACTATGACTCTGTAGACTCCACCACCACACTGTGACTGCACTATGACTCTGTAGACTCCACCACCACACTATGACTCTGTAGACTCCGCACCACACTGTGACTGCACTATGACTCTGCAGACTCCACCACCACACTATGACTCTGTAGACTCCACCACCACACTGTGACTGCACTATGACTCTGCAGACTCCACCACCATTTACATTTAAGTCATTTAGCAGACGCTCTTATCCAGAGCGACTTACAAATTGGTGCATTCACCTTATGATATCCAGTGGAACAACCACTTTACAATAGTGCATCTAACTCTTTTAAGGGGGAGGGGGGGGGGGGTTAGGAGGATTACTTTATCCTATCCTAGGTATTCCTTAAAGAGGTGGGGTTTCAGGTGTCTCCGGAAGGTGGTGATTGACTCCGCTGACCTGGCGTCGTGAGGGAGTTTGTTCCACCATTGGGGTGCCAGAGCAGCGAACAGTTTTGACTGGGCTGAGCGGGAACTGTACTTCCTCAGAGGTAGGGAGGCGAGCAGGCCAGAGGTGGATGAACGCAGTGCCCTTGTTTGGGTGTAGGGCCTGATCAGAGCCTGAAGGTACGGAGGTGCCGTTCCCCTCAGCTCCGTAGGCAAGCACCATGGTCTTGTAGCGGATGCGAGCTTCAACTGGAAGCCAGTGGAGAGAGCGGAGGAGCGGGGTGACGTGAGAGAACTTGGGGAGGTTGAACACCAGACGGGCTGCGGCGTTCTGGATGAGTTGTAGGGGTTTAATGGCACAGGCAGGGAGCCCAGCCAACAGCGAGTTGCAGTAATCCAGACGGGAGATGACAAGTGCCTGGATTAGGACCTGCGCCGCTTCCTGTGTGAGGCAGGGTCGTACTCTGCGAATGTTGTAGAGCATGAACCTACAGGAACGGGTCACCGCCTTGATGTGAGTTGAGAACGACAGGGTGTTGTCCAGGATCACGCCAAGGTTCTTAGCACTCTGGGAGGAGGACACAATGGAGTTGTCAACCGTGATGGCGAGATCATGGAACGGGCAGTCCTCACCCGGGAGGAAGAGCAGCTCCGTCTTGCCGAGGTTCAGCTTGAGGTGGTGATCCGTCATCCACACTGATATGTCTGCCAGACATGCAGAGATGCGATTCGCCACCTGGTTATCAGAGGGGGGAAAGGAGAAGATTAATTGTGTCGTCTGCATAGCAATGATAGGAGAGGCCATGTGAGGATATGACAGAGCCAAGTGACTTGGTGTATAGCGAGAATAGGAGAGGGCCTAGAACAGAGCCCTGGGGGACACCAGTGGTGAGAGCACGTGGTGCGGAGACAGATTCTCGCCACGCCACCTGGTAGGAGCGACCTGTCAGGTAGGACGCAATCCAAGCGTGGGCCGCGCCGGAGATGCCCAGCTCGGAGAGGGTGGAGAGGAGGATCTGATGGTTCACAGTATCAAAGGCAGCCGATAGGTCTAGAAGGATGAGAGCAGAGGAGAGAGAGTTAGCTTTAGCAGTGCGGAGCGCCTCCGTGACACAGAGAAGAGCAGTCTCAGTTGAATGACTAGTCTTGAAACCTGACTGATTTGGATCAAGAAGGTCATTCTGAGAGAGATAGCAGGAGAGCTGGCCAAGGACGGCACGTTCAAGAGTTTTGGAGAGAAAAGAAAGAAGGGATACTGGTCTGTAGTTGTTGACATCGGAGGGATCGAGTGTAGGTTTTTTCAGAAGGGGTGCAACTCTCGCTCTCTTGAAGACGGAAGGGACGTAGCCAGCGGTCAAGGATGAGTTGATGAGCGAGGTGAGGTAAGGGAGAAGGTCTCCGGAAATGGTCTGGAGAAGAGAGGAGGGGATAGGGTCAAGCGGGCAGGTTGTTGGGCGGCCGGCCGTCACAAGACGCGAGATTTCATCTGGAGAGAGAGGGGAGAAAGAGGTCAAAGCACAGGGTAGGGCAGTGTGAGCAGAACCAGCGGTGTCGTTTGACTTAGCAAACGAGGATCGGATGTCGTCGACCTTCTTTTCAAAATGGTTGACGAAGTCATCCGCAGAGAGGGAGGAGGGGGAGGAGGATTCAGGAGGGAGGAGAAGGTGGCAAAGAGCTTCCTAGGGTTAGAGGCAGATGCTTGGAATTTAGAGTGGTAGAAAGTGGCTTTAGCAGCAGAGACAGAAGAGGAGAATGTAGAGAGGAGGGAGTGAAAGGATGCCAGGTCCGCAGGGAGGCGAGTTTTCCTCCATTTCCGCTCGGCTGCCCGGAGCCCTGTTCTGTGAGCTCGCAGTGAGTCGTCGAGCCACGGAGCAGGAGGGGAGGACCGAGCCGGCCTGGAGGATAGGGGACATAGAGAGTCAAAGGATGCAGAAAGGGAGGAGAGGAGGGTTGAGGAGGCAGAATCAGGAGATAGGTTGGAGAAGGTTTGAGCAGAGGGAAGAGATGATAGGATGGAAGAGGAGAGAGTAGCGGGGGAGAGAGAGCGAAGGTTGGGACGGCGCGATACCATCCGAGTAGGGGCAGTGTGGGAAGTGTTAGATGAGAGCGAGAGGGAAAAGGATACAAGGTAGTGGTCGGAGACTTGGAGGGGAGTTGCAGTGAGATTAGTGGAAGAACAGCATCTAGTAAAGATGAGGTCAAGCGTATTGCCTGCCTTGTGAGTAGGGGGGGAAGGTGAGAGGGTGAGGTCAAAAGAGGAGAGGAGTGGAAAGAAGGAGGCAGAGAGGAATGAGTCAAAGGTAGACGTGGGGAGGTTAAAGTCGCCCAGAACTGTGAGAGGTGAGCCATCCTCAGGAAAGGAACTTATCAGGGCGTCAAGCTCATTGATGAACTCTCCAAGGGAACCTGGAGGGCGATAAATGATAAGGATGTTAAGCTTGAAAGGGCTGGTAACTGTGACAGCATGGAATTCAAAGGAGGCGATGGACAGATGGGTCAGGGGAGAAAGAGAGAATGTCCACTTGGGAGAGATGAGGATCCCAGTGCCACCGCCCCGCTGACCAGAAGCTCTCGGGGTGTGCGAGAACACGTGGGCAGACGAGGCGAGAGCAGTAGGAGTAGCAGTGTTGTCAGTGGTAATCCATGTTTCCGTCAGTGCCAAGAAGTCGAGGGACTGGAGGGACGCATAGGCTGAGATGAACTCTGCCTTGTTGGCCGCAGATCGGCAGTTCCAGAGGCTGCCGGAGACCTGGAACTCCACGTGGGTCGTGCGCGCTGGAACCACCAGGTTAGAATGGCAGCGGCCACGCGGTGTGAAGCGTTTGTATGGTCTGTGCAGAGAGGAGAGAAGAGGGATAGACAGACACATAGTTGACAGGCTACAGAAGAGGCTACGCTAATGCAAAGGAGATTAGAATGACAAGTGGACTACACGTCTCGAATGTTCAGGAAGTTAAGCTTACGTTGCAAAAATAAAATAAAATCTTATTGACTAAAATGATATAGTACTGCTGGCGGTGAAGTAGGCTGGCTAGCAGTGGCTGCGTTGTTGACTTTGTTTGAACGTGTAGCTGGCTAGGTAACCTCTAACTGGCTAGGTAACCTCGACAATTTCTCAAAACTACACAATTATCTTGGATACAAGGACAGCAAAGACAACTATGTAGCTAGCTAACACTACGCTAATCAAGTCGTTCCGTTGTAATGTAAGTTGTAATGTGAGTTTCTACAGTGCTGCTATTCGGTAGAAGTTGGCTAGCTAGCAGTGTTAGCTAGCAGTGTTAGCTAGCAGTGTTGACTAGGTAGGAGACGGCAGCGCAGCGCGGCGGACGAAAATAGCTGGCTAGTTAACCGAATAATTACTCTAACCAACTCTAAGCTACACAATTATCTTAGATACAAAGATAGCAAAGACAACTATGTAGCCAGCTAACACTACACTACTCAAGTCGTTCCGTTGTAATGTAATCGTTTCTCCAGTGCTGCTATGCTGCTATTCGGTGGCTAGCTGGCTAGCTAGCAGTGTTGACTACGTTACGTTACGAAAATAGCTGGCTAGTTAACCGAATAATTACTCTAACCAACTCTAAGCTACACAATTATCTTAGATACAAAGATAGCAAAGACAACTATGTAGCCAGCTAACACTACACTAATCAAGTCGTTCCGTTGTAATGTAATCGTTTCTCCAGTGCTGCTATGCTGCTGTTCGGTGGCTAGCTGGCTAGCTAGCAGTGTTGACTACGTTACGTTACGTTCGGACGAAAATAGCTGGCTAGCGAACCTCAATAACTACACAATAACTACACAATTATCTTTGATACAAAGACGGCTATGTAGCTAGCTAAGATCAAACAAATCAAACCGTTGTACTGTAATGAAAATGAAAATGGTAACCACCACACTATGACTCTGTAGACTCCACCACCACACTGTGACTGCACTATGACTCTGTAGACTCCTCCACCACACTGTGACTGCACTATGACTCTGCAGACTCCACCACCACACTATGACTCTGTAGACTCCACCACCACACTGTGACTGCACTATGACTCTGCAGACTCCACCACCACACTGTGACTGCACTATGACTCTGTAGACTCCACCACCACACTGTGACTGCACTATGACTCTGCAGACTCCACCACCACACTATGACTCTGTAGACTCCACCACCACACTGTGACTGCACTATGACTCTGCAGACTCCACCACCACACTGTGACTGCACTATGACTCTGCAGACTCCACCACCACACTATGACTCTGTAGACTCCACCACCACACTGTGACTGCACTATGACTCTGCAGACTCCACCACCACACTGTGACCTCACTATGACTCTGTAGACTCCACCACCACACTGTGACTGCACTATGACTCTGTAGACTCCACCACCACACTGTGACTGCACTATGACTCTGTAGACTCCACCACCACACTATGACTCTGTAGACTCCACCACCACACTGTGACTGCACTATGACTCTGCAGACTCCACCACCACACTATGACTCTGCAGACTCCACCACCACACTATGACTCTAGACTTCACCACCACACTGTGACTGCACTATGACTCTGTAGACTCCACCACCACACTGTGACTGCACTATGACTCTGCAGACTCCACCACCACACTGTGACCTCACTATGACTCTGTAGACTCCACCACCACACTGTGACTGCACTATGACTCTGTAGACTCCACCACCACACTGTGACTCTGTAGACTCCACCACCACACTGTGACCTCACTATGACTCTGTAGACTCCACCACCACACTGTGACTGTACTAGGACTCTGTAGACTCCACCACCACACTGTGACTGCACTAGGACTCTGTAGACTCCACCACCACACTGTGACCTCAGTATGACTCCACCACCACACTGTGACTGCACTATGACTCTGCAGACTCCACCACCACACTGTGACCTCAGTATGACTCCACCACCACACTGTGACTGCACTATGACTCTGCAGACTCCACCACCACACTATGACTCTGTAGACTCCACCACCACACTGTGACTGCACTATGACTCTGCCACCACACTATGACTCTGTAGACTCCACCACCACACTGTGACTGCACTATGACTGCAGACTCCACCACCACACTATGACTCTGTAGACTCCACCACCACACTGTGACTGCACTATGACTCTGTAGACTCCACCACCACACTATGACTCTGTAGACTCCACCACCACACTGTGACTGCACTATGACTCTGCAGACTCCACCACCACACTATGACTCTGCAGACTCCACCACCACACTATGACTCTAGACTTCACCACCACACTGTGACTGCACTATGACTCTGTAGACTCCACCACCACACTGTGACCTCAGTATGACTCCACCACCACACTGTGACTGCACTATGACTCTGCAGACTCCACCACCACACTATGACTCTGTAGACTCCACCACCACACTGTGACTGCACTATGACTCTGCCACCACACTATGACTCTGTAGACTCCACCACCACACTGTGACTGCACTATGACTGCAGACTCCACCACCACACTATGACTCTGTAGACTCCACCACCACACTGTGACTGCACTATGACTCTGTAGACTCCACCACCACACTATGACTCTGTAGACTCCACCACCACACTGTGACTGCACTATGACTCTGCAGACTCCACCACCACACTATGACTCTGCAGACTCCACCACCACACTATGACTCTAGACTTCACCACCACACTGTGACTGCACTATGACTCTGTAGACTCCACCACCACACTGTGACTGCACTATGACTCTGCAGACTCCACCACCACACTGTGACTGCACTATGACTCTGTAGACTCCACCACCACACTGTGACCTCACTATGACTCTGTACACTCCACCACCACACTGTGACTGCACTATGACTCTGTAGACTCCACCACCACACTGTGACCTCACTATGACTCTGTAGACTCCACCACCACACTGTGACTGCACTAGGACTCTGTAGACTCCACCACCACACTGTGACTGCACTAGGACTCTGTAGACTCCACCACCACACTGTGACTGCACTATGACTCTGCAGACTCCACCACCACACTGTGACCGCACTATGACTCTGCAGACTCCACCACCACACTGTGACTCTGTAGACTCCACCACCACACTGTGACTGCACTATGACTCTGCAGACTCCACCACCACACTGTGACCTCACTATGACTCTGTAGACTCCACCACCACACTGTGACTCTGTAGACTCCACCACCACACTGTGACTGCACTATGACTCTGCAGACTCCACCACCACACTGTGACTGCACTATGACTCTGTAGACTCCACCACCACACTGTGACCTCACTATGACTCTGTAGACTCCACCACCACACTGTGACTGCACTATGACTGTAGACTCCACCACCACACTGTGACTCTGTAGACTCCACCACACTGTGACCTCACTATGACTCTGTAGACTCCACCACCACACTGTGACTGCACTAGGACTCTGTAGACTCCACCACCACACTGTGACTGCACTAGGACTCTGTAGACTCCACCACCACACTGTGACTGCACTATGACTCTGCAGACTCCACCACCACACTGTGACTGCACTATGACTCTGCAGACTCCACCACCACACTGTGACTCTGTAGATTCCACCACCACACTGTGACTGCACTATGACTCTGTAGACTCCACCACCACACTGTGACTCTGTAGACTCCACCACCACACTGTGACTGCACTATGACTCTGCAGACTCCACCACCACACTATGACTCTGCAGACTCCACCACCACACTATGACTCTGTAGACTCCACCACCACACTGTGACTGCACTATGACTCTGCAGACTCCACCACCACACTATGACTCTGTAGACTCCACCACCACACTGTGACTGCACTATGACTCTGTAGACTCCACCACCACACTGTGACTGCACTATGACTCTGCAGACTCCACCACCACACTATGACTCTGTAGACTCCACCACCACACTGTGACTGCACTAGGACTCTGTAGACTCCACCACCACACTATGACTCTGTAGACTCCACCACCACACTGTGACTGCACTATGACTCTGTAGACTCCACCACCACACTGTGACTGCACTATGACTCTGCAGACTCCACCACCACACTGTGACTGCACTATGACTCTGCAGACTCCACCACCACACTATGACTCTGCAGACTCCACCACCACACTATGACTCTGTAGACTTCACCACCACACTGTGACTGCACTATGACTCTGTAGACTCCACCACCACACTGTGACTGCACTATGACTCTGCAGACTCCACCACCACACTGTGACTGCACTATGACTCTGCAGACTCCACCACCACACTGTGACTGCACTATGACTCTGCAGACTCCACCACCACACTGTGACTGCACTATGACTCTGTAGACTCCACCACCACACTGTGACTGCACTATGACTCTGCAGACTCCACCACCACACTGTGACTGCACTATGACTCTGCAGACTCCACCACCACACTGTGACTGCACTATGACTCTGCAGACTCCACCACCACACTATGACTCTGTAGACTCCACCACCACACTGTGACTGCACTAGGACTCTGTAGACTCCACCACCACACTGTGACTGCACTAGGACTCTGTAGACTCCACCACCACACTGTGACTGCACTATGACTCTGCAGACTCCACCACCACACTGTGACCTCAGTATGACTCTGTAGACTCCACCACCACACTGTGACTGCACTATGACTCTGCAGACTCCACCACCACACTATGACTCTGTAGACTCCACCACCACACTGTGACTGCACTATGACTCTGCAGACTCCACCACCACACTATGACTCTGTAGACTCCACCACCACACTGTGACTGCACTATGACTCTGTAGACTCCACCACCACACTGTGACTCTGTAGACTCCACCACCACACTGTGACTGCACTATGACTCTGCAGACTCCACCACCACACTATGACTCTGTAGACTCCACCACCACACTGTGACTGCACTATGACTCTGTAGACTCCACCACCACACTGTGACTGCACTATGACTCTGCAGACTCCACCACCACACTATGACTCTGTAGACTCCACCACCACACTGTGACTGCACTATGACTCTGCAGACTCCACCACCACACTATGACTCTGTAGACTCCACCACCACACTGTGACTGCACTAGGACTCTGTAGACTCCACCACCACACTGTGACTGCACTAGGACTCTGTAGACTCCACCACCACACTGTGACTGCACTATGACTCTGCAGACTCCACCACCACACTATGACTCTGTAGACTCCACCACCACACTGTGACTGCACTATGACTCTGCAGACTCCACCACCACACTATGACTCTGTAGACTCCACCACCACACTGTGACTGCACTATGACTCTGCAGACTCCACCACCACACTATGACTCTGTAGACTCCACCACCACACTGTGACTGCACTATGACTCTGCAGACTCCACCACCACACTGACTGCACTATGGCTCTGTAGACTCCACCACCACACTGTGACTGCACTATGACTCTGCAGACTCCACCACCACACTGTGACCTCACTATGACTCTGTAGACTCCACCACCACACTGTGACTGCACTATGACTCTGCAGACTCCACCACCACACTATGACTCTGCAGACTCCACCACCACACTATGACCTCACTATGACTCTGTAGACTTCACCACCACACTGTGACTGCACTTTGACTCTGTAGACTCCACCACCACACTGTGACTGCACTATGACTCTGCAGACTCCACCACCACACTGTGACTGCACTATGACTCTGCAGACTCCACCACCACACTGTGACCTCACTATGACTCTGTAGACTCCACCACCACACTATGACTCTGTAGACTCCACCACCACACTGTGACTGCACTATGACTCTGCAGACTCCACCACCACACTATGACTCTGCAGACTCCACCACCACACTATGACTCTAGACTTCACCACCACACTGTGACTGCACTATGACTCTGTAGACTCCACCACCACACTGTGACTGCACTATGACTCTGCAGACTCCACCACCACACTGTGACCTCACTATGACTCTGTAGACTCCACCACCACACTGTGACTGCACTATGACTCTGTAGACTCCACCACCACACTGTGACTCTGTAGACTCCACCACCACACTGTGACCTCACTATGACTCTGTAGACTCCACCACCACACTGTGACTGCACTAGGACTCTGTAGACTCCACCACCACACTGTGACTGCACTAGGACTCTGTAGACTCCACCACCACACTGTGACCTCAGTATGACTCCACCACCACACTGTGACTGCACTATGACTCTGCAGACTCCACCACCACACTGTGACCTCAGTATGACTCCACCACCACACTGTGACTGCACTGTGACTCTGCAGACTCCACCACCACACTATGACTCTGTAGACTCCACCACCACACTGTGACTGCACTATGACTCTGCCACCACACTATGACTCTGTAGACTCCACCACCACACTGTGACTGCACTATGACTGCAGACCCCACCACCACACTATGACTCTGTAGACTCCACCACCACACTGTGACTGCACTATGACTCTGTAGACTCCACCACCACACTATGACTCTGTAGACTCCACCACCACACTGTGACTGCACTATGACTCTGCAGACTCCACCACCACACTATGACTCTGCAGACTCCACCACCACACTATGACTCTAGACTTCACCACCACACTGTGACTGCACTATGACTCTGTAGACTCCACCACCACACTGTGACTGCACTATGACTCTGCAGACTCCACCACCACACTGTGACTGCACTATGACTCTGTAGACTCCACCACCACACTGTGACCTCACTATGACTCTGTACACTCCACCACCACACTGTGACTGCACTATGACTCTGTAGACTCCACCACCACACTGTGACCTCACTATGACTCTGTAGACTCCACCACCACACTGTGACTGCACTAGGACTCTGTAGACTCCACCACCACACTGTGACTGCACTAGGACTCTGTAGACTCCACCACCACACTGTGACTGCACTATGACTCTGCAGACTCCACCACCACACTGTGACCGCACTATGACTCTGCAGACTCCACCACCACACTGTGACTCTGTAGACTCCACCACCACACTGTGACTGCACTATGACTCTGCAGACTCCACCACCACACTGTGACCTCACTATGACTCTGTAGACTCCACCACCACACTGTGACT
Source organism: Salvelinus alpinus (assembly GCF_045679555.1). NCBI lineage: Eukaryota > Metazoa > Chordata > Actinopteri > Salmoniformes > Salmonidae > Salvelinus > Salvelinus alpinus. The sequence continues at coordinate 5,457,842 of NC_092114.1, forward strand.
CTGTAGACTCCACCACCACACTGTGACTGCACTATGACTCTGCAGACTCCACCACCACACTGTGACTGCACTATGACTCTGTAGACTCCACCACCACACTGTGACCTCACTATGACTCTGTAGACTCCACCACCACACTGTGACTGCACTATGACTGTAGACTCCACCACCACACTGTGACTCTGTAGACTCCACCACACTGTGACCTCACTATGACTCTGTAGACTCCACCACCACACTGTGACTGCACTAGGACTCTGTAGACTCCACCACCACACTGTGACTGCACTAGGACTCTGTAGACTCCACCACCACACTGTGACTGCACTATGACTCTGCAGACTCCACCACCACACTGTGACTGCACTATGACTCTGCAGACTCCACCACCACACTGTGACTCTGTAGATTCCACCACCACACTGTGACTGCACTATGACTCTGTAGACTCCACCACCACACTGTGACTCTGTAGACTCCACCACCACACTGTGACTGCACTATGACTCTGCAGACTCCACCACCACACTATGACTCTGCAGACTCCACCACCACACTATGACTCTGTAGACTCCACCACCACACTGTGACTGCACTATGACTCTGCAGACTCCACCACCACACTATGACTCTGTAGACTCCACCACCACACTGTGACTGCACTATGACTCTGTAGACTCCACCACCACACTGTGACTGCACTATGACTCTGCAGACTCCACCACCACACTATGACTCTGTAGACTCCACCACCACACTGTGACTGCACTATGACTCTGTAGACTCCACCACCACACTATGACTCTGTAGACTCCACCACCACACTGTGACTGCACTATGACTCTGTAGACTCCACCACCACACTGTGACTGCACTATGACTCTGCAGACTCCACCACCACACTGTGACTGCACTATGACTCTGCAGACTCCACCACCACACTATGACTCTGCAGACTCCACCACCACACTATGACTCTGTAGACTTCACCACCACACTGTGACTGCACTATGACTCTGTAGACTCCACCACCACACTGTGACTGCACTATGACTCTGCAGACTCCACCACCACACTGTGACTGCACTATGACTCTGCAGACTCCACCACCACACTGTGACTGCACTATGACTCTGCAGACTCCACCACCACACTGTGACTGCACTATGACTCTGTAGACTCCACCACCACACTGTGACTGCACTATGACTCTGCAGACTCCACCACCACACTGTGACTGCACTATGACTCTGCAGACTCCACCACCACACTGTGACTGCACTATGACTCTGCAGACTCCACCACCACACTATGACTCTGTAGACTCCACCACCACACTGTGACTGCACTAGGACTCTGTAGACTCCACCACCACACTGTGACTGCACTAGGACTCTGTAGACTCCACCACCACACTGTGACTGCACTATGACTCTGCAGACTCCACCACCACACTGTGACCTCAGTATGACTCTGTAGACTCCACCACCACACTGTGACTGCACTATGACTCTGCAGACTCCACCACCACACTATGACTCTGTAGACTCCACCACCACACTGTGACTGCACTATGACTCTGCAGACTCCACCACCACACTATGACTCTGTAGACTCCACCACCACACTGTGACTGCACTATGACTCTGTAGACTCCACCACCACACTGTGACTCTGTAGACTCCACCACCACACTGTGACTGCACTATGACTCTGCAGACTCCACCACCACACTATGACTCTGTAGACTCCACCACCACACTGTGACTGCACTATGACTCTGTAGACTCCACCACCACACTGTGACTGCACTATGACTCTGCAGACTCCACCACCACACTATGACTCTGTAGACTCCACCACCACACTGTGACTGCACTATGACTCTGCAGACTCCACCACCACACTATGACTCTGTAGACTCCACCACCACACTGTGACTGCACTAGGACTCTGTAGACTCCACCACCACACTGTGACTGCACTAGGACTCTGTAGACTCCACCACCACACTGTGACTGCACTATGACTCTGCAGACTCCACCACCACACTATGACTCTGTAGACTCCACCACCACACTGTGACTGCACTATGACTCTGCAGACTCCACCACCACACTATGACTCTGTAGACTCCACCACCACACTGTGACTGCACTATGACTCTGCAGACTCCACCACCACACTATGACTCTGTAGACTCCACCACCACACTGTGACTGCACTATGACTCTGCAGACTCCACCACCACACTGACTGCACTATGGCTCTGTAGACTCCACCACCACACTGTGACTGCACTATGACTCTGCAGACTCCACCACCACACTGTGACCTCACTATGACTCTGTAGACTCCACCACCACACTGTGACTGCACTATGACTCTGCAGACTCCACCACCACACTATGACTCTGCAGACTCCACCACCACACTATGACCTCACTATGACTCTGTAGACTTCACCACCACACTGTGACTGCACTTTGACTCTGTAGACTCCACCACCACACTGTGACTGCACTATGACTCTGCAGACTCCACCACCACACTGTGACTGCACTATGACTCTGCAGACTCCACCACCACACTGTGACCTCACTATGACTCTGTAGACTCCACCACCACACTGTGACTGCACTATGACTCTGTAGACTCCACCACCACACTGTGACTGCACTATGACTCTGTAGACTCCACCACCACACTGTGACTGCACTATGACTGTAGACTCCACCACCACACTGTGACTCTGTAGACTCCACCACCACACTGTGACCTCACTATGACTCTGTAGACTCCACCACCACACTGTGACTGCACTATGACTCTGCAGACTCCACCACCACACTGTGACCTCAGTATGACTCCACCACCACACTGTGACTGCACTATGACTCTGCAGACTCCACCACCACACTATGACTCTGTAGACTCCACCACCACACTGTGACTGCACTATGACTCTGCAGACTCCACCACCACACTATGACTCTGTAGACTCCACCGCCACACTGTGACTGCACTATGACTCTGCCACCACACTATGACTCTGTAGACTCCACCACCACACTGTGACTGCACTATGACTGCAGACTCCACCACCACACTATGACTCTGTAGACTCCACCACCACACTGTGACTGCACTATGACTCTGTAGACTCCACCACCACACTGTGACTGCACTGTGACTGTAGACTCCACCACCACACTATGACTCTGTAGACTCCACCACCACACTGTGACTGCACTATGACTGCAGACTCCACCACCACACTATGACTCTGTAGACTCCACCACCACACTGACTGCACTATGGCTCTGTAGACTCCACCACCACACTGTGACTGCACTATGACTCTGTAGACTCCACCACCACACTGTGACTGCACTGTGACTGTAGACTCCACCACCACACTATGACTCTGTAGACTCCACCACCACACTGTGACTGCACTATGACTCTGCAGACTCCACCACCACACTGTGACTGCACTATGACTCTGCAGACTCCACCACCACACTGTGACTGCACTAGGACTCTGCAGACTCCACCACCACACTGTGACTGCACTATGACTCTGTAGACTCCACCACCACACTGTGACTGCACTATGACTCTGCAGACTCCACCACCACACTGTGACCTCAGTATGACTCTGTAGACTCCACCACCACACTGTGACTGCACTATGACTCTGCAGACTCCACCACCACACTGTGACTCTGTAGACTCCACCACCACACTGTGACTGCACTATGACTCTGCAGACTCCACCACCACACTATGACTCTGTAGACTCCACCACCACACTGTGACTGCACTATGACTCTGTAGACTCCACCACCACACTATGACTCTGTAGACTCCGCACCACACTGTGACTGCACTATGACTCTGCAGACTCCACCACCACACTATGACTCTGTAGACTCCACCACCACACTGTGACTGCACTATGACTCTGCAGACTCCACCACCACACTATGACTCTGTAGACTCCACCACCACACGGTGACTGCACTATGACTCTGTAGACTCCACCACCACACTGTGACTGCACTATGACTCTGCAGACTCCACCACCACACTATGACTCTGTAGACTCCACCACCACACTGTGACTGCACTATGACTCTGTAGACTCCACCACCACACTGTGACTGCACTATGATTCTGTAGACTCCACCACCACACTATGACTCTGTAGACTCCACCACCACACTGTGACTGCACTATGACTCTGCAGACTCCACCACCACACTATGACTCTGCAGACTCCACCACCACACTATGACTGCACTATGACTCTGTAGACTCCACCACCACAATGTGACTGCACTATGACTCTGCAGACTCCACCACCACACTGTGACTGCACTATGACTCTGCAGACTCCACCACCACACTGTGACCTCACTATGACTCTGTAGACTCCACCACCACACTGTGACTGCACTATGACTCTGTAGACTCCACCACCACACTGTGACTGCACTATGACTGTAGACTCCACCACCACACTGTGACTCTGTAGACTCCACCACCACACTGTGACCTCACTATGACTCTGTAGACTCCACCACCACACAGTGACTGCACTAGGACTCTGTAGACTCCACCACCACACTGTGACTGCACTAGGACTCTGTAGACTCCACCACCACACTGTGACTGCACTATGACTCTGCAGACTCCACCACCACACTGTGACCTCAGTATGACTCCACCACCACACTGTGACTGCACTATGACTCTGCAGACTCCACCACCACACTATGACTCTGTAGACTCCACCACCACACTGTGACTGCACTATGACTCTGCCACCACACTATGACTCTGTAGACTCCACCACCACACTGTGACTGCACTATGACTGCAGACTCCACCACCACACTATGATTCTGTAGACTCCACCACCACACTGTGACTGCACTAGGACTCTGTAGACTCCACCACCACACTGTGACTGCACTAGGACTCTGTAGACTCCACCATCACACTGTGACTGCACTAGGACTCTGTAGACTCCACCACCACACTGTGACTGCACTAGGACTCTGTAGACTCCACCACCACACTGTGACTGCACTATGACTCTGCAGACTCCACCACCACACTGTGACCTCAGTATGACTCCACCACCACACTGTGACTGCACTATGACTCTGCAGACTCCACCACCACACTGTGACCTCAGTATGACTCCACCACCACACTGTGACTGCACTATGACTCTGCAGACTCCACTACCACACTATGACTCTGTAGACTCCACCACCACACTGTGACTGCACTATGACTCTGCCACCACACTATGACTCTGTAGACTCCACCACCACACTGTGACTGCACTATGACTGCAGACTCCACCACCACACTATGACTCTGTAGACTCCACCACCACACTGTGACTGCACTATGACTCTGTAGACTCCACCACCACACTGTGACTGCACTGTGACTCTGTAGACTCCACCACCACACTATGACTCTGTAGACTCCACCACCACACTGTGACTGCACTATGACTCTGCAGACTCCACCACCACACTGTGACTACACTATGACTCTGTAGACTCCACCACCACACTGTGACTGCACTATGACTCTGTAGACTCCACCACCACACTATGACTCTGTAGACTCCACCACCACACTGTGACTGCACTATGACTCTGCAGACTCCACCACCACACTATGACTCTGTAGACTCCACCACCACACGGTGACTGCACTATGACTCTGTAGACTCCACCACCACACTGTGACTGCACTATGACTCTGCAGACTCCACCACCACACTATGACTCTGTAGACTCCACCACCACACTGTGACTGCACTATGACTCTGCAGACTCCACCACCACACTGTGACTACACTATGACTCTGTAGACTCCACCACCACACTGTGACTGCACTATGACTCTGTAGACTCCACCACCACACTATGACTCTGTAGACTCCACCACCACACTGTGACTGCACTATGACTCTGCAGACTCCACCACCACACTATGACTCTGTAGACTCCACCACCACACGGTGACTGCACTATGACTCTGTAGACTCCACCACCACACTGTGACTGCACTATGACTCTGCAGACTCCACCACCACACTATGACTCTGTAGACTCCACCACCACACTGTGACTGCACTATGACTCTGCAGACTCCACCACCACACTATGACTCTGTAGACTCCACCACCACACTGTGACTGCACTATGACTCTGTAGACTCCACCACCACACTGTGACTGCACTATGATTCTGTAGACTCCACCACCACACTATGACTCTGTAGACTCCACCACCACACTGTGACTGCACTATGACTCTGCAGACTCCACCACCACACTATGACTCTGCAGACTCCACCACCACACTATGACTGCACTATGACTCTGTAGACTCCACCACCACAATGTGACTGCACTATGACTCTGCAGACTCCACCACCACACTGTGACTGCACTATGACTCTGCAGACTCCACCACCACACTGTGACCTCACTATGACTCTGTAGACTCCACCACCACACTGTGACTGCACTATGACTCTGTAGACTCCACCACCACACTGTGACTGCACTATGACTGTAGACTCCACCACCACACTGTGACTCTGTAGACTCCACCACCACACTGTGACCTCACTATGACTCTGTAGACTCCACCACCACACAGTGACTGCACTAGGACTCTGTAGACTCCACCACCACACTATGACTCTGTAGACTCCACCACCACACTGTGACTGCACTATGACTCTGCAGACTCCACCACCACACTATGACTCTGTAGACTCCACCACCACACGGTGACTGCACTATGACTCTGTAGACTCCACCACCACACTGTGACTGCACTATGACTCTGCAGACTCCACCACCACACTATGACTCTGTAGACTCCACCACCACACTGTGACTGCACTATGACTCTGCAGACTCCACCACCACACTATGACTCTGTAGACTCCACCACCACACTGTGACTGCACTATGACTCTGTAGACTCCACCACCACACTGTGACTGCACTATGATTCTGTAGACTCCACCACCACACTATGACTCTGTAGACTCCACCACCACACTGTGACTGCACTATGACTCTGCAGACTCCACCACCACACTATGACTCTGCAGACTCCACCACCACACTATGACTGCACTATGACTCTGTAGACTCCACCACCACAATGTGACTGCACTATGACTCTGCAGACTCCACCACCACACTGTGACTGCACTATGACTCTGCAGACTCCACCACCACACTGTGACCTCACTATGACTCTGTAGACTCCACCACCACACTGTGACTGCACTATGACTCTGTAGACTCCACCACCACACTGTGACTGCACTATGACTGTAGACTCCACCACCACACTGTGACTCTGTAGACTCCACCACCACACTGTGACCTCACTATGACTCTGTAGACTCCACCACCACACAGTGACTGCACTAGGACTCTGTAGACTCCACCACCACACTGTGACTGCACTATGACTCTGCAGACTCCACCACCACACTGTGACCTCAGTATGACTCCACCACCACACTGTGACTGCACTATGACTCTGCAGACTCCACCACCACACTATGACTCTGTAGACTCCACCACCACACTGTGACTGCACTATGACTCTGCCACCACACTATGACTCTGTAGACTCCACCACCACACTGTGACTGCACTATGACTGCAGACTCCACCACCACACTATGATTCTGTAGACTCCACCACCACACTGTGACTGCACTAGGACTCTGTAGACTCCACCACCACACTGTGACTGCACTAGGACTCTGTAGACTCCACCACCACACTGTGACTGCACTAGGACTCTGTAGACTCCACCACCACACTGTGACTGCACTAGGACTCTGTAGACTCCACCACCACACTGTGACTGCACTATGACTCTGCAGACTCCACCACCACACTGTGACCTCAGTATGACTCCACCACCACACTGTGACTGCACTATGACTCTGCAGACTCCACCACCACACTGTGACCTCAGTATGACTCCACCACCACACTGTGACTGCACTATGACTCTGCAGACTCCACTACCACACTATGACTCTGTAGACTCCACCACCACACTGTGACTGCACTATGACTCTGCCACCACACTATGACTCTGTAGACTCCACCACCACACTGTGACTGCACTATGACTGCAGACTCCACCACCACACTATGACTCTGTAGACTCCACCACCACACTGTGACTGCACTATGACTCTGTAGACTCCACCACCACACTGTGACTGCACTGTGACTCTGTAGACTCCACCACCACACTATGACTCTGTAGACTCCACCACCACACTGTGACTGCACTATGACTCTGCAGACTCCACCACCACACTGTGACTACACTATGACTCTGTAGACTCCACCACCACACTGACTGCACTATGGCTCTGTAGACTCCACCACCACACTGTGACTGCACTGACTCTCCAGACTCCACCACCACACTGTGACCGCACTATGACTCTGCAGACTCCACCACCACACTGTGACTGCACTATGACTCTGTAGACTCCACCACCACACTGTGACTCTGCAGACTCCACCACCACACTGTGACCTCACTATGACTCTGCAGACTCCACCACCACACTGTGACTACACTATGACTCTGTAGACTCCACCACCACACTGACTGCACTATGGCTCTGTAGACTCCACCACCACACTGACTGCACTATGGCTCTGTAGACTCCACCACCACACTGTGACTGCACTATGACTCTGCAGACTCCACCACCACACTGTGACTACACTATGACTCTGTAAACTCCACCACCACACTGACTGCACTATGGCTCTGTAGACTCCACCACCACACTGACTGCACTATGGCTCTGTAGACTCCACCACCACACTGTGACTGCACTGACTCTCCAGACTCCACCACCACACTGTGACCGCACTATGACTCTGCAGACTCCACCACCACACTGTGACTCTGTAGTCTCCACCACCACACTGTGACTGCACTATGACTCTGTAGACTCCACCACCACACTGTGACTCTGCAGACTCCACCACCACACTGTGACCTCACTATGACTGCAGACTCCACCACCACACTGTGACCTCACTATGACTCTGTAGACTCCACCACCACACTGTGACTGCACTATGACTCTGCAGACTCCACCACCACACTGTGACTGCACTATGACTCTGTAGACTCCACCACCACACTGTGACTGCACTATGACTCTGTAGACTCCACCACCACACTGTGACTGCACTATGACTGTAGACTCCACCACCACACTGTGACTGCACTATGACTGTAGACTCCACCACCACACTGACTGCACTATGACTGCAGACTCCACCACCACACTGTGACCTCACTATGACTCTGTAGACTCCACCACCACACTGTGACTGCACTATGACTCTGTAGACTCCACCACCACACTGTGACTCTGTAGACTCCACCACCACACTGTGACTGCACTATGACTCTGTAGACTCCACCACCACACTATGACTCTGCAGACTTCACCACCACACTATGACTCTAGACTTCAGCACCACACTGTGACTGCACTATGACTCTGTAGACTCCACCACCACACTGTGACTGCACTATGACTCTGTAGACTCCACCACCACACTATGACTCTGTAGACTCCACCACCACACTGTGACTGCACTATGACTCTGCAGACTCCACCACCACACTATGACTCTGCAGACTCCACCACCACACTATGACTCTAGACTTCACCACCACACTGTGACTGCACTATGACTCTGTAGACTCCACCACCACACTGACTGCACTATGGCTCTGTAGACTCCACCACCACACTGTGACTGCACTGACTCTCCAGACTCCACCACCACACTGTGACCGCACTATGACTCTGCAGACTCCACCACCACACTGTGACTCTGTAGACTCCACCACCACACTGTGACTGCACTATGACTCTGTAGACTCCACCACCACACTGTGACTCTGCAGACTCCACCACCACACTGTGACCTCACTATGACTCTGCAGACTCCACCACCACACTGTGACCTCACTATGACTCTGTAGACTCCACCACCACACTGTGACTGCACTATGACTCTGTAGACTCCACCACCACACTGTGACTGCACTATGACTGTAGACTCCACCCCCACACTGTGACTGCACTATGACTGTAGACTCCACCACCACACTGTGACTGCACTATGACTGTAGACTCCACCACCACACTGTGACTGCACTATGAGTCTGCAGACTCCACCACCACACTGTGACCTCACTATGACTCTGTAGACTCCACCACCACACTGTGACTCTGCAGACTCCACCACCACACTATGACTCTAGACTTCACCACCACACTGTGACTGCACTATGACTCTGTAGACTCCACCACCACACTGTGACTGCACTATGACTCTGTAGACTCCACCACCACACTATGACTCTGTAGACTCCACCACCACACTGTGACTGCACTATGACTCTGCAGACTCCACCACCACACTATGACTCTGCAGACTCCACCACCACACTATGACTCTAGACTTCACCACCACACTGTGACTGCACTATGACTCTGTAGACTCCACCACCACACTGACTGCACTATGGCTCTGTAGACTCCACCACCACACTGTGACTGCACTGACTCTCCAGACTCCACCACCACACTGTGACCGCACTATGACTCTGCAGACTCCACCACCACACTGTGACTGCACTATGACTCTGTAGACTCCACCACCACATTGTGACTCTGCAGACTCCACCACCACACTGTGACCTCACTATGACTCTGCAGACTCCACCACCACACTGTGACCTCACTATGACTCTGTAGACTCCACCACCACACTGTGACTGCACTATGACTCTGTAGACTCCACCACCACACTGTGACTGCACTATGACTGTAGACTCCACCACCACACTGTGACTGCACTATGACTGTAGACTCCACCACCACACTGTGACTGCACTACGACTGTAGACTCCACCACCACACTGTGACTGCACTATGACTCTGCAGACTCCACCACCACACTGTGACCTCACTATGACTCTGTAGACTCCACCACCACACTGTGACTGCACTATGACTCTGTAGACTCCACCACCACACTGTGACTGCACTATGACTCTGTAGACTCCACCACCACACTATGACTCTGCAGACTCCACCACCACACTATGACTCTGCAGACTCCACCACCACACTATGACCTCACTATGACTCTGTAGACTTCACCACCACACTGTGACTGCACTATGACTCTGCAGACTCCACCACCACACTGTGACTGCACTATGACTCTGCAGACTCCACCACCACACTGACCTCACTATGACTCTGTAGACTCCACCACCACACTGTGACTGCACTATGACTCTGTAGACTCCACCACCACACTGTGACTCTGCAGACTCCACCACCACACTGTGACCTCACTATGACTCTGCAGACTCCACCACCACACTGTGACTGCACTATGACTCTGTAGACTCCACCACCACACTGTGACTGCACTATGACTCTGCAGACTCCACCACCACACTGTGACTGCACTATGGCTCTGTAAACTCCACCACCACACTGTGACTGCACTGACTCTCCAGACTCCACCACCACACTGTGACCGCACTATGACTCTGCAGACTCCACCACCACACTGTGACTCTGTAGACTCCACCACCACACTGTGACTGCACTGACTCTCCAGACTCCACCACCACACTGTGACCGCACTATGACTCTGCAGACTCCACCACCACACTGTGACTCTGCAGACTCCACCACCACACTGTGACTACACTATGACTCTGTAGACTCCACCACCACACTGACTGCACTATGGCTCTGTAAACTCCACCACCACACTGTGACTGCACTGACTCTCCAGACTCCACCACCACACTGTGACCGCACTATGACTCTGCAGACTCCACCACCACACTGTGACTCTGTAGACTCCACCACCACACTGTGACTGCACTATGACTCTGTAGACTCCACCACCACACTGTGACTCTGCAGACTCCACCACCACACTGTGACCTCACTATGACTCTGCAGGCTCCACCACCACACTGTGACCTCACTATGACTCTGTAGACTCCACCACCAAACTGTGACTGCACTATGACTCTGCAGACTCCACCACCACACTGTGACTGCACTATGACTCTGTAGACTCCACCACCACACTGTGACTGCACTATGACTGTAGACTCCACCACCACACTGTGACTGCACTATGACTCTGCAGACTCCACCACCACACTGTGACCTCACTATGACTCTGTAGACTCCACCACCACACTGTGACTGCACTATGACTCTGTAGACTCCACCACCACACTGTGACCTCACTATGACTCTGTAGACTCCACCACCACACTGTGACTGCACTATGACTCTGTAGACTCCACCACCACACTGTGACTGCACTATGACTCTGCAGACTCCACCACCACACTATGACTCTGCAGACTCCACCACCACACTATGACTCTAGACTTCACCACCACACTGTGACTGCACTATGACTCTGTAGACTCCACCACCACACTGTGACTGCACTATGACTCTGTAGACTCCACCACCACACTATGACTCTGTAGACTCCACCACCACACTGTGACTGCACTATGACTCTGCAGACTCCACCACCACACTATGACTCTGCAGACTCCACCACCACACTATGACTCTAGACTTCACCACCACACTGTGACTGCACTATGACTCTGTAGACTCCACCACCACACTGACTGCACTATGGCTCTGTAGACTCCACCACCACACTGTGACTGCACTGACTCTCCAGACTCCACCACCACACTGTGACCGCACTATGACTCTGCAGACTCCACCACCACACTGTGACTCTGTAGACTCCACCACCACACTGTGACTGCACTATGACTCTGTAGACTCCACCACCACACTGTGACTCTGCAGACTCCACCACCACACTGTGACCTCACTATGACTCTGCAGACTCCACCACCACACTGTGACCTCACTATGACTCTGTAGACTCCACCACCACACTGTGACTGCACTATGACTCTGTAGACTCCACCACCACACTGTGACTGCACTATGACTCTGTAGACTCCACCACCACACTGTGACTGCACTATGACTGTAGACTCCACCACCACACTGTGACTGCACTATGACTGTAGACTCCACCACCACACTGTGACTGCACTATGAGTCTGCAGACTCCACCACCACACTGTGACTGCACTATGACTGTAGACTCCACCACCACACTGTGACTGCACTATGACTGTAGACTCCACCACCACACTGTGACTGCACTATGACTGTAGACTCCACCACCACACTGTGACTGCACTATGACTCTGTAGACTCCACCACCACACTGTGACTGCACTATGACTCTGTAGACTCCACCACCACACTGTGACTCTGCAGACTCCACCACCACACTATGACTCTAGACTTCACCACCACACTGTGACTGCACTATGACTCTGTAGACTCCACCACCACACTGTGACTGCACTATGACTCTGCAGACTCCACCACCACACTATGACTCTGTAGACTCCACCACCACACTGTGACTGCACTATGACTCTGCCACCACACTATGACTCTGTAGACTCCACCACCACACTGTGACTGCACTATGACTGCAGACTCCACCACCACACTATGACTCTGTAGACTCCACCACCACACTGTGACTGCACTATGACTCTGTAGACTCCACCACCACACTATGACTCTGTAGACTCCACCACCACACTGTGACTGCACTATGACTCTGCAGACTCCACCACCACACTATGACTCTGCAGACTCCACCACCACACTATGACTCTAGACTTCACCACCACACTGTGACTGCACTATGACTCTGTAGACTCCACCACCACACTGTGACTGCACTATGACTCTGCAGACTCCACCACCACACTGTGACTGCACTATGACTCTGCAGACTCCACCACCACACTGTGACCTCACTATGACTCTGTAGACTCCACCACCACACTGACTGCACTATGACTCTGTAGACTCCACCACCACACTGTGACTGCACTATGACTGTAGACTCCACCACCACACTGTGACTCTGTAGACTCCACCACCACACTGTGACCTCACTATGACTCTGCAGACTCCACCACCACACTATGACTCTAGACTTCACCACCACACTGTGACTGCACTATGACTCTGTAGACTCCACCACCACACTATGACTCTGTAGACTCCACCACCACACTGTGACTGCACTATGACTCTGCAGACTCCACCACCACACTATGACTCTGCAGACTCCACCACCACACTATGACTCTAGACTTCACCACCACACTGTGACTGCACTATGACTCTGTAGACTCCACCACCACACTGTGACTGCACTATGACTCTGCAGACTCCACCACCACACTGTGACTGCACTATGACTCTGCAGACTCCACCACCACACTGTGACCTCACTATGACTCTGTAGACTCCACCACCACACTGTGACTGCACTATGACTCTGTAGACTCCACCACCACACTGTGACTGCACTATGACTCTGTAGACTCCACCACCACACTGTGACTGCACTATGACTGTAGACTCCACCACCACACTGTGACTCTGTAGACTCCACCACCACACTGTGACTGCACTAGGACTCTGTAGACTCCACCACCACACTGTGACTGCACTAGGACTCTGTAGACTCCACCACCACACTGTGACTGCACTATGACTCTGCAGACTCCACCACCACACTGTGACCTCAGTATGACTCCACCACCACACTGTGACTGCACTATGACTCTGCAGACTCCACCACCACACTGTGACTGCACTATGACTCTGCAGACTCCACCACCACACTATGACTCTGTAGACTCCACCACCACACTGTGACTGCACTATGACTCTGCCACCACACTATGACCCTGTAGACTCCACCACCACACTGTGACTGCACTATGACTGCAGACTCCACCACCACACTATGACTCTGTAGACTCCACCACCACACTGTGACTGCACTATGACTCTGTAGACTCCACCACCACACTATGACTCTGTAGACTCCACCACCACACTGTGACTGCACTATGACTCTGCAGACTCCACCACCACACTATGACTCTGCAGACTCCACCACCACACTATGACTCTAGACTTCACCACCACACTGTGACTGCACTATGACTCTGTAGACTCCACCACCACACTGTGACTGCACTATGACTCTGCAGACTCCACCACCACACTGTGACTGCACTATGACTCTGCAGACTCCACCACCACACTGTGACCTCACTATGACTCTGTAGACTCCACCACCACACTGTGACTGCACTATGACTCTGTAGACTCCACCACCACACTGTGACTGCACTATGACTGTAGACTCCACCACCACACTGTGACTCTGTAGACTCCACCACCACACTGTGACCTCACTATGACTCTGTAGACTCCACCACCACACTGTGACTGCACTAGGACTCTGTAGACTCCACCACCACACTGTGACTGCACTATGACTCTGCAGACTCCACCACCACACTGTGACCTCAGTATGACTCCACCACCACACTGTGACTGCACTATGACTCTGCAGACTCCACCACCACACTGTGACCTCAGTATGACTCCACCACCACACTGTGACTGCACTATGACTCTGCAGACTCCACCACCACACTATGACTCTGTAGACTCCACCACCACACTGTGACTGCACTATGACTCTGCCACCACACTATGACTCTGTAGACTCCACCACCACACTGTGACTGCACTATGACTGCAGACTCCACCACCACACTATGACTCTGTAGACTCCACCACCACACTGTGACTGCACTATGACTCTGTAGACTCCACCACCACACTGTGACTGCACTATGACTCTGTAGACTCCACCACCACACTGTGACTGCACTAGGACTCTGTAGACTCCACCACCACACTGTGACTGCACTAGGACTCTGTAGACTCCACCACCACACTGTGACTGCACTAGGACTCTGTAGACTCCACCACCACACTGTGACTGCACTAGGACTCTGCAGACTCCACCACCACACTGTGACCTCAGTATGACTCCACCACCACACTGTGACTGCACTATGACTCTGCCACCACACTATGACTCTGTAGACTCCACCACCACACTGTGACTGCACTATGACTGCAGACTCCACCACCACACTATGACTCTGTAGACTCCACCACCACACTGTGACTGCACTATGACTCTGTAGACTCCACCACCACACTGACTGCACTATGACTCTGCAGACTCCACCACCACACTATGACTCTGTAGACTCCACCACCACACTGTGACTACACTATGACTCTGTAGACTCCACCACCACACTGACTGCACTATGGCTCTGTAGACTCCACCACCACACTGTGACTGCACTGACTCTCCAGACTCCACCACCACACTGTGACCGCACTATGACTCTGCAGACTCCACCACCACACTGTGACTCTGTAGACTCCACCACCACACTGTGACTGCACTATGACTGTGTAGACTCCACCACCACACTGTGACTGCACTATGGTCCTGCTGCATTATTCCACAATTAGTAACAACAGAAGTGTTAATTACATTTTGCTAAGGAGAAAGCTTGATGGCGTCTATTCTCTCCTCATTCACCATCTTATTCTGTTACTGTATGTCTGAGTGGTTCAAGATTTGTCTTGTGGGTCGATTGGTCCTTGCCCGCTTTCCCTCCCTCTTCCTTAATACCTCCCTCCCACTCTCCCTCCCACCTTCCCGCTCTCTCTCTCCTTCCCGCTCTCGCTCCCTTCCACTCTCCCTCTACCCGTCTCTTCCTCACCCCCCCTTCCTCACCCTTCCCCCTCTTCCCATCTCTGAAATTAGACCTGACTCAGTCTTATTTTCAATTCATCCAAAAGGTGTTAGATGGAGTTGAGGTCAAAGCTCTGTGCAGGCCATTCAAGTTCTTCCACACCGATCTCAAAAACCCATTTCTGTATGGACCTCGCTTTGTGCATGGGGGTATTGTCATGCTGAAACAGGAAAGGGCCTTCCCCAAACTGTTGCCACAAAGTTGAAGCACAGAATCATCTCGAATATCATTGTATGCAGTAGCGTTAAGATTTCCCTTCATTGGAACTAAGGGGCCCAAACCATGAAAAACAGCCCCAGACCATTATTCCTCCTCCACCAAACTTTACAGTTGGCACTATGCATTGGGGCAGGTAGCGTTCTCCTGGCATCCGCCAAACCCCGATTCGTCCGTCGGACTGCCAGATAGTGACGAAAGATTCATCACACCAGAGAACGCGTTTCCACTGCTCCAGTGTCCAATGTCGGTGAGCTTTACACCACTCCAGAAGACGCTTGGCATTGCACATAGTGATCTTAGGCTTGTGTGCGGCTGCTCGGCCATGGAAACCCATTTAATGAAGCTCCCGAGGAACAGTTCTTGTCCTGACGTTGGAACTTGGTTGTGAGTGTTACTGATGATTTTTATGCTCCTGTTCTGTGAGCTTGTGTGGCCTACTTCGCGGCTGAGCAATTGTTTCTCCTAGATATTTCCACTTCACAATAAAAGCGCTTACAGTTGACCGGGGGCAGCTCTAACAGTTGACCGGGGGCACCTCTAACAGTTGACCGGGGGCACCTCTAACAGTTGACCGGGGGCAGCTCTAACAGTTGACCGGGGGCACCTCAAACAGTTGACCGGGGGCAGCTCTAACAGTTGACCGGGGGCACCTCTAACAGTTGACCGGGGGCACCTCTAACAGTTGACCGGGGGCACCTCTAGCAGTTGACCGGGGGCACCTCTAGCAGTTGACCGGGGGCACCTCTAGCAGTTGACCGGGGGCACCTCTAGCAGTTGACCGGGGGCACCTCTAGCAGTTGACCGGGGGCACCTCTAACAGTTGACCGGGGGCACCTCTAACAGTTGACCGGGGGCAGCTCTAACAGTTGACCGGGGGCAGCTCTAACAGTTGACCGGGGGCAGCTCTAGCAGTTGACCGGGGGCACCTCTAACAGTTGACCGGGGGCAGCTCTAACAGTTGACCGGGGGCAGCTCTAACAGTTGACCGGGGGCAGCTCTAACAGTTGACCGGGGGCAGCTCTAACAGTTGACCGGGGGCAGCTCTAACAGTTGACCGGGGGCAGCTCTAACAGTTGACCGGGGGCACCTCTAACAGTTGACCGGGGGCACCTCTAACAGTTGACCGGGGGCACCTCTAACAGTTGACCGGGGGCACCTCTAACAGTTGACCGGGGGCACCTCTAACAGTTGACCGGGGGCACCTCTAACAGTTGACCGGGGGCACCTCTAACAGTTGACCGGGGGCACCTCTAACAGTTGACCGAGGGGCACCTCTAACAGTTGACCGAGGGGCACCTCTAACAGTTGACCGAGGGGCACCTCTAACAGTTGACCGAGGGGCAGCTCTAGCAGGGCAGACATTTGACAAACTGACTGGTTGGAATCCTTTGACAGTACCACATTGAAAGTCACTGAGCTCCTCAATAAGGCCATTCTACGGTGGTGTAGAAATTCTAACCAAAAGGAAGAGAGACTTCAAAACAACTTTTTATTGTAAGATTTGCAAATCTGGAGCTGGTGAACAGTCACTCAACTGGAGCTGGTGAACAGTCACTCAACTGGAGCTGGTGAACAGTCACTCAACTGGAGCTGGTGAACAGTCACTCAACTGGAGCTGGTGAACAGTCACTCAACAGTGCAGCGTTAAGAGCCCAACGAACAGTTGGGTCTCGGCTTTTATAACCTTTGTCTACGTGTCAGTTTAGCAGGTGTGTGAGATCATGATGGGAACATAATGGACAAACAAGTGATAACGGCAGTTTTGTTACCTCTTTCTGCTGATAGCATTGTCGCTGGTGCTCAAGCTAGCCTCTTCTCTTATCTCCACACAGCTTTTTCTTGAAAGATATGAAAAGAACAGGATGGGCCAAAAACTGGTCTCTCTCAGACGACCCTTTGTCTTTAGCCACGTGACCAAGTTACTCAGAAACAAGAGAGGAAAAACACAAAGTGGAAATGTACAGGTTTAAGGCTCATACAGCGCATGTGCATAAGAGTTTGTCATTTTTTCCCACCATAACTGTCAATGTTTGTCTATGGAGATTGCATGGCTGTGTGCTCGATTTGTATACACCTGTCAGCAACGGGTGTGGCTGAAATAGCTGAATCCACTCATTTGAAGGGGTGTCCACATCCTTTTGTATATACAGTGTACCTTCCACACCTGTCAACACACAGCCAGACTATGATTTGGCCGGTCATGCCAAAAAGTCCCCCCCCCGCCCCGCATCACAATGGGATTCGATAAACTATTAGCGTCCGTTGCTATATCAATGGTGTGATGACCTAATGACTTGAATTTTGGAGCTCATTACAGCCTAAATGCTGTTCTTTTCATCCCCACAATGCAAAAAAGGCTGATTTCTATGACAATTTCGCTGTTTAAACAAGTTTTGTTTAGCTAATCAAATTAAAACCTTACTTCTAACTACTTTTGGATAACTTGTTAACATTACAACATGAAATCCATGTCTTAAACATTGCAAAGAAATCTGCTTGACACACTAATGTTACTTCAAATCAAATCAAGTTTATTTTATATAGCCCTTCGTACATCAGCTAATATCTCGAAGTGCTGTACAGAAACCCAGCCTAAGACCCCAAACAGCAAGCAATGCAGGTGTAGAAGCAATGCAGGTGTACTTACCTTACAGATCACGAAGTCAGCTAATTTCCACACCATTCATATGCAAATGTATTTGATTCATACACTGCCTTGTCTGGCTGTCGTGTTGTTATTTTAACCTGCCCTTCCCTTATCTACACTGAAATAATATCATTTAAGTCGTTCTCAAATAGGATATATTATTTTTTATCTCACATAGCTCATTAGTACACCCTTGTGGTTGAATATATATGTGCAGTATCTATTGTAGATCCTCAGATACAACAATGAATTATGTGGAACTAATAAATAGACAGACCGTTCTCTCTGCTACCGCACAGCAAGTAGTACCGATGCACCAAGTCTGGAACCAACAGGACCCTGAACAGCTTCTACCCACAAGCCAGAAGACTGCTACATAGTTAGTCCGGGTAGCTATTAGTTAACTACTTAAATATCCATACTGAACAAACATATTTGTATTTATTATGGATCCAAACTAGCTGCCTCTTCCTGGGGTCCAGCAAAATTAAGGCAGTTTATACAATTTTAAAAATATTACAATACATTCACAGATTTCACAACACACTGTGTGCTCTCAGGCCCCTACTCCACCACTACCACATATCTACAGTACTAAATCCATGTGTATGCATAGTGCGTATGTTATCGTGTGTGTGTGTTTGCATGTGTCTGTGCCAGTGTTTGTTGCTTCACAGTCCCCGCTGTTCCATAAGGTGTTTTTTTAATCTGTTTTTTAAATCTAATTTTACAGCTTGTGTCAGTTACTTGATGTGGAATAGAGTTCCATGTTGTCATGGCTCTGTGTAGTACTGTGTGCCTCCCATAGTCTGTTCTGGACTTGGGGACTGTCTTGTGGGGTATGCATGGCTGTCTGAGCTGTGTGCCAGTAGTTTAGACAGACAGCTCGGTGTATTCAACATGTCATTACCTCTCATAAATAAAAGTAGTGATGAAGTCAATCTCTCCTCCACATTGAGCCAGGAGAGATTGACATGCATATTATTAATATTAGCTCTCTGTGTACATCCAAGGGCCAGCCGTGCTGCCCTGTTCTGAGCCAATTGCAATATTCCGAAGTCCTTTTTTGTGGCACCTGACCACACGACTGAACATTAGTCAAGGTGCAACAAAACTAGGGCCTGTAGGACCTGCCTTGTTGATAGTGTTGTTAAGAAGGCAGAGCATCGCTTTATTATTATAGACAGACTTCTCCCCATCTTAGTTACTACTGCACCTATATGTTTTGACCATAGCTTACAATCTAGGGTTACTCCAAGCAGTTTAGTCATCTCAACTTGCTCAATTTCCACATTATTTATTACAAGATTTAGTTGAGGTTCAGTGCTTTTAGAAGTATTTAGGACTAACTTATTCCTTGCCCCCCCCACTCTGAAACTAACTGCGGCTCTTTGTTGAGTGTTGCAGTCATGTCAGTTGCTGTAGTAGCTGACGTGTTGAGTCATCCGCATACATAGAAACTCTGGCTTTACTCAAAGTCAGTGACATGTCGTTATAAATGCAACATTCAACAATTTCAAAGGTTTTACTGAGTTAGTTCATAAAAGGAAATCAGCCAATTGAAATAAATTCATTAGGCCCTAATGGATTTCACATGACTGGGAATACAGATATGAATCTGTTGGTCACAGATACATTAAAAGGAGGTAGGGGTGGGGATCAGAAAACCAGTCAATATCTGGTGTGACCACCATTTGTCTCCTACAGCGTAACACATCTCCTTCACATAGAGTTGATCAGGCTGTTGATTGTGGCCTGTGGAATGTTGTCCCACTCCTCTTCAGTGGCTGTGCAAAGTTGCTGGATATTGGCGGGAACTGGAACAAGCTGTTGTACACGTCGATCCAGAGCATCCCACACATGCTCAATGGATGACATGTCAGGTTAGTATGCAGGCCTTGAAAGAACTAGGACATTTTCAGCTTCCAGGAATTGTGCACAGATCCTTACATTTTAGAGTGGCATTTTATTGTCCCCAGCACAAGGTGCACCTGTGTAAGGCTCATGCTGTTTAATTAATCAGCTTCTTGATATGCCACACCTGTCATGTGGATGGATTATCTTGACAAAGGAGAAATGCAAACTAAAAGGGATGTAAACATATTTGTGCACAATATTTGAGAGATCAGCTTTTTGTGCGTATAGAACATTTATGGGATTTAATTTCAGCTCATGAAACATGGAACCAACACTTCACATGTGTTTACACTTGTGTTGATCCTTTTTGCACTAACTCTTGACTCATCACATACGCTGCTGTTACTGGTTATTATCTATCCTGTTGCCTAGTCACTTTATTCCTACCCATATGTACATATCTACCTCAATTACCTCGTACCCTTGCACATCGACTCAGTACTGGTACCCCGTGTATATAACCATGTTATCATTGACTCAGTACTGGTACCCCGTGTATATAACCATGTTATCATTGACTCAGTACTGGTACCCCGTGTATATAACCATGTTATCGTTGACTCAGTACTGGTACCCCGTGTATATAACCATGTTATCGTTGACTCAGTACTGGTACCCCGTGTATATAGCCATGTTATCGTTGACTCAGTACTGGTACCCCGTGTATATAACCATGTTATCATTGACTCAGTACTGGTACCCCGTGTATATAGCCATGTTATCATTGACTCAGTACTGGTACCCTGTGTATATAGCCATGTTATCATTGACTCAGTACTGGTACCCCGTGTATATAGCCATGTTATCGTTGACTCAGTACTGGTACCCCGTGTATATAGCCATGTTATCGTTGACTCAGTACTGGTACCCCGTGTATATAGCCATGTTATCGTTGACTCAGTACTGGTACCCCGTGTATATAACCATGTTATCGTTGACTCAGTACTGGTACCCCGTGTATATAGCCATGTTATCGTTGACTCAGTACTGGTACCCCGTGTATATAGCCATGTTATCATTGACTCAGTACTGGTACCCCGTGTATATAACCATGTTATCATTGACTCAGTACTGGTACCCCGTGTATATAACCATGTTATCGTTGACTCAGTACTGGTACCCCGTGTATATAGCCATGTTATCATTGACTCAGTACTGGTACCCCGTGTATATAACCATGTTATCATTGACTCAGTACTGGTACCCCGTGTATATAGCCATGTTATCATTGACTCAGTACTGGTACCCCGTGTATATAACCATGTTATCATTGACTCAGTACTGGTACCCCGTGTATATAACCATGTTATCATTGACTCAGTACTGGTACCCCGTGTATATAGCCATGTTATCGTTGACTCAGTACTGGTACCCCGTGTATATAACCATGTTATCATTGACTCAGTACTGGTACCCCGTGTATATAACCATGTTATCGTTACTGATTGCATATTTATTCCTTGTTATTGTTTCTCTCTGCATTGTTGGGAAGGGCCTGTAAGTAAGCATTTCACTGTTAGTCTACATCTGTTAAAGAAGCGTGTGACAAATAATATTTGATTTGAATGGTGTTGTAAATGGGGGTGTTGTAAATAGTGTTGTTAATGGTCTTGTTGTAAATAGTGTTGTAAATGGGGGTGTTAATGGTGTTGTTAAAGCAAAAGAAAATGTCAGTTTGACATTAAGGCTTCCTACTCCAAATGTCGCCAACATGGTTAAGACCACCAATAACACCGTTATATTTCAGTATTTCAGCTGAAATCAAACCTAGAAAACATCTCACTGTGAATAGTTCTGTTTTAGTTGGCAAGCCAATGGAGGACAAGTATTTTTTAATATTTCAGATACATTTCTCAATATAACATTGTAAAAACAACAATAACCTTCTTGTAACATGAGCCAGTGTGAATATTGTGGTTGTGACTGACTGGGGACCTTAAGTGTTTAATAGTCTACTTCTGCAGTGAAACAATTCAAAGCCCACTCCTCTACACCATGTTCTTCAGGAATCACTCCTTCATCCAAATATTTCCCAGAAAATATAGCACCTATTTTTCAACATACCGGTATGTATTTTTCTACATTTAACTCCATAACTATTTTTCTCCTTACCAGATCCATTGTAACCTTTGCTATTTAAGCAGGTGCAGCACCCTTTGCAGTCAAGCAGATGTGGAGGTGAGAAGAGAAATGCTTTGATGTTATGAGTATGTGGTGTCTGATTTAAGTCAGTTTAGGGCGATGTGTCCACCCATCCTTTTTAAGGGCTATAGTGGCCATATGAACATATATTTAATCATATCCAGGAATTACCATGATATCTACTCCGGCTTCTTTCTGAAAGACACTTTGTCTTTGGTCTCTTGGAGTTTCTCTGCCAACTTGTCCTTGTTATCCCCAATCCTCCCTGACAGACGATCTCTGGTCTCTTCCATCTTCTCAGAGAACCTGTCCTTGGTCTCTTCCATCTTCTCAGAGAGGCGTTCCCTGGTCTCCTCCATCTTGTCCTGCAGATACTCCTTAACAGGCGGTGGGGTGGTCATGTGGCCATGTTTACGGAGGTACCTGATCGAGAGGGACGTCCCCCCTAATGTCACGGTGTACCTGGCTGGGGTGGCAATCTGACAATAAACAACATGGACATTGTGGTTAATGTGATGTGTTAAGATTAATGTGGTGATTTAGCTCAGGACCAACACTCAAAAGAACTGTCATAGTCCAACATGCAATGAGATGAGCATTCTTACCTTGTACATGGCATACGCAGTCAGTGCATAGCCACTCTGGGAATGCTCCAACAGCTTAACAAGCTTCTCCGGGAATCCAACATACTCCAGAAACGGAACCACATTTATACCCCTAAATGGTTCATTTAATATGGTTAATTTTCTATGACACATCAAGTCAGTCAAGTGTCAACAACTAAAATAATGACCATCACTGAGCCCACCCTAGTCTGAGCCTAAATAAAGCAGGCCAGACGTACACTATTCTGATTAAACAATCAGGGTTGTCTATCTAAATGAGACTCAGTGGTGCCTGTGTCAGCCAGTAACCTCAGGTTGACCGGGGATGGAGAAAAGCCCATTATCACTAATGCCCATATGGAGAGGAGAAACAGCCTCAGAAAAACATCTCACATTGTACATGAATGTTTATGGGTTTGTCCCTTCTCATTTCACTTTGCTAAGTAATATTTTGATATTGCTGTACAACTTTATTACTCGTAACTTTCTGCATGGCAGCGTAGCAAAGAACTGTTTGTAATTAATAACTTGTTCCTTATTATGTACTTTGTATTTCATGCTGCATTTTTGTGATACAGAGCTCCCTTGCAAAAGAGACATTGGAACTTTCCTACATAGATAAAGATGAAATAAAACTTACTGCATGGCAGCATAATAAAACGTCCCGAACCACATGGAGGAGGTGATGAGGTGAAGGGGAATCATGACCTTCCCATACTGCTTTAGAGTCCTCCTGAACCTCTGGACCAGCCCAATGGACCGGTCCCCCAGGATATCCTCCTGGCCTGGGTCAGCCTGGCTATGGCCCTCTTCCGTGGTGGACTTACGGGGTGCTGTGGTCCACACTGCTCCTGATGTGCTCACCCAGCGTGGGCTAGGGATGAGGCAAGCGTTCCTGAGGAAGTAGGAGGCCATCCGTGGACCCAAGATAGTGGACGGCTGCAAGGTAACTGGGCCCAGAAGCATGGAGCGCAGGGCAGCTGATTGCCACAAGGCTCTCTGGTTAAAGAGATGCTGCATCTTCTTACTGTTGCTGCATAGTCCACCCTCTGTAGCAAAACAACATTAGACACTTGGTTCCAATGAGCGTTTTTGTATTCACACGTTTTATTCAACAACATAGCTAAAACCAATCATTATTGATGTGATCAGAAAAGTTACATTTTTTCTCAACAATGGATGACATTAACGCGACTAGTGTAATACTTGGTGCATGTTGAATGTGTAAAACAGTCATACAGAACAATGCCATAACTACCTTAGTTGAATAACGGTTCAGTAAAGTTGATCCAGCTGCTGAAATGGAAGACAAGCAAAGTTATCTAGGATAACCATCCAACTCAATGTTCTATTACTCACTCATGTTCAATGAACTTCTATCTAATTATTCAACCACCATTTCATGTAGCTGGTCGCTACACAAATCAAAGCATTGATTGCATTAATAGTTCAAGGTGTTGCCTATCTTTAATCAGCCCGACAATGTTATACTGCAAGGCAAACGCAGCGTTCCATTGGAAGTGAATGTACTTGTGTACCAAAACGCAATGATCGAGGTAGGCACGTCGTTGGCTAACTAGCCGTAGGGGTTAGTTAGCAACATTTTAATTGCATGTAACCTTTATTTAACTAGGCAAGCCAGTTAAACAAATTATTATTTACAATGAAGGCCTACCCGAGCCAACCCCTCCCATAACACGGGAGACGCTGGGCCAATTGTGCTATGTCCTATTGGACTCCCGGTCACGGTCGGTTGTGATACAGCCCGAGATCGAACCAGGGTCTGTAGTGACGCCTCTCGCACTGAGATGCAGTACCTTAGACCGCTGCGCCACTCGGGAGGCCCCAAACACCGCACAACGTTGATGGCAACACACAATGTAAGCCACCAACAAAACATACATTAATCATCATATATTTAAAGGAACGTACTTGACAATCCGACATGGTGTTTCGTTCTTTCAACCCAGGCTAAAGTTTAGATTTGTCCTTCTGGCATTCAGCAGAAAATCCTCACGTCGCATAAATATTACGTCAAGTGATAGGCCCGCAAGGATTTGTGGGAAGAGTAGTCCAGACATCCGGCAGCTCTGCACCGCCAAACACGCCACTGACGTTTTGTTGCGTTTTCTACAAAATTGAAAGCATCACTTGATCACCAAAACACAATGAAAGCATGTTGATTTACTTCACATATTGCATAATGTGTTCCCCTATAGCTAACAGATAATGTGAGAAAAAGTAATATTACATAATGGCAGTCAGTCATCAAAAAGCATCCATTCGCACTCCGGGCCAGTGGGGGGCGGGATACCGTATATGTTGGTGTTGGAAACTACAAAATGACGACCGTCGCAAACGCTTAATGGCGGAAAACTCAAGTGAGTGGGAACACTGTTTTTTCTAATGTTATGCGGTGTTGTAGCTAAATGTACAGTGCCGTTCGTTAGCTAGCTTTTTTCCATAATGTTTTCAACACGTTGAAATAATTACATTGTACTTACTCTTTGCACCAAGCTACTTTTAAGTGTGTGTTTTTCATATGTGTAAATGATGCTATCCAGGATGAAATATGCTTAGCCAGCTAACGGTTAGCTTGCTACTGTAACCAACGTTAGTTAGCTAGCTGGTGCTACTTCCACTCTGTTACACATTGTTGTTATTGATCTGTTTCCAGTTCAGAAGTTGCTCATCTCATATACAGAACACAAACAGCTTTTATACTGTCTAATTAGCTAAATAATTTAGATGCATTTGAAAACCAAGTACCAGTAATGTTAGCTTAGAAGATACATTTCACTAGCATTTAACGTTAGCTACCTTGTTCTGTGAAAGTAAATAACATCTCTTGATTTTACAAATTATTTGCAGAATTTTACTGAAGTTGAACGTGCCATTGCAATCATTTTGACAAAACACTCCTGCCAAAGTTGACTCTTCTCTGACCAGTGGAGATGGCAGAGGTTGATCAGGCTGTGGATCTGTCCAAGACAGAGACAGGAGAGGGTGGGAATGGCCATCTGTCTTCCAGTGCAGACCGAAACAGTGGGTCCAGTACAGGACAGAAGTCTACCACCAAGAGGACGCATGAAGATGAGGAAGAGGACGACAGCTCTCCAACTAAGAAACAGGTAAGAAATGGATAAATTAGAAAGCATCTGAACTTATTAATTAGATAACTATTGAATGATATATCAGTGAATCATCCCTCTCTCGTTCTCTCTCGCCCGCCCCCCATGTTCCAGCATGGTCATGGAGAGAAGGTGGCGACCCACTACAACACGCTCCAGGAGACCGGCCTCGCTGCCAGGAGCCAGAGCAGAATATTCTACATGAGGAACTTCAACAACTGGCTTAAAAGTGTTCTAATTGGTGAGATTCTAAACTACTATTAAAAATGTTTCCACTGTTCATCTGCTAGCTGATTTAAATACAGTAGATTCCTCAGGGCAAGTTTGCACTCAGTTAGTCTTTGTGGTCATGATATCTTGTAAACTAGTTGACCCTCCCATCCTCCCAGGTGAGATCCTGGACACGGTGCGTCAGAGCCGCAGAGAGCTGTCTGTTCTGGACCTGGGCTGTGGGAAAGGTGGAGACCTGCTCAAGTGGAGGAAAGGACACATTAGCCGGTTGGTCTGTGCAGGTAGGTACAGGACAATATTTAGCCATTTTTTTTCTGTCTGAGTAACAGTCAGCACGATTACAAAAAGCTTGTTCCCAACCACATCTAGGATCTTTCTCAGTCTTCCCTCGATTGCTTGTGTCCTCTCCTCACTGGTGTTCTGAGCAGTAGGTAGAGAGGACATGAGAAATGGGGGAAGGCCTGTTGAAAAGAAGCCTTGAGGTGAACTACGGTTTATTTTTCATGTGTTGTGTTGTCAGACATAGCAGCAGTGTCGGTGGAGCAGTGCCAGGTTCGTTATGAGTATATGAGGAAGAGGGGTCATCCTAACGAACGTATCTTCTCTGCGGAGTTCATCACAGCCGACTGTACCAAGGTACACACAGACACACCCTCTCTCTACACATACAACACAGTGGTCATTTGTTTTGTTCTGAAAAATTAGAAAATCTGAATATCACAATGTTCTGTGTGCAGAAATAGATTGCCTAAAAATGTAACTTTCACTCATACATTATCCTATTGAGGCACCGTGTCACATTGCCTATTGTGGAGGCACCGTGTCACATTGCCTGTTGTGGAGGCCCCGTGTCACATTGCCTAGTGTAGTGGCCCCGTGTCACATTGCCTAGTGTAGAGGCCCCGTGTCACATTGCCTAGTGTAGAGGCCCCGTGTCACATTGCCTAGTGTAGAGGCCCCGTGTCACATTGCCTGTTGTAGCGGCCCCGTGTCACATTGCCTAGTGTAGCGGCCCCGTGTCACATTGCCTGTTGTAGCGGCCCCGTGTCACATTGCCTAGTGTAGCGGCCCCGTGTCACATTGCCTAGTGTGGAGGCACCGTGTCACATTGCCTGTTGTGGAGGCCCCGTGTCACATTGCCTAGTGTGGAGGCCCCGTGTCACATTGCCTGTTGTGGAGGCCCCGTGTCACATTGCCTAGTGTAGAGGCCCCGTGTCACATTGCCTAGTGTAGAGGCCCCGTGTCACATTGCCTGTTGTAGCGGCCCCGTGTCACATTGCCTGTTGTGGAGGCCCCGTGTCACATTGCCTAGTGTAGAGGCCCCGTGTCACATTGCCTGTTGTAGCGGCCCCGTGTCACATTGCCTAGTGTGGAGGCACCGTGTCACATTGCCTGTTGTGGAGGCACTGTGTCACATTGCCTGTTGTGGAGGCACCGTGTCACATTGCCTGTTGTGGAGGCACCGTGTCACATTGCCTGTTGTGGAGGCACCGTGTCACATTGCCTGTTGTGGAGGCACCGTGTCACATTGCCTGTTGTGGAGGCACCGTGTCACATTGCCTGTTGTGGAGGCACCGTGTCACATTGCCTGTTGTGGAGGCACCGTGTCACATTGCCTGTTGTGGAGGCACCGTGTCACATTGCCTGTTGTGGAGGCACCGTGTCACATTGCCTGTTGTGGAGGCACCGTGTCACATTGCCTGTTGTGGAGGCACCGTGTCACATTGCCTGTTGTGGAGGCACCGTGTCACATTGCCTGTTGTGGAGGCACCGTGTCACATTGCCTGTTGTGGAGGCACCGTGTCACATTGCCTGTTGTGGAGGGACCGTGTCACATTGCCTGTTGTAGAGGCACCGTGTCACATTGCCTGTTGTAGAGGCACCGTGTCACATTGCCTGTTGTAGAGGCACCGTGTCACATTGCCTGTTGTAGAGGCACCGTGTCACATTGCCTGTTGTAGAGGCACCGTGTCACATTGCCTGTTGTAGAGGCACCGTGTCACATTGCCTGTTGTAGAGGCACCGTGTCACTTTACCTAGTGTAGAGGCGCCATTCATTCACAACATTCTTCCAACCTCTCAATACCACCAACGTTGCATGGTGGTATTTAATCTGTTTCCCTTCTTTCTTCAGGAGCTGCTGACAGACAAGCTGAAGGATCCTAAGATGGAGTTTGATGTGACCAGCTGTCAGTTTGTGTACCACTACTCCTTTGAGACGCAGCAGCAGGCGGACCTGATGTTGAAGAACGCCTGTGAGAGGCTGAGACCAGGAGGATACTTCATAGGCACCACACCAGATGCATATGAACTGGTGTAAGTAGATACTTCATAGTCACTAGACATATGTACTGGTGTTAGTAGATACTTCATAGTCACTAGACATATGTACTGGTGTTAGTAGATACTTCATAGTCACTAGACATATGTACTGGTGTAAGTAGATACTTCATAGTCACCAGACATATGTACTGGTGTTAGTAGATACTTCATAGTCACTAGACATATGTACTGGTGTTAGTAGATACTTCATAGTCACTAGACATATGTACTGGTGTTAGTAGATACTTCATAGTCACAAGACATATGTACTGGTGTTAGTAGATACTTCATAGTCACTAGACATATGTACTGGTGTTAGTAGATACTTCATAGTCACTAGACATATGTACTGGTGTTAGTAGATACTTCATAGTCACTAGACATATGTACTGGTGTTAGTAGATACTTCATAGTCACCAGACATATGTACTGGTGTTAGTAGATACTTCATAGTCACTAGACATATGTACTGGTGTTAGTAGATACTTCATAGTCACTAGACATATGTACTGGTGTTAGTAGATACTTCATAGTCACAAGACATATGTACTGGTGTTAGTAGATACTTCATAGTCACTAGACATATGTACTGGTGTTAGTAGATACTTCATAGTCACTAGACATATGTACTGGTGTTAGTAGATACTTCATAGTCACCAGACATATGTACTGGTGTTAGTAGATACTTCATAGTCACTAGACATATGTACTGGTGTTAGTAGATACTTCATAGTCACAAGACATATGTACTGGTGTTAGTAGATACTTCATAGTCACTAGACATATGTACTGGTGTTAGTAGATACTTCATAGTCACTAGACATATGTACTGGTGTTAGTAGATACTTCATAGTCACTAGACATATGTACTGGTGTTAGTAGATACTTCATAGTCACCAGACATATGTACTGGTGTTAGTAGATACTTCATAGTCACCAGACATATGTACTGGTGTTAGTAGATACTTCATAGTCACTAGACATATGTACTGGTGTTAGTAGATACTTCATAGTCACTAGACATATGTACTGGTGTTAGTAGATACTTCATAGTCACCAGACATATGTACTGGTGTTAGTAGATACTTCATAGTCACTAGACATATGTACTGGTGTTAGTAGATACTTCATAGTCACCAGACATATGAACTGGTGTTAGTAGATACTTCATAGTCACCAGACATATGTACTGGTGTTAGTAGATACTTCATAGTCACTAGACATATGTACTGGTGTTAGTAGATACTTCATAGTCACCAGACATATGTACTGGTGTTAGTAGATACTTCATAGTCACTAGACATATGTACTGGTGTTAGTAGATACTTCATAGTCACCAGACATATGTACTGGTGTTAGTAGATACTTCATAGTCACTAGACATATGTACTGGTGTTAGTAGATACTTCATAGTCACCAGACATATGTACTGGTGTTAGTAGATACTTCATAGTCACTAGACATATGTACTGGTGTTAGTAGATACTTCATAGTCACCAGACATATGTACTGGTGTTAGTAGATACTTCATAGTCACTAGACATATGTACTGGTGTTAGTAGATACTTCATAGTCACCAGACATATGTACTGGTGTTAGTAGATACTTCATAGTCGCTAGACATATGTACTGGTGTTAGTAGATACTTCATAGTCACCAGACATATGTACTGGTGTTAGTAGATACTTCATAGTCACCACACTAGACATACTTACTGGTGTAAGTAGATACTTCATAGTCACCACACTAGACATATGTACTGGTGTTAGTAGATACTTCATAGTCACCACACTAGACATATGTACTGGTGTTAGTAGATACTTCATAGTCACCACACTAGACATATGTACTGGTGTTAGTAGATACTTCATAGTCACCACACTAGACATATGTACTGGTGTTAGTAGATACTTCATAGTCACCACACTAGACATATGTACTGGTGTTAGTAGATACTTCATAGTCACCACACTAGACATATGTACTGGTGTTAGTAGATACTTCATAGTCACCACACTAGACATATGTACTGGTGTTAGTAGATACTTCATAGTCACCAGACATATGTACTGGTGTTAGTAGATACTTCATAGTCACCAGACATATGTACTGGTGTTAGTAGATACTTCATAGTCACTAGACATATGTACTGGTGTTAGTAGATACTTCATAGTCACTAGACATATGTACTGGTGTTAGTAGATACTTCATAGTCACTGGTCTGATGGTTACTGTCAGTGGCTTGATGATATCAACCTGCTGGTCTGATGGTTACTGTCAGTGGCTTGATGACATGATATCTACCTGCTGGTTACTGTTAGTGGCTTGATGATATCTACCTGCTGGTCTGATGGTTACTGTCAGTGGCTTGATGACATGATATCTACCTGCTGGTTACTGTTAGTGGCTTGATGATATCTACCTGCTGGTCTGATGGTTACTGTCAGTGGCTTGATGATATCAACCTGCTGGTCTGATGGTTACTGTCAGTGGCTTGATGACATGATATCTACCTGCTGGTCTGATGGTTACTGTCAGTGGCTTGATGACATGATATCTACCTGCTGGTTACTGTTAGTGGCTTGATGATATCTACCTGCTGGTCTGATGGTTACTGTCAGTGGCTTGATGACATGATATCTACCTGCTGGTCTGGTGGTTACTATTAGTGGCTTGATGACATGATATCTACCTGCTGGTCTGATGGTTACTGTCAGTGGCTTGATGACATGATATATAGACCTGATAGCTTGTGTTCTTTTCCTCTTCAGGAAGCGTGTGGAAACCTTAGACTCCAACTCCTTTGGTAACGACGTGTTCAGCGTGACGTTTCAGAAGAAGGGAGACTACCCTCTGTTCGGTTGTCAGTATGACTTTAATCTGGAGGGGGTGGTCAATGTCCCAGAGTTCCTGGTTTATTTCCCTCTGTTTGAAGAGTAAGTGTTGTGATATTTTGGTCAAGTGAATCCACCTGCTTGTGGAACTAGAAGTAGATGTCATTACCAGGGGTTGGGACTGAAATTAATTTCCAATCGTTTCGTTCTGAGCAGAACCACTATTCTGTTTGTTCCATTACACTGTTCCGACCAGCAAAATAAAGTTCTGGACCTGTTCGAACCCCCCAAAAAAGTACTTTTACATTTGTACGTTTTTTACATTTACCTCATTAAATTACTTCACCAATCAGTGCGGATAGAGAAGGCAAGCTAGTTGTTTACATGTGTGTTGGACAGAAGTGTAGCCTATGGCGCAAGATGCGACTGAAACTTTGCGGATGGGGAGAGAGTGAGAACGTGTTGAGGAGGAGGCTTGACGCGCTGGGCATGTTATGACATGCATTATCTGAATTAGGACCTACAGAGGAGCAGCTTCTATGGAGGAACTTTGAATGTCCTTTGAGCTAGCTAGCTAACAAGATATAGCTGGCTAACAAGATATAGCTGGCTAACAAGATATAGCTGGCTAACAAGATATAGCTGGCTAACAAGATATAGCTGGCTAACAAGATATAGCTGGCTAACAAGATATAGCTATCTAACAAGATATAGCTGGCTAACAAGATATAGCTGGCTAACAAGATATAGCTGGCTAACAAGATATAGCTGGCTAACAAGATATAGCTGGCTAACAAGATATAGCTGGCTAACAAGATATAGCTGGCTAACAAGATATAGCTGGCTAACAAGATATAGCTGGCTAACAAGATAAAGCTGGCTAACAAGATAAAGCTGGCTAACAAGATATAGCTGGCTAACAAGATATAGCTGGCTAACAAGATAAAGCTG
The DNA here is from genome assembly GCF_045679555.1 of Salvelinus alpinus. Taxonomy (NCBI): domain Eukaryota; kingdom Metazoa; phylum Chordata; class Actinopteri; order Salmoniformes; family Salmonidae; genus Salvelinus; species Salvelinus alpinus. The sequence goes on from NC_092114.1 coordinate 5,491,784, forward strand.
GCTAACAAGATATAGCTATCTAACAAGATATAGCTGGCTAACAAGATATAGCTGGCTAACAAGATATAGCTGGCTAACAAGCTATAGCTGGCTAACAAGCTATAGCTGGCTAACAAGATATAGCTGGCTAACAAGATATAGCTGGCTAACAAGATATAGCTATCTAACAAGCTTGTGTAAGAAGAGCGGCACCAGATTTAAAACCACGTCTACCTTTTTGTAGTTAATAAATCCAACGTGAAATGTGAACTAGGCCTATAGTATCTTTAACTAACATTGAAAAAGTGAATCCATTCTTCTCTAGCTAATTAAAAATCTCTCCCTATCAGCGTAGCCTAGTGGTATTAACAGGTTCCCATGCTTTTAAAATATCGGTGTTAACAGGTTCCCATGCTTTTAAAATATCGGTGTTAACAGGTTCCCATGCTTTTAAAATATCGGTGTTAACAGGTTCCCATGCTTTTAAAATATCGGTGTTAACAGGTTCCCATGCTTTTAAAATATCGGTGTTAACAGGTTCCCATGCTTTTAAAATATCGGTGTTAACAGGTTCCCATGCTTTTAAAATATCAGTATGGATGACTTTCATTCCAGGTTCTGTTTCACTTCCCTAAACATTTTATTTTCCGGTTTTCTGTTCTGTTCCCTGAACTGGTAACCGGTTCCAACCCCTGGGCATAACATTTGTTTTTAACAATTTGTAGGAAGGCGGGGAACTGTCTTGACTTGGTATTTTAGTTATATTGTAATATTAGAAGATACCAAAAGATGGTGGACAAAGCATGACATGGAATCAGTCATGCATCTGGCAAAACTTTACCTCACAAACAGAATGGTTTCATTGATAACATCTTTGTATTCAAAGGTAAATACATTTTATAGTTGTTCTATGTTATGATCCCAAGGTGAAGTGTCACAATGTCTCAGATTCTTGTAAATATACTTTATATTACCAGAGAGCTAAACTAGTGTTTTCTATTGACAGGATGGCCAAGAAGTACAACATGCGTCTGGTGTTTAAGAAGACGTTCTCCCAGTTCTTTGAGGAGCACATAAAGAACGACCAGCACAAGATGCTGATGGAGAGGATGCAAGCCCTGGAGGTGGGGATCAGTATACACTACCAGTCCAAACGTTGGACACCTACTCATTCATGGGTTTTTCTTTACTTTGACTATTTTCTACATTGTAAAATAATAGTGAAGACATCAAAACTATGAAATCATGTAGTAACCAAAAAAAACTGTTAAACAAATGAAAATATATTTGAGATTCTTCAAAGTAGCCACCTTTTTGCCTTGACAGCTTTGCACACTCTTGGCATTCTCTCAACCAGCTTCACCTGGAATGCTTTTCTAATAGTCTTGAAGGAGTTCCCACATATGCTGAGCACTTGTTGGCTGCTTTTCCTTCACTCTGCGGTCCAACTCATCCCAAACCATCTCAATTGGGTTGAGGCCAGGTCATCTGATGCAGCACTCCATCACTCTCCTTCTTGGTAAAATAGCCCTTACACAGCCTGGAGGTGTGTTGGGTCATTGTCCTGTTGAAAAACAAATGATAGTCCTACTAATCGCAAACCAGATGGGATGGCGTGTCGCTGCAGAATACTGTGGTAACCATGCTGGTTAAGTGCCTTGAATTCTAAATGAATCACTGACAGTATCACCAGCAAAGCACCATCACACCTCCTCCTCCGTGTTTCACGGTGGGAACCACACATGTGGAGATCATCAGTTCACCTTCTCTGCTTCTCACAAAGACACGGCGGTTGGAATCAAATCCGAAATTTGGACTCATCAGACCAATGGACAGATTTCCACTGGTCTAATATCCATTACTGGTGTTTCTTGGCCCAAGCAAGTCTCTTCCTATTGGTGTCCTTTAGTAGTGGTTTCTTTGCAGCAATTCGACCATGAAGGCCTGAGTCACGTAGTCTCCTCTGAACAGTTGATGTTGATGTGTCTGTTACTTGAACTTTGTGAAGCGTTTATTTGGGCTGCAATCTGAGGTTAGTAACTAATGAACTTATCCTCTGCAGCAGAGGTAACTCTGGGTCTTCCTTTCCTATGGCGGTCCTCATGAGAGCCAGTTTCATCATAGCGCTTGATGGTTTTTGCGACTGCACTTGAAGAAACTTTCAAAGTTTTGGAAATTTTCCAGATTCACTGACCTTCATGTCCTAAAGTAATGATGGACTGTCGTTTCTCTTTGCTTATTTGAGCTGTTCTTGTCATAATATTTTACCAAATAGACCTATCTTCTTTATACCACCCCTACCTTATCACAACTGATTGGCTCAAACGCATTAAGAAGGAAAGAAATTCCACAAATTAACTTTTACCAAAGCACACCTGTTAATTGAGATGCATTCCAGGTGACTACCTCATGAAGTTGGTTGAGAGAATGCCAAGATTGTGCAAAGCTGTAATCAATCTACAATATATAATGTATTTTGATTTGTTTGACACTTTTTTGGGTAACACCTGTTTCCATATGTGTTATTTCATAGTTTTGATGTCTTCACTATTATTCTACAAAGTAGAAAATAGTAAAAATACAGAAAAACACTGGAATGAGTAGGTATTCTAAAACATTTGACCGGTAGTGAACATCAATAGATGAATCAGGTACCTGGACTGATCAATGAAACAGAAATGAGGAACCAGGATCTGTGCAAGAAGGTTATTGTATTCAAGACAACGTATTAAATGTCTGCAGGTGGGGAATTCAGATTGCTCAGACGGTTTCTCAAGTGTTGTTCACTTTCTGCTTAGAATCCCTTCTTTGCTTTCCCTGTGGTGTGTAAGTGTACTTGCATCAAGTCCACACTACCTGACTCCGTTAGCACTAGCTAGAGTCCACACTACCTGACCCCGTTAGCACTAGCTAGAGTCCACACTACCTGACTCCGTTAGCACTAGCTAGAGTCCACACTACCTGACTCCGTTAGCACTAGCTAGAGTCCACACTACCTGACTCCGTTAGCACTAGCTAGAGTCCACACTACCTGACTCCGTTAGCACTAGCTAGAGTCCACACTACCTGACTCCGTTAGCACTAGCTAGAGTCCACACTACCTGACCCCGTTAGCACTAGCTAGAGTCCACACTACCTGACCCCGTTAGCACTAGCTAGAGTCCACACTACCTGACCCCGTTAGCACTAGCTAGAGTCCACACTACCTGACCCCGTTAGCACTAGCTAGAGTCCACACTACCTGACTCCGTTAGCACTAGCTAGAGTCCACACTACCTGACTCCGTTAGCACTAGCTAGAGTCCACACTACCTGACTCCGTTAGCACTAGCTAGAGTCCACACTACCTGACCCCGTTAGCACTAGCTAGAGTCCACACTACCTGACTCCGTTAGCACTAGCTAGAGTCCACACTACCTGACTCCGTTAGCACTAGCTAGAGTCCACACTACCTGACTCCGTTAGCACTAGCTAGAGTCCACACTACCTGACCCCGTTAGCACTAGCTAGAGTCCACACTACCTGACTCCGTTAGCACTAGCTAGAGTCCACACTACCTGACTCCGTTAGCACTAGCTAGAGTCCACACTACCTGACTCCGTTAGCACTAGCTAGAGTCCACACTACCTGACTCCGTTAGCACTAGCTAGAGTCCACACTACCTGACTCCGTTAGCACTAGCTAGAGTCCACACTACCTGACTCCGTTAGCACTAGCTAGAGTCCACACTACCTGACCCCGTTAGCACTAGCTAGAGTCCACACTACCTGACTCCGTTAGCACTAGCTAGAGTCCACACTACCTGACCCCGTTAGCACTAGCTAGAGTCCATACTACCTGACTCCGTTAGCACTAGCTAGAGTCCACACTACCTGACTCCGTTAGCACTAGCTAGAGTCCACACTACCTGACCCCGTTAGCACTAGCTAGAGTCCACACTACCTGACCCCGTTAGCACTAGCTAGAGTCCACACTACCTGACCCCGTTAGCACTAGCTAGAGTCCACACTACCTGACCCCGTTAGCACTAGCTAGAGTCCACACTACCTGACTCCGTTAGCACTAGCTAGAGTCCACACTACCTGACCCCGTTAGCACTAGCTAGAGTCCACACTACCTGACCCCGTTAGCACTAGCTAGAGTCCACACTACCTGACCCCGTTAGCACTAGCTAGAGTCCACACTACCTGACCCCGTTAGCACTAGCTAGAGTCCACACTACCTGACCCCGTTAGCACTAGCTAGAGTCCACACTACCTGACCCCGTTAGCACTAGCTAGAGTCCACACTACCTGACCCCGTTAGCACTAGCTAGAGTCCACACTACCTGACCCCGTTAGCACTAGCTAGAGTCCACACTACCTGACTCCGTTAGCACTAGCTAGAGTCCACACTACCTGACTCCGTTAGCACTAGCTAGAGTCCACACTACGTGACCCCGTTAGCACTAGCTAGAGTCCACACTACGTGACCCCGTTAGCACTAGCTAGAGTCCACACTACCTGACCCCGTTAGCACTAGCTAGAGTCCACACTACCTGACCCCGTTAGCACTAGCTAGAGTCCACACTACCTGACTCCGTTAGCACTAGCTAGAGTCCACACTACCTGACTCCGTTAGCACTAGCTAGAGTCCACACTACCTGACTCCGTTAGCACTAGCTAGAGTCCACACTACCTGACTCCGTTAGCACTAGCTAGAGTCCACACTACCTGACCCCGTTAGCACTAGCTAGAGTCCACACTACCTGACCCCGTTAGCACTAGCTAGAGTCCACACTACCTGACCCCGTTAGCACTAGCTAGAGTCCACACTACCTGACCCCGTTAGCACTAGCTAGAGTCCACACTACCTGACCCCGTTAGCACTAGCTAGAGTCCACACTACCTGACCCCGTTAGCACTAGCTAGAGTCCACACTACCTGACCCCGTTAGCACTAGCTAGAGTCCACACTACCTGACCCCGTTAGCACTAGCTAGAGTCCACACTACCTGACCCCGTTAGCACTAGCTAGAGTCCACACTACCTGACCCCGTTAGCACTAGCTAGAGTCCACACTACCTGACCCCGTTAGCACTAGCTAGAGTCCACACTACCTGACCCCGTTAGCACTAGCTAGAGTCCACACTACCTGACCCCGTTAGCACTAGCTAGAGTCCACACTACCTGACCCCGTTAGCACTAGCTAGAGTCCACACTACCTGACCCCGTTAGCACTAGCTAGAGTCCACACTACCTGACCCCGTTAGCACTAGCTAGAGTCCACACTACCTGACTCCGTTAGCACTAGCTAGAGTCCACACTACCTGACCCCGTTAGCACTAGCTAGAGTCCACACTACCTGACTCCGTTAGCACTAGCTAGAGTCCACACTACCTGACCCCGTTAGCACTAGCTAGAGTCCATACTACCTGACTCCGTTAGCACTAGCTAGAGTCCACACTACCTGACTCCGTTAGCACTAGCTAGAGTCCACACTACCTGACCCCGTTAGCACTAGCTAGAGTCCACACTACCTGACCCCGTTAGCACTAGCTAGAGTCCACACTACCTGACCCCGTTAGCACTAGCTAGAGTCCACACTACCTGACCCCGTTAGCACTAGCTAGAGTCCACACTACCTGACCCCGTTAGCACTAGCTAGAGTCCACACTACCTGACTCCGTTAGCACTAGCTAGAGTCCACACTACCTGACCCCGTTAGCACTAGCTAGAGTCCACACTACCTGACCCCGTTAGCACTAGCTAGAGTCCACACTACCTGACCCCGTTAGCACTAGCTAGAGTCCACACTACCTGACCCCGTTAGCACTAGCTAGAGTCCACACTACCTGACCCCGTTAGCACTAGCTAGAGTCCACACTACCTGACCCCGTTAGCACTAGCTAGAGTCCACACTACCTGACTCCGTTAGCACTAGCTAGAGTCCACACTACCTGACCCCGTTAGCACTAGCTAGAGTCCACACTACCTGACTCCGTTAGCACTAGCTAGAGTCCACACTACCTGACTCCGTTAGCACTAGCTAGAGTCCACACTACGTGACCCCGTTAGCACTAGCTAGAGTCCACACTACCTGACCCCGTTAGCACTAGCTAGAGTCCACACTACCTGACCCCGTTAGCACTAGCTAGAGTCCACACTACCTGACCCCGTTAGCACTAGCTAGAGTCCACACTACCTGACTCCGTTAGCACTAGCTAGAGTCCACACTACCTGACTCCGTTAGCACTAGCTAGAGTCCACACTACCTGACTCCGTTAGCACTAGCTAGAGTCCACACTACCTGACTCCGTTAGCACTAGCTAGAGTCCACACTACCTGACCCCGTTAGCACTAGCTAGAGTCCACACTACCTGACCCCGTTAGCACTAGCTAGAGTCCACACTACCTGACCCCGTTAGCACTAGCTAGAGTCCACACTACCTGACCCCGTTAGCACTAGCTAGAGTCCACACTACCTGACCCCGTTAGCACTAGCTAGAGTCCACACTACCTGACCCCGTTAGCACTAGCTAGAGTCCACACTACCTGACCCCGTTAGCACTAGCTAGAGTCCACACTACCTGACCCCGTTAGCACTAGCTAGAGTCCACACTACCTGACCCCGTTAGCACTAGCTAGAGTCCACACTACCTGACCCCGTTAGCACTAGCTAGAGTCCACACTACCTGACCCCGTTAGCACTAGCTAGAGTGTGCTAAATGTGGCCTTTGCCCATAGTGGTGTCTCATGTTCATTGATGCAGAATAATTAGTGGAACGCTTGTTAGTTGTGTTAATGATATGACTCTCAGGTACAGACACACCAGTACCTCTGTTAATGATATGACTCTCTTTGGTACAGACACACCAGTACCTCTGTTAATGATATGACTCTCAGGTACAGACACACCAGTACCTCTGTTAATGATATGACTCTCTTAGGTACAGACACAACAGTACCTCTGTTAATGATATGACACTCTGGTACAGACACACCAGTACCTCTGTTAATGATATGACTCTCAGGTACAGACACAACAGTACCTCTGTGAATGATATGACTCTCTCTGGTACAGACACACCAGTACCTCTGTTAATGATATGACACTCTGGTACAGACACACCAGTACCTCTGTTAATGATATGACTCTCAGGTACAGACACACCAGTACCTCTGTTAATGATATGACTCTCTTAGGTACAGACACACCAGTACCTCTGTTAATGATATGACTCTCAGGTACAGACACACCAGTACCTCTGTTAATGATATGAAGTGAAGGTAACACATGTCCAATGCAAACTGGACAGAAAAGCTGTACTTTAGATGAATGCAATGCAAAGGTCACATTAATTTATTAAAGCAAACTTTATGATTTGATGAACCAGGAATTGTTTCAATGATGTCCCATAGTTTTTGACATGAGGATTAGACCGTTCTTCAGATCGCATGTGTCTGTGTAGCATATGAAAACAAGATTAAGTCTTCACTAGCCCGGAGCGACAGCCTTCAAATTGATCATGTCTTGTTTAGAACCTCCGCAGAGAAAGAGGTGTTCTTAACAGCAGTAACCAAGGACAAGTCTCTTTATGTATCCGGAGTGTATTACAGACTCGCTGAGTCTACGGCCACACGTTGTGACTCAACCTGGCTCAATGGAAGTTGCTGTAATTGTGTTGTTGTGTCAGTCTTTCCCGACAGACAACAAGAACAAGTCATCCTCAGACAACCTTGATGACTATGATCACGCCAAGGAGAAGGCTGACAGCCCCAATGTCAGGCTGCCGCTGGTAAGAGAATGAATGTCTGGCGACCTATTTTCATATTGAAAAGCACAACTCCATGACTAAAATACATTTTTAGATGCAGTGTTTTCAGTGTAAACTTAAACCACAAAGTATGTAGAAAAGATAACGGAACAATATGTTTTTCAATAAGATCATCTTCAAGAACTAACAATCACCAAAATAAAAACTAGACAGTCAGGGAGAGTCTAAAACACACATGTCATGGCATCCATTGATTTAATGATAATGTTTGAGTCACTCAGACAGCATAAGAACACTGCAAAATGTGTACAATTGCAGGAAATTTGCTTTAAAACAGCACGTTTTATCTCATCCCCATGACAAAATTTGTGAAATTACTTTATTTAAAGGGGTGATCTGCTATTTAAATACATGTTTGGACTGTTAAATTAATGATATAACCATTGATTCTTGAAGAATATAACTTATAAATTCCTCATGAGATTATTTCAACTGTCGTACCCCATCAGAACCCAAAATACTACCTTGTTTTCTCTAAGGTAAATAATGACATTTTAAACACTCTATAGCCCTAAAACATGGTTAAAACTATACTTTTGATCTCATGGATGATCAGCCTTTGGATCCATACATCTGTCTATTCATTTTTGTGGTTACTATTCTCCAGCCCCATCCCTCAGCTTTTTACCAAAACAAGTGGAGGGATGAGCTTTGTTGTTGTTGGAAGTGCAGATTGCCCCTTTAATTGTTTTTAATGATGCAGTCAGTGAGAAATTACACACATTTAATAGATGCATTTCTAATCAAGAGTCTTTCATGGTGCCTAAGGACAGTGTTTAAAATATTTTTTATTCAATGCTTGACCATGTTCAGAAACATTAGAATATCCAATGCTTGACCATGTTCAGAAACATTAGAATATCCAATGCTTGACCATGTTCAGAAACATTAGAATATCCAATACTTGACCATGTTCAGAAACAGCGTGACCATTCTGTATTGCCTCTTGTCTTTTCTGTACAGGGAACATTGAGCAAGTCTGAGTGGGAGGCAACAAGTATGTACCATGGGTTTTGTTTCTAACCCTTTTCTGTGTTATTTCTAACCAGTCATGTTAACTGCTTCTGCTAACAGTTATTAGTTCAGAATTTCCTCTTCAGGTAACAATTATAAGTGTTAATCTACTGTTTCTAATCTAATTGTACAGTGTAATAAACATCAGTAAAGGCTGAAATGTATCGTTTCACAGCTAAAGATGATGAATGTATATTACATAATGTTTACTTTATAACTCTGTCTGGTTTAGAGACTCAACACAGTAGTGTTGGCTTGGTTGTGGATATTAGGCATAGTACCGTCATAATGATATCTCTACAGAATCTCCTATAGGACAATATAAAACTTTAAAGTCCCAGTGCACTCAAAAATGTGGCTCTCATATATATGTCCACACTATGAGGTTGGAATAATACTGTGAAAATGATATGGTATAACAGCTGTTTTAAGACTGCTTGACATTTAAGCCTGTTTTGTCGGGATGGAGTTTTGTCCTGCCTGGTGATGTAGTGGGGTCATCTTTGATATGTGTATATTCTATAACTCACATACGACCCATGAATCGACTATCCAATTAATATAATTAAAGTCTAATATCGGATTCCATTTAACATTATAGTAAAACAATGCGCAATCAAGTATTATGCTTTTGCCGACTAAGATCAAGAAATGGTCATGAGAAGCAAATATCAAAGCTTTGTATTATTTAATAACTAATAAGTCAAATGAATGGATACACATACAAAACAATACTGACATTAACAAAACATAATTATAGGCATCTAAACTGTACAACAATATAAACACAACAGGTAAAGTGTTGGTCCCATGTTTCATGAGCTGAAATAAAAAATGCCAGAAATGTTCAATAAGCACAAAAAGCTGATTCTGATTTGTGCAGAAATCTGTTCACATCCCTGTTAGTGAGCATTTCTCCTTTGCCAAGATATGACACACCTGTCAGCTTCTTGATAATCCATCCACCTAATTAAACAGAATGAAAATTACACTGGTGCACCTTGTGCTGGGAACAAAAGGCCACTCTAAAATATGCAGTTTTGTCACAACACGATGCCACAGATGTCTCAAGTTTTGAATGAGCGTGGAATTGGCATGCTGACTGCAGGACTGTCTACCAGAGCTGTTGCCGGAGATTTGAAGGTTAATTTTTCTTCCATAAACTGCCTCCAACGTCGTTTTAGAGAATTTGGCAGTACGTCCAACCGGCCTCACAACCGCAGACGACGTGTATGGCGTCGTGTGGGTGAGCGGTTTGCTGATGTCAGAGTGTCCCATGGTGGCGGTGGGGTTGTGGTATGGGCAGGCATAAGCTACGGACAACAAACACCTTTGCATTTTATTGATGGAAATGTGAATGCTGAGAGACACCGTGACGAGATCCGACCATTCATCCGCCGCCATCACCTCATGTTTCATCATGATAATGCACTGTCCCATGTTGCAAGGATCTGTACACAATTCCTGGAAGCTGAAAATGTCCCAGTTCTTCCATGGCCTGCATTCTCACCAGACATCTCACCCATTGAGCATGTTTGGGATGCTCTGGATTGATGTGTAAGACAGTGTTCCAGTTCCCGCCAATATCCAGCAATTTCGCACATTGAAGAGTATTGGGATAACATTCCACAGGCCACAATCAACAGCCTGATCAACTCTATGTGAAGGAGATGTGTCGCGCTGCATGAGGCAAACGGTGGTCACACCAGATACTGACTGGTTTTCTGATCCACACCCCTACCTTTTTTAAGGTATCTGTGACCAACAGATTCATATCTGTTTTCCCAGTCATGTGATATCTATAGATTAGGGCTTAATGAATTTATTTCAATTGACTGATTTTTGCTTATGAAGTGTAACTCAGCAACATTTTTTGCATTGTTGCATGTTGTGTTTATTAGTTCAGTTTAGGTCCTAGGTTAACTTACAAGACCAAGCATGAAAAAAGAGATGCCTAATATGCCAAAGACCTAGGAAATGAGAATTCCTGGATGGACTCGATACAGGATAAGAGACAGAACAATGGGGTTTCATTCCATTTAGAACATTTGAAGGTGTAACTTTTCAACCCAAATAGATGAAACAAACCTAGGCTACTGTATATAAATAGCTATATGGTGGTAGTCAAGCTGAGGTTAATCAATAAACATTGTGATTAGCTTGGTAGCTAACATCAGAGGGTGGGATGGCTGACTGGTCCTTGGGCATTGTCTTTGGCCATGCGGCTAAAGGTGACCGAAAGCACTTAAATTAGGGCGGAGCCTACAGTAACACCCCAGCCGGTAAATTAGTTTATAGACCAATAAGAGTTCCAAACCTCTCTGCCAATAACAGCTAGTTTTCAGTTTTCCCCTCCCCACTCAGAATACTAACAGACAGAGTCAAATTCTTGCTTGAGACATCGCTCCTGCTAAGAAGCTATTTTTGTTTCTTTGTTTTCAATTAAAATGGTCAAAATCACAGTACGATACACTATATATACAAGTATGTGGACACCCCTTCACATTAGTGGATTCTGCTATTTCAGCAACACCAGTTACTAAAGGGTGTATAAAATCGAGCACACAGCCATGCAATGTCCATAGACAAACATTGACAGTAGAATGGTTAACTGTAAGTGCTGTTATTGTGAAGTTGAAACGTAAACATTGTCTGTCCTCGGTTGCGACACTCACTACCGAGTTCCAAACTACCTCTGGAAGCAACGTTAGCACAATAACTGACGTCGCCGCAGTGGAGCGCGTTCTCTGGAGTGAAGAATCACGCTTCACCATCTGGCAGTCCAATGAATGAAGCTGTGTTTGGCGGATGCCAGGAAAACGCTACCTGATTCAATGCATAGTGCCAACTGTTAAGTTTGGTGGAGGAGGAATAATTGTCTGGGGCTGTTTTTCATGGTTTGGGCCCCTTAGTTCCAGTGAAGGGAAATCCTAACGCTACAGCATACAATGATATTCGAGACGATTCTGTGCATCCAACTTTGTGGCAACAGTTTGGGGAAGGACCTTTCCTGTTTCAGTATGACAATGCCCCGTGCACAAAGCGAGATCCATACAGAAATGGTTTGTTGAGATCGGTGTGGAAGGACTGGCCTGCGCACAGCCCTGACCTCAACTCCATCTAACACCTTTGGGTTGAATTGGAAGGCTGACTGCGAGCCAGGTCTAATTGCCCAACATCGGTGCCCGACCTCACTAATGCTCTTGTGGCTGAATGGAAGCAAGTCCCTGCAGCAATGTTTCAACATATAGTGGAAAGCCTTCCCAGAAGAGTGGAGGCTGTTATAGCAGCAAAGGGGGGACCAACTCCATATTAATGACTTCCCAGAAGAGTGGAGGCTGTTATAACAGCAAAGGGGGACCAACTCCATATTAATGCCTTCCCAGAAGAGTGGAGGCTGTTATTGCAGCAAAGGGGGGACCAACTCCATATTAATGACTTCCCAGAAGAGTGGAGGCTGTTATAGCAGCAAAGTGGGGGACCAACTCCATATTAATGCCTTCCCAGAAAAGTGGAGGCTGTTATTGCAGCAAAGGGGGGACAAACTCCATATTAATGACTTCCCAGAAGAGTGGAGGCTGTTATAGCAGCAAAGGGGGGGACCAACTCCATATTAATGCCTTCCCAGAAGAGTGGAGGCTGTTATTGCAGCAAAGGGGGGACCAACTCCATATTAATGACTTCCCAGAAGAGTGGAGGCTGTTATAGCAGCAAAGGGGGGACCAACTCCATATTAATGACTTCCCAGAAGAGTGGAGGCTGTTATAGCAGCAAAGGGGGGACCAACTCCATATTAATGCCTTCCCAGAAGAGTGGAGGCTGTTATAGCAGCAAAGGGGGGACCAACTCCATATTAATGACTTCCCAGAAGAGTGGAGGCTGTTATAGCAGCAAATGGGGGACCAACTCCATATTAATGACTTCCCAGAAGAGTGGAGGCTGTTATAGCAGCAAATGGGGGGACCAACTCCATATTAATGCCTTCCCAGAAGAGTGGAGGCTGTTATAGCAGCAAAGGGGGGACCAACTCCATATTAATGACTTCCCAGAAGAGTGGAGGCTGTTATAGCAGCAAATGGGGGGACCTACTCCATATTAATGACTTCCCAGAAGAGTGGAGGCTGTTATAGCAGCAAATGGGGGACCAACTCCATATTAATGACTTCCCAGAAGAGTGGAGGCTGTTATAGCAGCAAATGGGGGGACCTACTCCATATTAATGACTTCCCAGAAGAGTGGAGGCTGTTATAGCAGCAAAGGGGGGACCAACTCCATATTAATGACTTCCCAGAAGAGTGGAGGCTGTTATAGCAGCAAATGGGGGACCAACTCCATATTAATGACTTCCCAGAAGAGTGGAGGCTGTTATAGCAGCAAATGGGGGGACCTACTCCATATTAATGACTTCCCAGAAGAGTGGAGGCTGTTATAGCAGCAAATGGGGGGACCTACTCTATAGTGATGCCCATGATTTTAGAATGAGATGTTCAACGAGCAGGTGTCCAGATACTTTTGGTCATGTAATGTACTTAATCGTTACCCAGAAATGATTTACTATTGAGATTATAACGGCTGCAATGGACCTTTTTAATATTGTTGCTTTTTAATTTTTATTCTACAATGTAGGAAAGAGTAAAAAATAAAAACCCTTGATTGAGTAGGTTAGTGTCAACTTTTAACTGGTACTGTATATCTACACAAATAGGACACATCCTGCTTCTGTTTGAGTGTTTGTTTAATAGCCTACTGATTTTGTGAGCATCAAGCCTCAAGCAACCACATGTCAGATGAACAATTTCACAAATTGTTCTGTTTTTAATATTTGCTGTAGTTAAGGCTTCACACCTTTTTGTTTCTGTTAAAACAGCCTCTGGTATTACCTATTTATTTAGTGTTTACACTGTTTCAAATTGTCCGATTTTTATAAAATATATGTGTAATAATAACCCTCTTTCTTGATCTTGTTGGTGTTACTATTATTGTTATGATAATTATAAGGCATGTCATTATCATTAGTAGGCTTAGTATAGTATCCTTGTATAACCACCATCAAGCTATAGGCCTAAGAGCACATCCTGTTTAGTCTTAATACTGGAACTTAGGCATATATTTCAATATTTATATTGGCTACTGTATGAATCATTAATTTGATCATGTCATCACAGATCATTCATAATTTGAAACGCAATCAAGCTTTTTAGTTTTAAAATAACAAAGCAACCTTTGAATATTTAGTGTAAACAATAAAATAATCTGTTCTATTTCGGAAATTAGATTCACAAATGAATGCGACTGTTTTTAGTCTGCTGTAATGAAGGCTTTACAAAAATACGAACACTCTGGTACACTTATAATTTATTTTGTGTTTGTTCCAAACTGTTCCAGCACCTGTATTTTGTTGCATATCTGATTAAAATCTGATATTTTTCCTACAGTCTGAACAGCCAAAAAGCACATGGAATCGGATATTTTCAAGGCAAATTTAAACCACATTCATACGTGGTTTGAAATCAGATACAAATCTGATTCATGGCCATGGGACTTGTCTGAACGGTTAAATCAGATTTATCTGTCAAGTGTTTTTTAGGCTGTTTATCGTATTGTCGCTTGCTAGCTACTCTGTTTACAGTTTGACAATACATGTATGTGGTAGCTAACTGGCTTGTTAATTGTTAACAAAAACAAATTAATAAATGTGTTAGCAAGCTAAACAGCTAGCTAGCTTGTTGACTGTTGTGGCTAGCCCCCCAAAAAGTTGAAAGTTGGATCATCTTTGAGGCTTTGAGTGTTCTTCCACTATGATCTCGAACAAAGAAAGAAAGTTGATATGAAAACCAATAGAACAGGAGATAAATGCTGGAAATGTCTTTATAAATGAATCGCTTTCATTATGAGTTGAGCTTGAGAAATAAAAATAGTAGCTCTTTTAAATCGTGACCATCAAAACAGTTTTTAACATACATTTAGAATTATTTGTTGTGCAATGACTGTGCTTGAAAGCACATGTTTAACACCAGTACCAGCATTTTGAGGAGTTGCTCTCACGCTGTCTGACAGGTGCTCCTCAAACTAGGCTGTGTAAACAAGAATCATGAAGACTATTGAAAATACACACGTGCTAATTTAATTCCACTAAATTATGCAAATTAACCCTATAGACTGACCGGTGTAATGTTCTTCAGCAGCTAACCAATTAACGGTTAAACGTTAACATCCCATAAACTTAGTGTGATTGTTTCATTTTGGCTATTTGAATAAAAACAAAAATAGTTTCTTAGCAAAGAGCAATTTCTCAAGCAAGAATTTTGCTTGGACTGTTTGGGAGTGGTCTGACTGGGGAGGAGAACTGAAAACTAGCTGTTATTGGCAGAGAGGTTTGGAACTCTCTTTCTTATTGGTCTATTAACTAATTTACCGCCAGGTGATGGCACCAGGCAGGTCTCAACTACATCCCACCTAAACAGGCTGAAATTATAGGCAGTCTTTTCAAACAGCTCCTAAACTAAAAGGGCATTATCATTTTCACAGTATTATTCCATCCTCAGTGTGGAATAGGAATATCAGGTTTTTGATCTATTAACGTCTCGCGTGCATCCGAAAAGTATTCAGACCCCTTCACTTTTTTTCACTTTTTCTTACATTGCAGCCTTATTTTAAAATGGATTAAATTCATGTTTTTCCCTAATCAATCTACACACAATACCCCATAATGACAAAGCGAGAACAGATTTTTGGACATTTTTGCAAATGTATTACAAATAAAAAACAGACCTTATTTACGTATTCAGACCCGTTGCTATGAGACTCCAAATTGAGCTCAGGTGCATCCTGTTTCCATTGATCATCCATGAGATGTTTCTGCAACCTGATTGGAGTCCACCTGTGGTAAATTCAATTGATTGGACATGATTTGGAAAGGCACACCTGTCTATGAGGTTCCACAGTTGACAGTGCACGTCAGAGCAAAAACCAAGCCATGAGGTTGAAGGAATTGTCCGTAGAGCTCCGAGACATGATTGTGTCGAGGCACAGATCTGGGGAAGGGTACCAAAACAAAAAATGTCTGCAGCATTGGTCAAGGAGGTGTCTTGGAACCCGATGGTCACTCTGACAGAGCTCCAGAGTTCCTCTGTGGAGATGGGAAAACCTTCCAGAAGGACAACCATCTCTGCAGCACTCCACCAATCAGGCCTTTATGGTAGAGTGGCCAGACTGAAGTCACGCCTCAGTAAAAGGCACATGACCGCACGCTTGGAGTTTGCCAAATGGCACATAAAGGACTCTAACCATGAGAAACAAGATTCTCTGGACTGATGAAACCAAGTTTTAACTCTTTGGCCTGAATGCAAAGAGTCACGTCTGTAGGAAACCAGGCACCGCTCATCACCTGGCCAATACCATCCCTACAGTGACTCATGATGGTTTTAGCATTATGCAGTGGGGATGTTTTTCAGCGGCACGGACTGGGAGATTAGTCCGGATTGAGGGAAAGATGAACGTAGCAAAGTACAGAGAGATACTTGATGAAAACCTATTCCAGAATGCTCAGTACCTCAGACTGGGGTGAAGGTTCACTTTCCAACAGGACAACAACCCTAAGCACACAACCAAGACAATGCAGGGGTGGCTTCGGGACAAGACTCTGAATGTCCTTGAGTGGCCCAGCCAGAGCCTGGACTTGAACCCGATCGAACGACTCTGGAGAGACCTGTAAAAAGCTGTGTCCAACCCTACAGAGCTTGAGGGAATCTTCAGAGAAGAATAGGATAAACTCCTCAAATACAGGTGTGCCAAGCTTGTAGTGTCATACCCAAGAAGACTTCAACAAAGTACTGAATACTTATGTAAATATAATACCTACGTTTAAAAAAATATATATATATATATAATTATCCATTTGCAAAAATGTCTACAAACCTGTTTTTGCTTTGTCATGATGGGGTATTTTGTGTAGATTGAGGGGGAAAAAAACATTTCATCAATTTTAGAATAAAGCTGTAATGTAACAATGTAGAAAACGTGAAGCAGTCTGAATACTTTCCGAATGCACTGTATAAATAAAACACAGGTAAATCACGTTTGACTGCACTAGGCCTTTAAGCAAGAACATGTAAGTCAATATTATTGGTTGAACCAAATTCTTCTGCTCTGAGTTGAGGTTGTGACACTGCAGTGGCTTGTCTGCTAATGAGTTGTTTTAATTCTGTTTGATTAATATCTCCTCTTTAATACTCTTCCTGGACCCCAGGTTATGCACTAGCTAATGAGGACCCTGTTAATGTAACTCTTTCTTCCGTCTCTCAGGCATATACCTGGTGTTTGCATTTGAGAAAATGTCCTGAATGCCAGAGAAGAGAACCGCAGGTTGACTCGTCAATATTACACTGTTTTTTTGTTTGGTATGTTTGGGGGGGGGGGGATTTTTTTTGTTGAAGAACTGACTTGCTGCCAACTCTGAGGTGCTTTGGGCAGAGCATGGTAAAAAAAAAAATGTAGTTTTAATGTTTTCCTGTTGTGAAATATTATTGGTTTGTGTAAGCTTGTGTTGGCCTATCTATCCATCCATCAATCTATCCTCTGGTTCTTATTATATCAGCTACAGCCAGTCATCATCTGTAGCTCATATCTGTCCAGTTTTTACTTCTCCTTTATCCTGGTCATTTAACCTCGTGATGTCATTTAACTGGAGTGATGTGTATTATACAACGGGTGGGTCTAATCCTGAATGCTGATTGGTTAAAAGCGCATTCCAGCCGGTGTCTATTCCACAAGTTACCACTGGCTAAATCTATGACGTTAAAATGCCTATTTACTCTGTTTCATTCTTCAAGAGGATTAGATCAGTGGATCAATGCTAGTTCGAAGTAGGATGACCTAGAGGTATTTTAAGGCTCAACTATGATTCAGGTAATCAACACATCAAACCTTTATGTAACCCTATGTTGATTACCTGGTGTATGTATACCTTCTGTTTATTCTCTATCTAGTGCACTACTATTGACCAGGGCCCATTGGCCCCCCCAAGGAATTTAGCTAAAATGAGTTGAGGAAACCTGTTCCAAATTATTCCCACAAATAAAATAAAAAAGAACATGTGATCGTCTCTCAATGTAATCAAGGTATGAAATGATTGTCATGTTCAATTACAATGTATTTTTGGGCTTGCGGCTAAAGGGCTTCCGGCTAAATCTAGTTGCCTACCGCTGATACAGTATATTGCGACATCAGAATTTGAAATTGTGAAAGCAGTTAGCTATTCTTGTTTTCATATTAATTTAGCGGTCAATATTTTTTGGGAAAAAGGTAATCTGACCAAAGCACTGGTTCCAGTCCAAGTACCAATGCACCGTTTTTGGTCCCAAGTACCAATGCACCGTTTTTGGTCCCAAGTACCAATGCACTGTTTTTGGTCCCAAGTACCAATGCACTGTTTTTGGTCCCAAGTACCAATGCACTGTTTTTGGTCCATGTGCGGTTTAGCGAACTCCAGGCATTTGTTGGATGACATGAAAATAGAGCCCTTTGGCCACACACACCCGTGGCGGGTTTGTCGTCGAAATGAGAATGTTTGAGCAGAAAATAACCTCATACCTACTGGAAAATATGGTGGTGGATCTTTGATGTTAAGGGGATATTTACCTTCCACTGGTCCTGGGGCCCTTTGTTAAGGTCAACAGCATCATGAACTTTACCCAGTACAAGGACATTTTAGCCAAACAACCTGGTTGCCTCTGTCAGGAGGCTGAAACTTGGCTACAAGTGGATCTTCCAGCAAGACAATAACCTCAAGCACACACAGAAATTGTTAATTGGCCACAAAAATCATTTTGTTGTCCATTAGTTTACTCCAATAAGAGGGATGGTAGGGCTAGGGGAAAATAATAAAGGAAAATATATAATGTATATATAAATGATATATGGGGGATTGGAAATGATGCTGACAATTACATTTATAGAAGCCACATCTATCTGCAATATTAAGGCTGATCCTGAGGAACTGCCTACCTGCCACTAGAGGTGATCCCAGAGCTGCATGCAGTACCTTCCCTGAGACGAGTAGCTGGTCCCATTTAATTCCTTCCCCTTTGGCTGATCTGAAGGTTCTGGATAGGTATAAGCAGAGTAGTGGTGGTGCTGCCTCCATATTGCTCTCCCTTATAGATCTGCTAACATGGAAGGTTTAGGGTTAATGGAACTGAACTGGGTTCAAAGGCAGACCTAGTTCAGCACTATTGAGACTACTCAGACAACCTATGAAGACAATAACAACCATAACAGTCAGTAACAGGCAGTAGGCAGGCAATAACATGCAGGCAGTAACAGGCAGGCAGTCAGTAACAGTCAGTAGGCAGGCAGTAACAGGCAGTAGGCAGGCAATAACATCCAGGCAGTCAGTAACAGGCAGGCAGTCAGTAACAGTCAGTAGGCAGACAATAACATCCAGGCAGTCAGTAACAGGCAGGCAGTCAGTAACAGTCAGTAGGCAGGCAATAACATCCAGGCAGTCAGTAACAGGCAGTAGGCAGGCAATAACATCCAGGCAGACAGTAACAGGCAGGCAATAATGTGTAGGCAGGCAGTCGATAATCAGCTAAGTACCCTAATCCTCCTAGCAGCCTAAAGTCTTGCTTGACCTACAGCTATATACAGCCTGTGATAACAGCATTAAAAATGGTAACACCGCTCCCGACTCGCTCCTGGCTCGCTCTTAGCTCCCAGAAGCCTTTGCCAGTCTCTACGGCAACTCTTAGCTGCAACTTCGGCTCTGGCTCCTCCTCCTCCCTGTGAGTCTCCTCCTCCTACCAGTGTGTCTCTCCCTCCTCTTCTTCCTCCTACCAGTGTGTCTCTCCCTCCTCCTCCTCCTACCAGTGTGTCTCTCCCTCCTCCTCCTCTTCCTCCTTCTCCAAGTGTCTCCTCTACCCCTCCTCCTCCCGGTGTCTCCTCCTACCAGTGTGTCTCTTCCTCCTCCCCTCTTTTCCTCCTCCAAGTGTGTCTCCTCTACCCCTTCTCCTCCTCCTCCTCCTCTTCCTCCTTCTCCAAGTGTCTCCTCTACCCCTCCTCCTCCCGGTGTCTCCTCCTACCAGTGTGTCTCTCCCTCCTCTTCTTCCTCCTACCAGTGTGTCTCTCCCTCCTCCTCCTCCTACCAGTGTGTCTCTCCCTCCTCCTCCTCCTACCAGTGTGTCTCTCCCTCCTCCTCCTCCTCCTACCAGTGTGTCTTTCCCTTATCTTCTTCCTCCTACCAGTGTGTCTCTCCCTCCTCCTCTTCTTCCTCCTACCAGTGTGTCTCTCCCTCGTCCTCCTCCTACCAGTGTGTCTCTCCCTCCTCCTCCTCCTACCAGTGTGTCTCTCCCTCCTCCTCCTCCTACCAGTGTGTCTCTCCCTCCTCCTCCTACCAGTGTGTCTCTCCCTCCTCCTCCTCCTACCAGTGTGTCTCTCCCTCCTCCTCCTCCTACCAGTGTGTCTCTCCCTCCTCTTCTTCCTCCTACCAGTGTGTCTCTCCCTCCTCTTCTTCCTCCTACCAGTGTGTCTCTCCCTCCTCCTCCTCCTACCAGTGTGTCTCTCCCTCCTATTATTCCTCCTACCAGTGTGTCTTTCCCTCCTCTTCCTCCTCATCCTCCCTTGGGTCTCTTCCTCGTCCTCCTTCCTGTGTGTCTAATTTGAGTTATTTTATTGATCAGTGGTAGCACTGTGAGGTGGGTTGACCAGTATAAAACAGAGTCCAGTTCTGAGAGGTGGGTTGACCAGTATAAAACAGAGTCCAGTTCTGAGAGGTGGGTTGACCAGTATAAAACAGAGTCCAGTTCTGAGAGGTGGGTTGACCAGTATAAAACAGAGTCCAGTTCTGAGAGGTGGGTTGACCAGTATAAAACAGAGTCCAGTTCTGAGAGGTGGGTTGACCAGTATAAAACAGAGTCCAGTTCTGTGAGGTGGGTTGACCAGTATAAAACAGAGTCCAGTTCTGAGAGGTGGGTTGACCAGTATAAAACAGAGTCCAGTTCTGAGAGGTGGGTTGACCAGTATAAAACAGAGTCCAGTTCTGAGAGGTGGGTTGACCAGTATAAAACAGAGTCCAGTTCTGTGAGGTGGGTTGACCAGTATAAAACAGAGTCCAGTTCTGAGAGGTGGGTTGACCAGTATAAAACAGAGTCCAGTTCTGAGAGGTGGGTTGACCAGTATAAAACAGAGTCCAGTTCTGTGAGGTGGGTTGACCAGTATAAAACAGAGTCCAGTTCTGTGAGCTTATCGCAGCTTTTTGATAGGAGGTGAAATGGATTATGGGTTATATGTGGAGTTTTAGCAGACAAATATAATATGTAACTGAGTAACGATGGGTTCTAGTGTGTGTGTTGTGTTTTGTCTTTGTCTCTCTCATATTTACATATTCACAGTGGAGGGCTGGGGGAGGCTGGTAGCTGAATGCCTCATGCTATAAGACGAAAGATGCAACATGGCTTTAGCCCAGGTTTACCAGCAGTCTATGGACTAATACAGTCATATTAATCACACCACATAGTCTCTCTCTATTCCCTATATAGGGCACTACTTTGGACCAGGGTCCATAGGTCTCTGGTCTTTACGTAGGGCACTACTTTGGACCAGGGTCCATAGGTCTCTGGTCTTTACGTAGGGCACTACTTTGGACCAGGGTCCATAGGTCTCTGGTCTTTACGTAGTGCACTACTTTGGACCAGGGTCCATAGGTCTCTGGTCTTTACGTAGTGCACTATAGTGAATGGATTTCCATTTGTCTCAGAAAGATTATGTATAGTGATACTGAAGCCATTGTGATAAACCGTGGGGTGTTGAGTTGAGCGGACAGAGATGGACACAGAGACAGCGAGGTTCTAGTCCGAAAACACAACTTTTCTAGGCAACAAAAAATACAAATAACAACAAAATAACTTAGGATTGTCTCGGTCCTTCTTCTCATATTCAGCTCTGTGCCTCCACAAGCTTCATTCCCCTCTGTAGGCTCACTCATTACCTCTCTCTTTTACTCTCTTGTGGTGCTCCATTTATGTGGCCTCCACTGCAGGTTGGCACTCTCGCCTAATGACCCCTAATTGGTGCCATCAGCATCGGGTGCCCAGTCCGGGTACTCCCAGCAGAGAGAGCTAATGTCACGGCACGTACCTCCCCTCTATCACCAATCCTCGGGGTAGACCTCCCGGGATACAACCCCCCCTTAGCCCTGACCAGGAGGGAGGCGTGCTCAGGGCTAGATTTGCATCCCTCCCAGAGAGGGCGTCCCCATTGCCATGCTGGGCCCCTGACCTGTGGACAACAGAGAAAGAGAATCACTGTAAGGACAGGAACCAGCGGGTGACACGGTCATTCGTGCCCTTACCTCTTGCCATCCACACGAGGGAGGCATGGTCGGTGATCAGGGTGAACTTCCTCCCAAGGAGATAATACTTGAGGGTGTCCACCACCCACTTTACCACAAGGCACTCCTTCTCCACAATAGAGTACATCTTCGCCCTCTGAAGGAGCTTCCTGCTGACATACATGATTGGGTGCTCCACACCTTCCTGCTCTTGGGACAAGATGGCCCCTACCCACGTCTGTCTGAACAAGGAGGTGTTTTGAGAAGTCCGGGGTGAAGAGTACCGAGTGCGAACATAGGGCGTCTTTCAGGGCCTGTAACACCACCTCTGTGTCCGTCCATCGCACCATCTGGGGTAGGCGTGCCTTCGTTAAGTCTGTGAGGGGAGAAGCTATTGCGGCAAAGTTAGGTACAAATCGACTGTAGTAACGTTCAACCCTAGGGGGGAGCAGGCCGTCTTCTCCCGAGAGGCCGCTGCCAGCGTCACCTGCCAGCATCCCTTTCTGAGGTCCAGGGTGCTGACGTATCAGTTGGTCCACCTGGGGCAGTACAGTACAGTAGACAAGACAAGGCCCTAACCCTACAGTACACTACAGTAGACAAGACAAGGCCCTAACCCTACAGTACAGTAGACAAGACAAGGCTCTAACCCTACAGTACAGTAGACAAGACAAGGCTCTAACCCTACACTACAGTACAGTAGACAAGACAAGGCCCTAACCCTACAGTACAGTAGACAAGACAAGGCTCTAACCCTACACTACAGTAGACAAGACAAGGCTCTAACCCTACAGTACAGTAGACAAGACAAGGCTCTAACCCTACAGTACAGTACAGTAGACAAGACAAGGCTCTAACCCTACAGTACAGTAGACAAGACAAGGCTCTAACCCTACAGTACACTACAGTAGACAAGACAAGGCCCTAACCCTACAGTACAGTAGACAAGACAAGGCTCTAACCCTACAGTACAGTACAGTAGACAAGACAAGGCTCTAACCTTACAGTACAGTAGACAAGACAAGGCCCTAACCCTACAGTACAGTAGACAAGACAAGGCCCTAACCCTACAGTACAGTAGACAAGACAACGCTATAACCCTACAGTACAGTACAGTAGACAAGACAAGGCTCTAACCCTACAGTACAGTAGACAAGACAAGGCTCTAACCCTACAGTACAGTACAGTAGACAAGACAAGGCCCTAACCCTACAGTACAGTAGACAAGACAAGGCCCTAACCCTACAGTACAGTACAGTAGACAAGGCCCTAACCCTACAGTACAGTACAGTAGACAAGACAAGGCTCTAACCCTACAGTACAGTAGACAAGACAAGGCCCTAACCCTACAGTACAGTAGACAAGACAAGGCCCTAACCCTACAGTACAGTAGACAAGACAAGGCTCTAACCCTACAGTACAGTAGACAAGACAAGGCCCTAACCCTACAGTACAGTAGACAAGACAAGGCCCTAACCTTACAGTACAGTACAGTAGACAAGACAAGGCCCTAACCCTACAGTACAGTAGACAAGACAAGGCCCTAACCCTACAGTACAGTATACAAGACAAGGCCCTAACCCTACAGTACAGTAGACAAGACAAGGCCCTAACCCTACAGTACAGTATACAAGACAAGGTCCCAACCCTACAGTACAGTACAGTAGACAAGACAAGGCCCTAACCCTACAGTACAGTACAGTAGACAAGACAAGGCTCTAACCCTACAGTACAGTACAGTAGACAAGACAAGGCTCTAACCCTACAGTACAGTAGACAAGACAAGGCTCTAACCCTACAGTACAGTAGACAAGACAAGGCCCTAACCCTACAGTACAGTACAGTAGACAAGACAAGGCTCTAACCCTACAGTACAGTAGACAAGACAAGGCTCTAACCCTACAGTACAGTAGACAAGACAAGGCTCTAACCCTACAGTACAGTACAGTAGACAAGACAAGGCCCTAACCCTACAGTACAGTAGACAAGACAAGGCTCTAACCCTACAGTACAGTACAGTAGACAAGACAAGGCCCTAACCCTACAGTACAGTAGACAAGACAAGGCCCTAACCCTACAGTACAGTACAGTAGACAAGACAAGGCCCTAACCCTACAGTACAGTAGACAAGACAAGGCCCTAACCCTACAGTACAGTATACAAGACAAGGCCCTAACCCTACAGTACAGTAGACAAGACAAGGCTCTAACCCTACAGTACAGTAGACAAGACAAGGCCCTAACCCTACAGTACAGTACAGTAGACAAGACAAGGCTCTAACCCTACAGTACAGTACAGTAGACAAGACAAGGCTCTAACCCTACAGTACAGTAGACAAGACAAGGCTCTAACCCTACAGTACAGTACAGTAGACAAGACAAGGCTCTAACCGTACAGTACAGTAGACAAGACAAGGCTCTAACCCTACAGTACAGTAGACAAGACAAGGCCCTAACCCTACAGTACAGTACAGTAGACAAGACAAGGCTCTAACCCTACAGTACAGTACAGTAGACAAGACAAGGCCCTAACCCTACAGTACAGTAGACAAGACAAGGCCCTAACCCTACAGTACAGTAGACAAGACAAGGCCCGAACCCTACAGTACAGTAGACAAGACAAGGCCCTAACCCTACAGTACAGTAGACAAGACAAGGCTCTAACCCTACAGTACAGTACAGTAGACAGGACAAGGCCCTAACCCTACAGTACAGTAGACAAGGGCTCTAACCCTACAGTACAGTACAGTAGACAAGACAAGGCTCTAACCCTACAGTACAGTACAGTAGACAAGACAAGGCCCTAACCCTACAGTACAGTAGACAAGACAAGGCTCTAACCCTACAGTACAGTACAGTAGACAAGACAAGGCCCTAACCCTACAGTACAGTAGACAAGACAAGGTCCTAACCCTACAGTACACTACAGTAGACAAGACAAGGCCCTAACCCTACAGTACACTACAGTAGACAAGACAAGGCCCTAACCCTACAGTACAGTAGACAAGACAAGGCCCTAACCCTACAGTACAGTACAGTAGACAAGACAAGGCCCTAACCCTACA
This sequence comes from Salvelinus alpinus, assembly GCF_045679555.1. Taxonomy (NCBI): domain Eukaryota; kingdom Metazoa; phylum Chordata; class Actinopteri; order Salmoniformes; family Salmonidae; genus Salvelinus; species Salvelinus alpinus. The sequence continues at coordinate 5,516,982 of NC_092114.1, forward strand.
GTACAGTACAGTAGACAAGACAAGGCTCTAACCCTACAGTACAGTAGACAAGACAAGGCCCTAACCCTACAGTACAGTAGACAAGACAAGGCTCTAACCCTACAGTACAGTACAGTAGACAAGACAAGGCTCTAACCCTACAGTACAGTACACAAGACAAGGCTCTAACCCTACAGTACAGTACAGTAGACAAGGCTCTAACCCTACAGTACAGTACAGTAGACAAGGCTCTAACCCTACAGTACAGTACAGTAGACAAGGCTCTAACCCTACAGTACAGTACAGTAGACAAGGCTCTAACCCTACAGTTTTTTTTTTTTTTTTTTATTTTTTTTTTTTATTTAACCTTTATTTAACCAGGTAGGCAAATTGAGAACACGTTCTCATTTACAATTGCGACCTGGCCAAGATAAAGCAAAGCAGTTCGACACATACAACAACACATAGTTACACATGGAGTAAAACAACATATAGTCAATAATACAGTGAAAAAAAAAAAAATAAATAAAAAAAAAAAAAAAAATAAATAAATAAATAAGTCTATATACAATGTGAGCAAGTGAGGTGAGATAAGGGAGGTGAAGGCAAACAAATATATGTATAAATAAATAAAAATATAAAAGGCCATGGAGGCGAAGTGAGTACAACACAGCACGTAAAATAAAAACTAAAAAAAAAAAAACTAAAAAAAACAATGGAATGGTTGGTTTGCAGTGGAAGAAAGTGCAAAGTAGAGACAGAAATAAAGGGGTGCAAAGGAGCAAAATAAATTAATAAATAAATACAGTAGGTAAAGAGGTAGTTGTTTGGGCTAAATTGTAGATGGGTTATATACAGGTGCAGTAATCTATGAGCTGCTCTGACAGCTGGTGCTTAAAGCTAGTGAGGGAGATAGGTGTTTCCAGTTTCAGAGATTTTTGTAGTTCGTTCCAGTCATTGGCAGCAGAGAACTGGAAGGAGAGGCGTCCAAAGGAAGAATTGGTTTTGGGGGTGACTAGAGAGATATACCTGCTGGAGCGCGTGCTACAGGTAGGTGCTGCTATGGTGACCAGCGAGCTGAGATAAGGGGGGACTTTACCTAGCAGGGTCTTGTAGATGACCTGGAACCAGTGGGTTTGGCGACGAGTATGAAGCGAGGGCCAGCCAACGAGAGTGTACAGGTCGCAGTGGTGGGTAGTATATGGGGCTTTGGTGACAAAACGGATGGCACTGTGATAGACTGCATCCAATTTATTGAGTAGGGTTTTGGAGGCTATTTTGTAAATGACATCACCGAAGTCGAGGATTGGTAGGATGGTCAGTTTTACAAGGGTATGTTTGGCAGCATGAGTAAAGGATGCTTTGTTGCGGAATAGGAAGCCAATTCTAGATTTGACTTTGGATTGGAGATGTTTGATGTGAGTCTGGAAGGAGAGTTTACAGTCTAACCAGACACCTAGGTATTTGTAGGTGTCCACATATTCTAAGTCAGAGCCGTCCAAAGTAGTGATGTTGGACAGGCGGGCAGGAGCAGGCAGCGATCGGTTGAAGAGCATGCATTTGGTTTTACTTGTATTTAAGAGCAGTTGGAGGCCACGGAAGGAGAGTTGTATGGCATTGAAGCTCGCCTGGAGGGTTGTTAACACAGTGTCAAAAGAAGGGCCAGAAGTATACAGAATAGTGTCGTCTGCGTAGAGGTGGATCAGAGAATCACCAGCAGCAAGAGCGACATCATTGATGTAAACAGAGAAGAGAGTCGGTCCAAGAATTGAACCCTGTGGCACCCCCATAGAGACTGCCAGAGGCCCGGACAACAGACCCTCCGATTTGACACACTGAACTCGATCAGAGAAGTAGTTGGTGAACCAGGCGAGGCAATCATTAGAGAAACCAAGGCTGTCGAGTCTGCCAATGAGGATGTGGTGATTGACAGAGTCAAAGGCCTTGGCCAGGTCAATGAATACGGCTGCACAGTATTGTTTCCTATCGATGGCGGTTACGATATCGTTTATGACCTTGAGCGTGGCTGAGGTGCACCCATGACCAGCTCTGAAACCAGATTGCATTGCGGAGAAGGTGTGGTGGGATTCGAAATGGTCGGTAATCTGTTTGTTGACTTGGCTTTCGAAGACCTTAGAAAGGCAGGGTAGGATAGATATAGGTCTGTAGCAGTTAGGGTCAAGGGTGTCCCCCCCTTTGAAGAGGGGGATAACCGCAGCTGCTTTCCAATCTTTGGGGATCTCAGACGACACGAAAGAGAGGTTGAAGAGGCTAGTAATAGGGGTGGCAACAATTTCAGCAGATAGTTTTAGAAAGAAAGGGTCCAGATTATCTAGCCCGGCTGATTTGTAAGGGTCCAGATTTTGCAGCTCATTTAGAACATCAGCTGACTGTATTTGGGAGAAAGAGAAATGGGGAAGGCTTGGGCGAGTAGCAGAGGGGAGGGCAGTGCTGTTGTCCGGGGTGGGGGTAGCCAGGTGGAAAGCATGGCCAGCCGTAGAAAAATGCTTATTGAAATTCTCAATTATAGTGGATTTGTCGGTGGTGACAGTGTTTCCTATCTTCAGAGCGGTTGGAAGCTGGGAGGAGGTGTTCTTATTCTCCATGGACTTTACGGTGTCCCAGAACTTTTTTGAATTTGTGTTGCAGGAAGCAAATTTCTGCTTGAAATAGCTAGCCTTGGCTGTTCTAACTGCCTGTGTATATTGGTTTCTGGCTTCCCTGAAAAGTTGCATATCACGGGGGCTGTTCGATGCTAATGCAGAACGCCATAGGATGTTTTTCTGTTGGTTAAGGGCAGTCAGGTCAGGAGAGAACCAAGGGCTATATCTGTTCCTGGTTCTAAATTTCTTGAATGGGGCATGCTTATTCAAGATGGTGAGGAAGGCATTTTTAAAAAATGACCAGGCATCCTCTACTGACGGGATGAGATCAATATCCTTCCAGGATACCCCGGCCAGGTCGATTAGAAAGGCCTGCTCGCTGAAGTGTTTCAGGGAGCGTTTGACAGTGATGAGTGGAGGTCGTTTGACCGCTGACCCATTACGGATGCAGGCAATGAGGCAGTGATCGCTGAGATCTTGGTTGAAAACAGCAGAGGTGTATTTGGAGGGCAAGTTTGTTAGGATGATATCTATGAGGGTACCCGTGTTTACGGAATTGGGGTGGTACCTGGTAGGTTCATTTATAATTTGTGTGAGATTGAGGGCATCAAGCTTAGATTGTAGGGTGGCTGGGGTGTTGAGCATGTTCAAATTTAGGTCGCCTAGCAGCACGAGCTCTGAAGATAGATGGGGGGCAATCAGTTCACATATAGTGTCCAGAGCACAGCTGGGGGCAGAGGGTGGTCTATAGCAGGCGGCAACGGTGAGAGACTTGTTTTTAGAGAGGTGGATTTTTAAAAGTAGAAGTTCAAATTGTTTGGGAACAGACCTGGATAGTATAACAGAACTCTGCAGGCAGTCTTTGCAGTAGATTGCAACACCGCCCCCTTTGGCCGTTCTATCTTGTCTGAAAATCTTGTAATTGGGGATGAAAATGTCTGAATTTTTGGTGGTCTTTCTAAGCCAGGATTCAGACACGGCTAAAACATCCGGGTTGGCAGAGTGTGCTAAAGCAGTGAACAAAACAAACTTAGGGAGGAGGCTTCTAATGTTAACATGCATGAAGCCAAGGCTATTACGGTTACAGAAGTCATCAAAAGAGAGCGCCTGGGGAATAGGAGTGGAGCCAGGTACTGCAGGGCCTGGATTCACCTCTACATCACCAGAGGAACAGAGGAGGATTAGGATAAGGGTACGGCTAAAAGCTATGAGAATTGGTCGCCTAGAGCTACTAGAGCAGAGAGTAAAAGGAGGTTTCTGGGGGCGATAAAATAGTTTAAAGGAATAATGTACAGACAAAGGTATGGTAGGATGTGAATACAGTGGAGGTAAACCTAGGTATTGAGTGATGATGAGAGAGATATTGTCTCTAGAAACATCATTGAAACCAGGTGATGTCATCGCATATGTGGGTGGTGGAACTGAGAGGTTGGATATGGTATAGAGAGCAGGGCTAGAGTCTCTACAGTGAAATAAGCCAATAAACACTAACCAGAACAGCAATGGACAAGGCATATTTACATTAAGGAGAGGCATGCTAATCGAGTGATCAATAAGGGTCCAGTGAGTAGAGGTTGGTTGGGGTCGTGGCGATCCAGACAGCTGGCCGGGTATATGGCTATCGGTAGCAGCATAGGATGGAGGTCTGTTTGTAGATACCTCGTGCGTTTCCGTCGGTAGGTTAGTGGGGTTCCGTGTAGTGGGGTTCCGTGTGGTAGAGGGGATCAATCCAAATTGGCGAAATAGATATAGTGACCCAAGGAGAAAATAAAATAAAAATAAAATAAATAAATAATAATAATAATAATAGTTGTCCAATATACTTGTTCAAATAGCAGCCGATAAGACAGCTAACGATTAGCGGGCCTCAGATGAGCGTTCAGGTAACGTCGGGACGGAGGTGCCAGTTGGATAAATCCCTCGGGCAGATAACGTCGGCAGTCAGTCGCGGCAGTCAGTCGTGAAGGCCCGGTGGGGTTCCGTATCTGCAGCAGCAACAAAAGAAACGGGTCCGGGTGGTGATGGAACTCCTCAGCTGGCTAGCTCCAGAATGATTAGAGTTTGCTCCGGGGTCGACGTAAGCCAATAGTCACACGGTTTGCAGCTAGCTAGCTGCGAAATCAAGGTACAAGTGTCCAGAGCCTGCGGCTGGAATCCGGGGAAACTGAGAGAAAAAAAAAAAAAAAGAGTCCCGGAATGCTCCGGTCCGAGTCGCGTTGCACAAAAGTGCCGGTAGATTATCGAGCTAAAGGAATAGCTGATGACCACTAAACGTGGGCAGCTGAAACACCAACGCTAGCCAGCAAACCGGCTAATTTCGGGGCAGCTACAGATTAGCTTCTGGCTAGCTATCGGAGTAGCTTCTGGTTAAGCTTTCAGGCTATCTTCTGAATTAGCCCCTGGCTAGCTTCCACGATGGATTTTCAGATTGAGGTAAGTAATACTTTTGTAATTGGTGAAGCGGGTTGCAGGAAAGCTTTTGCAGGAAAGCTTTTGTAGTTGAGTTCTTGGATAATAAAATAGATAAAAGATATGCGAAGGAAGGTGTAAATATATATATATACAGGACACGAACAATACGGAACAGAAAAAGACGTCTGAACTGCCAAGCCACCTTGGAACAAACAGTACAGTAGACAAGGCTCTAACCCTACAGTACAGTAGACAAGGCCCTAACCCTACAGTACAGTACAGTAGACAAGACAAGGCTCTAACCCTACAGTACAGTACAGTAGACAAGACAAGACAAGGCTCTAACCCTACAGTACAGTAGACAAGACAAGGCTCTAACCCTACAGTACAGTAGACAAGACAAGGCCCTAACCCTACAGTACAGTAGACAAGACAAGGCCCTAACCCTACAGTACACTACAGTAGACAAGACAAGGCCCTAACCCTACAGTACAGTAGACAAGACAAGGCTCGAACCCTACAGTACAGTACAGTAGACAAGACAAGGCCCTAACCCTACAGTACAGTAGACAAGACAAGGCTCTAACCCTACAGTACAGTAGACAAGGCTCTAACCCTACAGTACAGTACAGTAGACAAGACAAGGCCCTAACCCTACAGTACAGTACAGTAGACAAGACAAGGCTCTAACCCTACAGTACAGTAGACAAGACAAGGCCCTAACCCTACAGTACAGTAGACAAGACAAGGCTCTAAACCTACAGTACAGTAGACAAGGCTCTAACCCTACAGTACAGTACAGTAGACAAGACAAGGCTCTAACCCTACAGTACAGTAGACAAGACAAGGCCCTAACCCTACAGTACAGTAGACAAGACAAGGCCCTAACCCTACAGTACAGTACAGTAGACAAGACAAGGCTCTAACCCTACAGTACAGTAGACAAGACAAGGCTCTAACCCTACAGTACAGTAGACAAGACAAGGCTCTAACCCTACAGTACAGTACAGTAGACAAGGCTCTAACCCTACAGTACAGTACAGTAGACAAGGCTCTAACCCTACAGTACAGTACAGTAGACAAGGCTCTAACCCTACAGTACAGTAGACAAGGCTCTAACCCTACAGTACAGTAGACAAGGCCCTAACCCTACAGTACAGTACAGTAGACAAGACAAGGCTCTAACCCTACAGTACAGTACAGTAGACAAGACAAGGCCCTAACCCTACAGTACTGTACAGTAGACAAGGCCCTAACCCTACAGTACAGTACAGTAGACAAGACAAGGCTCTAACCCTACAGTACAGTAGACAAGACAAGGCCCTAACCCTACAGTACAGTAGACAAGACAAGGCCCTAACCCTACAGTACACTACAGTAGACAAGACAAGGCCCTAACCCTACAGTACAGTAGACAAGACAAGGCTCTAACCCTACAGTACAGTACAGTAGACAAGACAAGGCCCTAACCCTACAGTACAGTAGACAAGACAAGGCTCTAACCCTACAGTACAGTAGACAAGGCTCTAACCCTACAGTACAGTACAGTAGACAAGACAAGGCCCTAACCCTACAGTACAGTACAGTAGACAAGACAAGGCTCTAACCCTACAGTACAGTAGACAAGACAAGGCCCTAACCCTACAGTACAGTAGACAAGACAAGGCTCTAACCCTACAGTACAGTAGACAAGGCTCTAACCCTACAGTACAGTACAGTAGACAAGACAAGGCCCTAACCCTACAGTACAGTACAGTAGACAAGACAAGGCCCTAACCCTACAGTACACTACAGTAGACAAGACAAGGCCCTAACCCTACTGTACACTACAGTAGACAAGACAAGGCCCTAACCCTACAGTACAGTAGACAAGACAAGGCTCTAACCCTACAGTACAGTACAGTAGACAAGACAAGGCCCTAACCCTACAGTACAGTACAGTAGACAAGACAAGGCCCTAACCCTACAGTACAGTACAGTAGACAAGACAAGGCTCTAACCCTACAGTACAGTAGACAAGACAAGGCTCTAACCCTACAGTACAGTAGACAAGACAAGGCCCTAACCCTACAGTACAGTAGACAAGACAAGGCCCTAACCCTACAGTACACTACAGTAGACAAGACAAGGCCCTAACCCTACAGTACAGTAGACAAGACAAGGCTCTAACCCTACAGTACAGTACAGTAGACAAGACAAGGCCCTAACCCTACAGTACAGTAGACAAGACAAGGCTCTAACCCTACAGTACAGTAGACAAGGCTCTAACCCTACAGTACAGTACAGTAGACAAGACAAGGCTCTAACCCTACAGTACAGTACAGTAGACAAGACAAGGCCCTAACCCTACAGTACACTACAGTAGACAAGACAAGGCCCTAACCCTACAGTACAGTAGACAAGACAAGGCTCTAACCCTACAGTACAGTACAGTAGACAAGACAAGGCCCTAACCCTACAGTACAGTAGACAAGACAAGGCTCTAACCTTACAGTAGACAAGACAAGGCCCTAACCCTACAGTACAGTACAGTAGACAAGACAAGGCTCTAACCTTACAGTACAGTAGACAAGACAAGGTCCTAACCCTACAGTACAGTACAGTAGACAAGACAAGGCTCTAACCCTACAGTACAGTACAGTAGACAAGACAAGGCCCTAACCCTACAGTACAGTAGACAAGACAAGGCTCTAACCCTACAGTACAGTACAGTAGACAAGACAAGGCTCTAACCCTACAGTACAGTACAGTAGACAAGACAAGGCTCTAACCCTACAGTACAGTAGACAAGACAAGGCCCTAACCCTACAGTACAGTACAGTAGACAAGACAAGGCCCTAACCCTACAGTACACTACAGTAGACAAGACAAGGCCCTAACCCTACAGTACACTACAGTAGACAAGACAAGGCCCTAACCCTACAGTACAGTAGACAAGACAAGGCTCTAACCCTACAGTACAGTACAGTAGACAAGACAAGGCCCTAACCCTACAGTACAGTAGACAAGACAAGGCCCTAACCCTACAGTACAGTACAGTAGACAAGGCTCTAACCCTACAGTACAGTACAGTAGACAAGACAAGGCTCTAACCCTACAGTACAGTAGACAAGACAAGGCCCTAACCCTACAGTACAGTACAGTAGACAAGACAAGGCCCTAACCCTACAGTACAGTAGACAAGACAAGGCTCTAACCCTACAGTACAGTAGACAAGACAAGGCTCTAACCCTACAGTACAGTAGACAAGACAAGGCCCTAACCCTACAGTACAGTACAGTAGACAAGACAAGGCTCTAACCCTACAGTACAGTACAGTAGACAAGACAAGACAAGGCTCTAACCCTACAGTACAGTAGACAAGACAAGGCTCTAACCCTACAGTACAGTAGACAAGACAAGGCTCTAACCCTACAGTACACTAGACAAGACAAGGCCCTAACCCTACAGTACAGTAGACAAGACAAGGCCCTAACCCTACAGTACACTACAGTAGACAAGACATGGCCCTAACCCTACAGTACAGTAGACAAGACAAGGCTCTAACCCTACAGTACAGTAGACAAGACAAGGCCCTAACCCTACAGTACACTACAGTAGACAAGACAAGGCTCTAACCCTACAGTACAGTACAGTAGACAAGACAAGGCCCTAACCCTACAGTACAGTAGACAAGACAAGGCCCTAACCCTACAGTACAGTACAGTAGACAAGACAAGGCTCTAACCCTACAGTACAGTAGACAAGACAAGGCTCTAACCCTACAGTACAGTAGACAAGACAAGGCCCTAACCCTACAGTACAGTAGACAAGACAAGGCCCTAACCCTACAGTACACTACAGTAGACAAGACAAGGCCCTAACCCTACAGTACAGTAGACAAGACAAGGCTCTAACCCTACAGTACAGTACAGTAGACAAGACAAGGCCCTAACCCTACAGTACAGTAGACAAGACAAGGCTCTAACCCTACAGTACAGTAGACAAGGCTCTAACCCTACAGTACAGTACAGTAGACAAGGCTCCAACCCTACAGTACAGTACAGTAGACAAGGCTCTAACCCTACAGTACAGTAGACAAGGCTCTAACCCTACAGTACAGTAGACAAGGCCCTAACCCTACAGTACAGTACAGTAGACAAGACAAGGCTCTAACCCTACAGTACAGTACAGTAGACAAGACAAGGCCCTAACCCTACAGTACAGTACAGTAGACAAGGCCCTAACCTTACAGTACAGTACAGTAGACAAGACAAGGCTCTAACCCTACAGTACAGTAGACAAGACAAGGCTCTAACCCTACAGTACAGTAGACAAGACAAGGCCCTAACCCTACAGTACAGTAGACAAGACAAGGCCCTAACCCTACAGTACACTACAGTAGACAAGACAAGGCCCTAACCCTACAGTACAGTAGACAAGACAAGGCTCTAACCCTACAGTACAGTACAGTAGACAATACAAGGCCCTAACCCTACAGTACAGTAGACAAGACAAGGCTCTAACCCTACAGTACAGTAGACAAGGCTCTAACCCTACAGTACAGTACAGTAGACAAGACAAGGCCCTAACCCTACAGTACAGTACAGTAGACAAGACAAGGCTCTAACCCTACAGTACAGTAGACAAGACAAGGCCCTAACCCTACAGTACAGTAGACAAGACAAGGCTCTAACCCTACAGTACAGTAGACAAGGCTCTAACCCTACAGTACAGTACAGTAGACAAGACAAGGCCCTAACCCTACAGTACAGTAGACAAGACAAGGCCCTAACCCTACAGTACAGTACAGTAGACAAGACAAGGCCCTAACCCTACAGTACACTACAGTAGACAAGACAAGGCCCTAACCCTACAGTACACTACAGTAGACAAGACAAGGCCCTAACCCTACAGTACAGTAGACAAGACAAGGCTCTAACCCTACAGTACAGTAGACAAGACAAGGCCCTAACCCTACAGTACAGTACAGTAGACAAGACAAGGCCCTAACCCTACAGTACAGTACAGTAGACAAGACAAGGCTCTAACCCTACAGTACAGTAGACAAGACAAGGCTCTAACCCTACAGTACAGTAGACAAGACAAGGCCCTAACCCTACAGTACAGTAGACAAGACAAGGCCCTAACCCTACAGTACACTACAGTAGACAAGACAAGGCCCTAACCCTACAGTACAGTAGACAAGACAAGGCTCTAACCCTACAGTACAGTACAGTAGACAAGACAAGGCCCTAACCCTACAGTACAGTAGACAAGACAAGGCTCTAACCCTACAGTACAGTACAGTAGACAAGACAAGGCTCTAACCCTACAGTACAGTACAGTAGACAAGACAAGGCTCTAACCCTACAGTACAGTAGACAAGACAAGGCCCTAACCCTACAGTACACTACAGTAGACAAGACAAGGCCCTAACCCTACAGTACACTACAGTAGACAAGACAAGGCCCTAACCCTACAGTACAGTAGACAAGACAAGGCTCTAACCCTACAGTACAGTACAGTAGACAAGACAAGGCCCTAACCCTACAGTACAGTAGACAAGACAAGGCCCTAACCCTACAGTACAGTACAGTAGACAAGGCTCTAACCCTACAGTACAGTACAGTAGACAAGACAAGGCTCTAACCCTACAGTACAGTAGACAAGACAAGGCTCTAACCCTACAGTACAGTACAGTAGACAAGACAAGGCTCTAACCCTACAGTACAGTACAGTAGACAAGACAAGGCTCTAACCCTACAGTACAGTAGACAAGACAAGGCTCTAACCCTACAGTACAGTAGACAAGACAAGGCCCTAACCCTACAGTACAGTACAGTAGACAAGACAAGGCTCTAACCCTACAGTACAGTAGACAAGACAAGGCTCTAACCCTACAGTACAGTAGACAAGACAAGGCCCTAACCCTACAGTACAGTAGACAAGACAAGGCCCTAACCCTACAGTACAGTAGACAAGACAAGGCCCTAACCCTACAGTACAGTAGACAAGACAAGGCTCTAACCCTACAGTACAGTACAGTAGACAAGACAAGGCCCTAACCCTACAGTACAGTAGACAAGACAAGGCTCTAACCGTACAGTACAGTACAGTAGACAAGACAAGGCTCTAACCCTAGAGTACAGTACAGTAGACAAGACAAGGCCCTAACCCTACAGTACAGTAGACAAGACAAGGCTCTAACCCTACAGTACAGTACAGTAGACAAGACAAGGCTCTAACCCTACAGTACAGTACAGTAGACAAGACAAGGCCCTAACCCTACAGTACAGTACAGTAGACAAGACAAGGCTCTAACCCTACAGTACAGTAGACAAGACAAGGCTCTAACCCTACAGTACAGTAGACAAGACAAGGCCCTAACCCTACAGTACAGTAGACAAGACAAGGCCCTAACCCTACAGTACACTACAGTAGACAAGACAAGGCCCTAACCCTACAGTACAGTAGACAAGACAAGGCTCTAACCCTACAGTACAGTACAGTAGACAAGACAAGGCCCTAACCCTACAGTACAGTAGACAAGACAAGGCTCTAACCCTACAGTACAGTAGACAAGGCTCTAACCCTACAGTACAGTACAGTAGACAAGACAAGGCTCTAACCCTACAGTACAGTAGACAAGGCTCTAACCCTACAGTACAGTACAGTAGACAAGACAAGGCTCTAACCGTACAGTACAGTAGACAAGACAAGGCTCTAACCCTACAGTACAGTAGACAAGACAAGGCTCTAACCCTACAGTACAGTACAGTAGACAAGACAAGGCCCTAACCCTACAGTACAGTAGACAAGGGCTCTAACCCTACAGTACAGTACAGTAGACAAGACAAGGCTCTAACCCTACAGTACAGTAGACAAGACAAGGCCCTAACCCTACAGTACAGTAGACAAGACAAGGCTCTAACCCTACAGTACAGTACAGTAGACAAGACAAGGCCCTAACCCTACAGTACAGTAGACAAGACAAGGTCCTAACCCTACAGTACACTACAGTAGACAAGACAAGGCCCTAACCCTACAGTACACTACAGGAGACAAGACAAGGCCCTAACCCTACAGTACAGTAGACAAGACAAGGCCCTAACCCTACAGTACAGTACAGTAGACAAGACAAGGCCCTAACCCTACAGTACAGTACAGTAGACAAGACAAGGCTCTAACCCTACAGTACAGTAGACAAGACAAGGCCCTAACCCTACAGTACAGTAGACAAGACAAGGCTCTAACCCTACAGTACAGTACAGTAGACAAGACAAGGCTCTAACCCTACAGTACAGTACACAAGACAAGGCTCTAACCCTACAGTACAGTACAGTAGACAAGGCTCTAACCCTACAGTACAGTACAGTAGACAAGGCTCTAACCCTACAGTACAGTACAGTAGACAAGGCTCTAACCCTACAGTACAGTAGACAAGGCTCTAACCCTACAGTACAGTAGACAAGGCCCTAACCCTACAGTACAGTACAGTAGACAAGACAAGGCTCTAACCCTACAGTACAGTACAGTAGACAAGACAAGACAAGGCTCTAACCCTACAGTACAGTAGACAAGACAAGGCTCTAACCCTACAGTACAGTAGACAAGACAAGGCCCTAACCCTACAGTACAGTAGACAAGACAAGGCCCTAACCCTACAGTACACTACAGTAGACAAGACAAGGCCCTAACCCTACAGTACAGTAGACAAGACAAGGCTCTAACCCTACAGTACAGTACAGTAGACAAGACAAGGCCCTAATCCTACAGTACAGTAGACAAGACAAGGCTCTAACCCTACAGTACAGTAGACAAGGCTCTAACCCTACAGTACAGTACAGTAGACAAGACAAGGCCCTAACCCTACAGTACAGTACAGTAGACAAGACAAGGCTCTAACCCTACAGTACAGTAGACAAGACAAGGCCCTAACCCTACAGTACAGTAGACAAGACAAGGCTCTAAACCTACAGTACAGTAGACAAGGCTCTAACCCTACAGTACAGTACAGTAGACAAGACAAGGCTCTAACCCTACAGTACAGTAGACAAGACAAGGCCCTAACCCTACAGTACAGTAGACAAGACAAGGCCCTAACCCTACAGTACAGTACAGTAGACAAGACAAGGCTCTAACCCTACAGTACAGTAGACAAGACAAGGCTCTAACCCTACAGTACAGTAGACAAGACAAGGCTCTAACCCTACAGTACAGTACAGTAGACAAGGCTCTAACCCTACAGTACAGTACAGTAGACAAGGCTCTAACCCTACAGTACAGTACAGTAGACAAGGCTCTAACCCTACAGTACAGTAGACAAGGCTCTAACCCTACAGTACAGTAGACAAGGCCCTAACCCTACAGTACAGTACAGTAGACAAGACAAGGCTCTAACCCTACAGTACAGTACAGTAGACAAGACAAGGCCCTAACCCTACAGTACTGTACAGTAGACAAGGCCCTAACCCTACAGTACAGTACAGTAGACAAGACAAGGCTCTAACCCTACAGTACAGTAGACAAGACAAGGCCCTAACCCTACAGTACAGTAGACAAGACAAGGCCCTAACCCTACAGTACACTACAGTAGACAAGACAAGGCCCTAACCCTACAGTACAGTAGACAAGACAAGGCTCTAACCCTACAGTACAGTACAGTAGACAAGACAAGGCCCTAACCCTACAGTACAGTAGACAAGACAAGGCTCTAACCCTACAGTACAGTAGACAAGGCTCTAACCCTACAGTACAGTACAGTAGACAAGACAAGGCCCTAACCCTACAGTACAGTACAGTAGACAAGACAAGGCTCTAACCCTACAGTACAGTAGACAAGACAAGGCCCTAACCCTACAGTACAGTAGACAAGACAAGGCTCTAACCCTACAGTACAGTAGACAAGGCTCTAACCCTACAGTACAGTACAGTAGACAAGACAAGGCCCTAACCCTACAGTACAGTACAGTAGACAAGACAAGGCCCTAACCCTACAGTACACTACAGTAGACAAGACAAGGCCCTAACCCTACTGTACACTACAGTAGACAAGACAAGGCCCTAACCCTACAGTACAGTAGACAAGACAAGGCTCTAACCCTACAGTACAGTACAGTAGACAAGACAAGGCCCTAACCCTACAGTACAGTACAGTAGACAAGACAAGGCCCTAACCCTACAGTACAGTACAGTAGACAAGACAAGGCTCTAACCCTACAGTACAGTAGACAAGACAAGGCTCTAACCCTACAGTACAGTAGACAAGACAAGGCCCTAACCCTACAGTACAGTAGACAAGACAAGGCCCTAACCCTACAGTACACTACAGTAGACAAGACAAGGCCCTAACCCTACAGTACAGTAGACAAGACAAGGCTCTAACCCTACAGTACAGTACAGTAGACAAGACAAGGCCCTAACCCTACAGTACAGTAGACAAGACAAGGCTCTAACCCTACAGTACAGTAGACAAGGCTCTAACCCTACAGTACAGTACAGTAGACAAGACAAGGCTCTAACCCTACAGTACAGTACAGTAGACAAGACAAGGCCCTAACCCTACAGTACACTACAGTAGACAAGACAAGGCCCTAACCCTACAGTACAGTAGACAAGACAAGGCTCTAACCCTACAGTACAGTACAGTAGACAAGACAAGGCCCTAACCCTACAGTACAGTAGACAAGACAAGGCTCTAACCTTACAGTAGACAAGACAAGGCCCTAACCCTACAGTACAGTACAGTAGACAAGACAAGGCTCTAACCTTACAGTACAGTAGACAAGACAAGGTCCTAACCCTACAGTACAGTACAGTAGACAAGACAAGGCTCTAACCCTACAGTACAGTACAGTAGACAAGACAAGGCCCTAACCCTACAGTACAGTAGACAAGACAAGGCTCTAACCCTACAGTACAGTACAGTAGACAAGACAAGGCTCTAACCCTACAGTACAGTACAGTAGACAAGACAAGGCTCTAACCCTACAGTACAGTAGACAAGACAAGGCCCTAACCCTACAGTACAGTACAGTAGACAAGACAAGGCCCTAACCCTACAGTACACTACAGTAGACAAGACAAGGCCCTAACCCTACAGTACACTACAGTAGACAAGACAAGGCCCTAACCCTACAGTACAGTAGACAAGACAAGGCTCTAACCCTACAGTACAGTACAGTAGACAAGACAAGGCCCTAACCCTACAGTACAGTAGACAAGACAAGGCCCTAACCCTACAGTACAGTACAGTAGACAAGGCTCTAACCCTACAGTACAGTACAGTAGACAAGACAAGGCTCTAACCCTACAGTACAGTAGACAAGACAAGGCCCTAACCCTACAGTACAGTACAGTAGACAAGACAAGGCCCTAACCCTACAGTACAGTAGACAAGACAAGGCTCTAACCCTACAGTACAGTAGACAAGACAAGGCTCTAACCCTACAGTACAGTAGACAAGACAAGGCCCTAACCCTACAGTACAGTACAGTAGACAAGACAAGGCTCTAACCCTACAGTACAGTACAGTAGACAAGACAAGACAAGGCTCTAACCCTACAGTACAGTAGACAAGACAAGGCTCTAACCCTACAGTACAGTAGACAAGACAAGGCTCTAACCCTACAGTACATTAGACAAGACAAGGCCCTAACCCTACAGTACAGTAGACAAGACAAGGCCCTAACCCTACAGTACACTACAGTAGACAAGACATGGCCCTAACCCTACAGTACAGTAGACAAGACAAGGCTCTAACCCTACAGTACAGTAGACAAGACAAGGCCCTAACCCTACAGTACACTACAGTAGACAAGACAAGGCTCTAACCCTACAGTACAGTACAGTAGACAAGACAAGGCCCTAACCCTACAGTACAGTAGACAAGACAAGGCCCTAACCCTACAGTACAGTACAGTAGACAAGACAAGGCTCTAACCCTACAGTACAGTAGACAAGACAAGGCTCTAACCCTACAGTACAGTAGACAAGACAAGGCCCTAACCCTACAGTACAGTAGACAAGACAAGGCCCTAACCCTACAGTACACTACAGTAGACAAGACAAGGCCCTAACCCTACAGTACAGTAGACAAGACAAGGCTCTAACCCTACAGTACAGTACAGTAGACAAGACAAGGCCCTAACCCTACAGTACAGTAGACAAGACAAGGCTCTAACCCTACAGTACAGTAGACAAGGCTCTAACCCTACAGTACAGTACAGTAGACAAGGCTCCAACCCTACAGTACAGTACAGTAGACAAGGCTCTAACCCTACAGTACAGTAGACAAGGCTCTAACCCTACAGTACAGTAGACAAGGCCCTAACCCTACAGTACAGTACAGTAGACAAGACAAGGCTCTAACCCTACAGTACAGTACAGTAGACAAGACAAGGCCCTAACCCTACAGTACAGTACAGTAGACAAGGCCCTAACCTTACAGTACAGTACAGTAGACAAGACAAGGCTCTAACCCTACAGTACAGTAGACAAGACAAGGCTCTAACCCTACAGTACAGTAGACAAGACAAGGCCCTAACCCTACAGTACAGTAGACAAGACAAGGCCCTAACCCTACAGTACACTACAGTAGACAAGACAAGGCCCTAACCCTACAGTACAGTAGACAAGACAAGGCTCTAACCCTACAGTACAGTACAGTAGACAATACAAGGCCCTAACCCTACAGTACAGTAGACAAGACAAGGCTCTAACCCTACAGTGCAGTAGACAAGGCTCTAACCCTACAGTACAGTACAGTAGACAAGACAAGGCCCTAACCCTACAGTACAGTACAGTAGACAAGACAAGGCTCTAACCCTACAGTACAGTAGACAAGACAAGGCCCTAACCCGACAGTACAGTAGACAAGACAAGGCTCTAACCCTACAGTACAGTAGACAAGGCTCTAACCCTACAGTACAGTACAGTAGACAAGACAAGGCCCTAACCCTACAGTACAGTAGACAAGACAAGGCCCTAACCCTACAGTACAGTACAGTAGACAAGACAAGGCCCTAACCCTACAGTACACTACAGTAGACAAGACAAGGCCCTAACCCTACAGTACACTACAGTAGACAAGACAAGGCCCTAACCCTACAGTACAGTAGACAAGACAAGGCTCTAACCCTACAGTACAGTAGACAAGACAAGGCCCTAACCCTACAGTACAGTACAGTAGACAAGACAAGGCCCTAACCCTACAGTACAGTACAGTAGACAAGACAAGGCTCTAACCCTACAGTACAGTAGACAAGACAAGGCTCTAACCCTACAGTACAGTAGACAAGACAAGGCCCTAACCCTACAGTACAGTAGACAAGACAAGGCCCTAACCCTACAGTACACTACAGTAGACAAGACAAGGCCCTAACCCTACAGTACAGTAGACAAGACAAGGCTCTAACCCTACAGTACAGTACAGTAGACAAGACAAGGCCCTAACCCTACAGTACAGTAGACAAGACAAGGCTCTAACCCTACAGTACAGTACAGTAGACAAGACAAGGCTCTAACCCTACAGTACAGTACAGTAGACAAGACAAGGCTCTAACCCTACAGTACAGTAGACAAGACAAGGCCCTAACCCTACAGTACACTACAGTAGACAAGACAAGGCCCTAACCCTACAGTACACTACAGTAGACAAGACAAGGCCCTAACCCTACAGTACAGTAGACAAGACAAGGCTCTAACCCTACAGTACAGTACAGTAGACAAGACAAGGCCCTAACCCTACAGTACAGTAGACAAGACAAGGCCCTAACCCTACAGTACAGTACAGTAGACAAGGCTCTAACCCTACAGTACAGTACAGTAGACAAGACAAGGCTCTAACCCTACAGTACAGTAGACAAGACAAGGCTCTAACCCTACAGTACAGTACAGTAGACAAGACAAGGCTCTAACCCTACAGTACAGTACAGTAGACAAGACAAGGCTCTAACCCTACAGTACAGTAGACAAGACAAGGCTCTAACCCTACAGTACAGTAGACAAGACAAGGCCCTAACCCTACAGTACAGTACAGTAGACAAGACAAGGCTCTAACCCTACAGTACAGTAGACAAGACAAGGCTCTAACCCTACAGTACAGTAGACAAGACAAGGCCCTAACCCTACAGTACAGTAGACAAGACAAGGCCCTAACCCTACAGTACAGTAGACAAGACAAGGCCCTAACCCTACAGTACAGTAGACAAGACAAGGCTCTAACCCTACAGTACAGTACAGTAGACAAGACAAGGCCCTAACCCTACAGTACAGTAGACAAGACAAGGCTCTAACCGTACAGTACAGTACAGTAGACAAGACAAGGCTCTAACCCTAGAGTACAGTACAGTAGACAAGACAAGGCCCTAACCCTACAGTACAGTAGACAAGACAAGGCTCTAACCCTACAGTACAGTACAGTAGACAAGACAAGGCTCTAACCCTACAGTACAGTACAGTAGACAAGACAAGGCCCTAACCCTACAGTACAGTACAGTAGACAAGACAAGGCTCTAACCCTACAGTACAGTAGACAAGACAAGGCTCTAACCCTACAGTACAGTAGACAAGACAAGGCCCTAACCCTACAGTACAGTAGACAAGACAAGGCCCTAACCCTACAGTACACTACAGTAGACAAGACAAGGCCCTAACCCTACAGTACAGTAGACAAGACAAGGCTCTAACCCTACAGTACAGTACAGTAGACAAGACAAGGCCCTAACCCTACAGTACAGTAGACAAGACAAGGCTCTAACCCTACAGTACAGTAGACAAGGCTCTAACCCTACAGTACAGTACAGTAGACAAGACAAGGCTCTAACCCTACAGTACAGTAGACAAGGCTCTAACCCTACAGTACAGTACAGTAGACAAGACAAGGCTCTAACCGTACAGTACAGTAGACAAGACAAGGCTCTAACCCTACAGTACAGTACAGTAGACAAGACAAGGCTCTAACCCTACAGTACAGTAGACAAGACAAGGCCCTAACCCTACAGTACAGTAGACAAGACAAGGCTCTAACCCTACAGTACAGTACAGTAGACAAGACAAGGCTCTAACCTTACAGTACAGTAGACAAGACAAGGCCCTAACCCTACAGTACAGTAGACAAGACAAGGCCCTAACCCTACAGTACAGTAGACAAGACAAGGCTCTAACCTTACAGTAGACAAGACAAGGCTCTAACCCTACAGTACAGTAGACAAGACAAGGCTCTAACCTTACAGTAGACAAGACAAGGCCCTAACCCTACAGTACAGTACAGTAGACAAGACAAGGCTCTAACCTTACAGTACAGTAGACAAGACAAGGTCCTAACCCTACAGTACAGTACAGTAGACAAGACAAGGCTCTAACCCTACAGTACAGTAGACAAGACAAGGCTCTAACCCTACAGTACAGTACAGTAGACAAGACAAGGCCCTAACCCTACAGTACAGTAGACAAGACAAGGCTCTAACCCTACAGTACAGTACAGTAGACAAGACAAGGCCCTAACCCTACAGTACAGTAGACAAGACAAGGCTCTAACCCTACAGTACAGTAGACAAGACAAGGCCCTAACCCTACAGTACAGTAGACAAGACAAGGCTCTAACCCTACAGTACAGTAGACAAGACAAGGCTCTAACCCTACAGTACAGTACAGTAGACAAGACAAGGCTCTAACCTTACAGTACAGTAGACAAGACAAGGCCCTAACCCTACAGTACAGTAGACAAGACAAGGCCCTAACCCTACAGTACAGTAGACAAGACAAGGCTCTAACCTTACAGTACAGTAGACAAGACAAGGTCCTAACCCTACAGTACAGTACAGTAGACAAGACAAGGCTCTAACCTTACAGTACAGTAGACAAGACAAGGTCCTAACCCTACAGTACAGTACAGTAGACAAGACAAGGCTCTAAACCTACAGTACAGTACAGTAGACAAGACAAGGCCCTAACCCTACAGTACAGTAGACAAGACAAGGCTCTAACCCTACAGTACAGTACAGTAGACAAGACAAGGCCCTAACCCTACAGTACAGTAGACAAGACAAGGCTCTAACCCTACAGTACAGTAGACAAGACAAGGCCCTAACCCTACAGTACAGTAGACAAGACAAGGCTCTAACCCTACAGTACAGTACAGTAGACAAGACAAGGCTCTAACCTTACAGTACAGTAGACAAGACAAGGCCCTAACCCTACAGTACAGTAGACAAGACAAGGCTCTAACCCTACAGTACAGTAGACAAGACAAGGCTCTAACCTTACAGTACAGTAGACAAGACAAGGCTCTAACCCTACAGTACAGTACAGTAGACAAGACAAGGCTCTAACCCTACAGTACAGTAGACAAGACAAGGCTCTAACCCTACAGTACAGTAGACAAGACAAGGCTCTAACCCTACAGTACAGTACAGTAGACAAGACAAGGCTCTAACCCTACAGTACAGTAGACAAGACAAGGCTCTAACCCTACAGTACAGTAGACAAGACAAGGCTCTAACCTTACAGTACAGTAGACAAGACAAGGCTCTAACCCTACAGTACAGTACAGTAGACAAGACAAGGCTCTAACCCTACTGTTCAGTAGACAAGACAAGGCCCTAACCCTACAGTACAGTAGACAAGACAAGGCTCTAACCCTACAGTACAGTAGACAAGACAAGGCTCTAACCTTACAGTACAGTAGACAAGACAAGGCTCTAACCCTACAGTACAGTACAGTAGACAAGACAAGGCTCTAACCTTACAGTACAGTAGACAAGACAAGGCCCTAACCCTACAGTACAGTAGACAAGACAAGGCCCTAACCCTACAGTACAGTAGACAAGACAAGGCTCTAACCTTACAGTAGACAAGACAAGGCCCTAACCCTACAGTACAGTACAGTAGACAAGACAAGGCTCTAACCTTATAGTACAGTAGACAAGACAAGGTCCTAACCCTACAGTACAGTAGACAAGACAAGGCTCTAACCCTACAGTACAGTACAGTAGACAGTAGACAGACAAGGCCCTAACCCTACAGTACAGTAGACAAGACAAGGCTCTAACCCTACAGTACAGTACAGTAGACAAGACAAGGCCCTAACCCTACAGTACAGTAGACAAGACAAGGCTCTAACCCTACAGTACAGTAGACAAGACAAGGCCCTAACCCTACAGTACAGTAGACAAGACAAGGCTCTAACCCTACAGTACAGTACAGTAGACAAGACAAGGCTCTAACCTTACAGTACAGTAGACAAGACAAGGCCCTAACCCTACAGTACAGTAGACAAGACAAGGCCCTAACCCTACAGTACAGTAGACAAGACAAGGCTCTAACCCTACAGTACAGTAGACAAGACAAGGCTCTAACCTTACAGTACAGTAGACAAGACAAGGCTCTAACCCTACAGTACAGTACAGTAGACAAGACAAGGCTCTAACCTTACAGTACAGTAGACAAGACAAGGCCCTAACCCTACAGTACAGTAGACAAGACAAGGCCCTAACCCTACAGTACAGTAGACAAGACAAGGCTCTAACCCTACAGTACAGTAGACAAGACAAGGCTCTAACCTTACAGTACAGTAGACAAGACAAGGCTCTAACCCTACAGTACAGTACAGTAGACAAGACAAGGCTCTAACCCTACAGTACAGTAGACAAGACAAGGTTCTAACCCTACAGTACAGTAGACAAGACAAGGTCCTAACCCTACAGTACAGTACAGTAGACAAGACAAGGCTCTAACCCTACAGTACAGTACAGTAGACAAGACAAGGAACTCAATATCTAACTCTGACCAGCTTAAGTCGTCATCAGATGTCGTTGGGCAAATGCCATCTGAACAGAGCTTAACTGGCAGTGATTGGTGGTGAGCCGACTAACTCCCTCCTTCTTTCCTGAGGAGACAGCCGGTCGGACAACCCTTGAGAGAGGTTGTAGTGGACACCACTGCTTACTGAGTTAACACAAGGAAAATGGTGGTGAATGGCTTTTTCAGACCTATGGAATACTGATTTTGCTCTTGGTTAGGCTCAGGCCTTGGAGATGAATCCTCATTATGAGACCTAAGGAACCTCTGCATCGCTTGGCTATTGGTTGGCTCTGGAATTCCTGATTTGGAATTCATTTGGATTAACTACGCGGAATCATTGCAATTTGAAACCAAAAGCCAGACTTCTTGGTGTGCTTGGGCTCCTTCCAACGACCTGTTGACTTGGTTCTTCTCTGAAACCCTGAGGATATTATACATTATAGAGACCAGGAGGAGAGAGAGAGAGAGAGAGAGAGAGAGAGAGAGAGAGAGAGAGAGAGAGAGAGAGAGAGAGAGAGAGAGAGAGAGGTCAGGCCTGACAGGCAGCAGTCTAAGGGAAACGTCCTGTAGTTCTGTGGGATCGTGTAAGGCAGAGTGTTTGAGCCGGCTTACCAGAATAAATGATTACTGTACGTTGTTATAAGGCATGAACTCCCTTTCAAAGAGCACAAAGAGCGGGGGGAAGCAGCGACAGCGTTCTGCAGGAGACGGTGTTGACGCGGCCCTATATTGCCCCCTTCATGGGGTACGGCTCGGCCATCTCTGTGAGTATTGGGGGACAGAAAGAGGAGGTTTCTGTGTGTTCTCACTGTGTGTAGATTTTATTTTCCGCTGTGTCGTTCTCCCTAGTTTGGCTGTTGGACAGTAAAGCAGCTTTGGGAAAGTCCAACTGGCCAGGCCGGGTGTTAAAGGGGCGGAGCAGCAAAGACGGATTATAGACCACACTGGGAGGACGCTGTGGAAATTAGTTTTTTATTTGTAATTTTATTTAACTAGGCAAGTCAGTTAAGAACAAATTCTTATTTATAATGACGGCCTACCAAAAGGCAAAAGACCTCCTGCGGGGACGGGGGCTGGGATTAAAAATACATTTAATAAAAATATAGGACAAAAAACACATCATGACAAGAGAGACAACACAACACTACATAAAGAGAGACCTAAGACAACAACATAGCAAGGCAGCAACACAACAACATGGTAGCAGCACAAAACAGGGTACAAACATTATTGGGCACAGGGTATGGCCCACACAGGCCCAGGACCAGGCCCACACAGGCCCAGGACCACTCACTACAGGGTTAGGCCCACGCAGGCCCAGGACCAGGCCCACACAGGCCCAGGACCAGGCCCACACAGGACCAGGACCAGGACCACACAGGCCCAGGACCACTCACTACAGGGTTAGGCCCACACAGGACCAGGCCCACACAGGCCCAGGACCACTCACTACAGGGTTAGGCCTACGCAGGCCCAGGACCAGGTCCACACAGGCCCAGGACCACTCACTACAGGGTTAGGCCCACGCAGGACCAGGCCCACGCAGGACCAGGCCCACACAGGACCAGGCCCACACAGGCCCAGGACCACTCACTACAGGATTAGGCCCACACAGGCCCAGGACCAGGCCCACACAGGCCCAGGACCACTCACTACAGGATTAGGCTCACACAGGACCAGGCCCACACAGGCCCAGGACCACTCACTACAGGATTAGGCCCACACAGGCCCAGGACCAGGCCCACACAGGCCCAGGACCACTCACTACAGGGTTAGGCCCACACAGGCCCAGGACCAGGCCCACACAGGCCCAGGACCAGGCCCACACAGGCCCAGGACCAGTCACTACAGGATTAGGCCCACACAGGACCAGGCCCACACAGGCCCAGGACCACTCACTACAGGCCCAGGACCACTCACTACCTCATTTTAAAGGGGTAATGTTGATTCATGTGTTTATATTGAGTAAACATACCTGTCAGGATTTGTCACATTTTACAAAAACTTCCTGTATGTCAACAGACTTGACATACTTTGTTGATGGACATACACTATATATACAGAAGTATGTGGACACCCCTTCATACACTATATATACAGAAGTATGTGGACACCCCTTCATACACTATATATACAGAAGTATGTGGACACCCCTTCATACACTATATATACAGAAGTATGTGGACACCCCTTCATACACTATATATACAGAAGTATGTGGACACCCCTTCATACACTATATATACAGAAGTATTCAGCTATTTCAGCAACACCCGTTTCTGATAAGTGTATAAAATCGAGCGCACAGCCATGCAATCTCCATAGACAAACATTGGCAGTAGAATGGCTTACTGAAGAGCTCAGTGACTTTCAATGTGGCACCGTCATAGGATGCCACCTTTCCAACAAGTCAGTTCATAAAATATCTGCCCTGCTAGAGCTGCCCCGGTCAACTGTGAGTGTTGTTATTGTGAAGTAAGAAAGTCTAGGAGCAACAACGGCTCAGCCGCGAAGTGGTAGGCCACACAAGCTCACAGAATGGGACTGCCGAGTGTTAAAGTGTGTAGCGTGTAAAAATCGTCTGTCCTCGGTTGCAACACTCACTATTGAGTTCTAAGCTGTCTCTGGAAGCAACGTCAGCACAATAATTGTTTGTCGGGAGCTTCATAAAATGGGTTTCCATGGCCAAGCTGCCGCACACAAGCCTAAGATCACCATGCACAATGCTAAAGCATTGGCTGGAGTGGTGTGAAGCTCGCCGCCATTGGACCTCCTTAATGCTCTTATGGTTGAATGGAAACAAGTCCCCGCAACAATGTTTCAACATCTAGTGGAAAGCCTTCCCAGAAGAGTGGAGGCTGTTATAGCAGCAATGTTCCAACATCTAGTGGAAAGCCTTCCTAGAAGAGTGGATGCTGTTATAGCAGCACAGGGGGTGGACCAACTCCATATTAATGACTTCCCAGAAGAGTGGAGGCTGTTATAGCAGCAAAGGGGGGGACCAACTCCATATTAATGCCCATGATTTTGTAATGAGATGTTCAACAACCAGGTGTCCAGATACTTTTGGTAATATAGTGTATGAGTAATTGCGGCAAATTTATGATGAGATTAGGTTGTGTATTGATGTTCAGTGGTAGCAGCTGATATTTGAAGATGTAGGATGGTTGTTTGAGGGTATATTTCTGTACTCTGTGGTTTTCTGGATCTAAAGTATAGTGGTGGAGATTGAAGGGTAGTGCTGGGTATTGAAGTGTAGTGGTGGATATTGAAGTCTAGTGGTGGATTTTAAAGTCTAGTGGTGGATTTTAAAGTCTAGTGGTGGATTTTAAAGTATAGTGGTGGAGATTGAAGTGTAGTTGTGGATATTGAAGTGTAGTGGTGGATTTTAAAGTATAGTGGTGGATTTTAAAGTATAGTGGTGGAGATTGAAGTGTAGTTGTGGATATTGAAGTGTAGTGCTGGATATTGAGGTATAGTGCTGGATATTAAAGTGTAGTGCTGGATATTGAAATGTAGTGGTGAATATTGAGGTATGGTGTTGGATATTGAAGAATAGTGCTGGATATTGAAGTATAGTTGAACATATTGAAGTATAGTGGTGGATATTAAAGTGTAGTGGTGGAGATTGAAGTCTAGTGGTGGATTTTAAAGTCTAGTGGTGGATTTTAAAGTCTAGTGGTGGATTTTAAAGTATAGTGGTGGATTTTAAAGTATAGTGGTGGAGATTGAAGTGTAGTTGTGGATATTGAAGAATAGTGCTGGATATTGAAGTATAGTTGAACATATTGAAGTATAGTGGTGGATATTGAAGTGTAGTGGTGGAGATTGAAGTGTAGTGCTGGATATTGAAGTATAGTTGAACATATTGAAGTATAGTGGTGGATATTGAAGTGTAGTGCTGGATATTGAAGTGTAGTGCTGGATATTGAAGTGTAGTGCTGGATATTGAAGAATAGTGCTGGATATTGAAGTATAGTTGAACATATTGAAGTATAGTGGTGGATATTGAAGTGTAGTGCTGGATATTGAAGTGTAGTGCTGGATATTGAAGTGTAGTGCTGGATATTGAAGTATAGTTGAACATATTGAAGTATAGTGGTGGATATTGAAGTGTAGTGCTGGATATTGAAGTGTAGTGCTGGATATTGAAGTGTAGTGCTGGATATTGAAGTATAGTTGAACATATTGAAGTATAGTGGTGGATATTGAAGTGTAGTGCTGGATATTGAGGTATAGTGTTGGATATTGAAGTGTAGTGGTGAATATTGAGGTATAGTGTTGAAGTAAATTACCAATCTGGCCTTCATACTATCACGGTCACCTAATCATCCCCAGTTTCCAAATGGCTCATTCGTCCCCCTTCCCCTTCCCTGTGTTCCCCAGGTCGTTGCTGTAAATGAGAATGTTTTCTCAGTCAACTTACCTGGTGAAATAGGGTTCAAAATAAAATAAAATAATCTCTAAGAAGCAGGTGTTTGGACGATATAGTCACAGGTGTTGCTAAACCCAAGACGTAGTCGAGGGCCGCCAAACCATGCCAAATATATCCTCCAAACACTGGCTTCGAGGGCATTATTACTTTTGTACAACGGGTTACCAACATATTCAAATAATGATTGACATATTTTCATCGAAAATGTTATTTTGATGAATTTATTCATACTTTCCACAAGATATTGTCCCTACACAACCTAGGGATGCTACCCAAGCCGGCTGGTTGTACATTCTATCAGTTAGGTTGCCAGAGATGCGACCCAGTCGTGAACCAGGATGGTGTGGAGAGTGAAAAGTTAGGCCTAGCTAATGAAACAGGTTGGTTTGGAAAGTTAGGCAAGGCTAGTGAAACAGGTTGGTTTCGAGAGTGTGGAGAGTTCAGCCTAACTAGTGAAACAGGTTGGGGTGGAGAGAGTGGAGAGTTCAGACTAGCTAGTGAAACAGGGTGGAGTGGAGAGTTAGGTGTAGCTAGTGAAACAGGGTGATGTTGAGAGTTAGACCTAGCTAGTGAACCAGGTTGGTGTGGAAAATTAAGCTTAGCTAATAAAACAGGTTGGGTAGAGATTTAGGCCGATCTAGTGACACAGGTTGGTGTGCAGTGTGTGGAGAGTTAGGCGTATTTAGTGAAACAGATTGGTGTGCAGTTTGTGGAGTGTTAAACAGGTTGGTGTGGAGAGTTAAGAATAGGTAGTGAAACAGGTTGGTGTGGAGAAAGTGGAGTGTTAGTCTTAGCAAGTGAAACAGGTTGGTGTGTAGAGCGTTGAGTGTTGGGCCTAACTAGTTAAACATGGTTTGTGTGGTGAATTAAGACTAGCTAGTGAAACAGGTTGGTGTGGAGAGAGTGGAAAGCTAGACCTAGCTAGAGAAACTGGTTAGTGGGGTGAATTAAGACTAGCTAGTGAAACACGTTGGTGTGGACTTTTAGGCCTAGCTAGTGTAACAGGTTGGTGTGGAGAGAGTGTAAAGTTAGGCCTAGCTAGTGAAACACGTTGGTGTGGACTTTTAGGCCTAGCCAGTGTAACAGGTTGGTGTGGAGAGAGTGGAACGTTAGACCTAGCTAGTGAAACTGGTTAGTGTGGTGAATTAAGACTAGCTAGTGAAACACGTTGGTGTGGACTTTTAGGCCTAGCTAGTGTAACAGGTTGGTGTGGAGAGAGTGGAACATTAGGCCTAGCTAGTGTAACAGGTTGGTTTGGAGGGTGAAGAGATTTGCCTAGCTAGTGAAATAGGTGGATGTGGAGATTTAGGCCTAGCAGGGAAACAGGATAGTGTGGAGAAGGTGAAGAGTTAGGTCGAGCTGGTCAAACAGGTTGGTGTGTGGAGTTAGGCGTAGCTAATGAAACAGTTGGTGTAGAGAGTGGAGAGTTATTAGAGTAAGGCGGAGGTAAAATGATCCTTGACTAGCCTCTCAAAGCACTTCAAAGCACTTCATGATGACAGAAGTGAGTGCTACGGGGCGCTAGTCATTTAGTTCAGTTATCTTTGCCTTCTTGGGTACAGGAACAATGGTGGCCATCTTGAAGCATGTGGGGACAGCAGACTAGGGAGCGATTGAATATATTCGTAAACACACCAACAGCTGGTTTGCACATGCTCTAAGGACATGGCTAGGGATGTCGTCTGGGCCAGCAGCCTTGCGAGGGTTAACACGTTTAAATGTCTTACTCATGTCGGACACGGAGAAAGAGAGGGGGGGGGGGGCTGCAGTTCTTGGTAGCGGGCTACGATGGTGGCACTGTATTATCTTCAAAGCGGGCAAAGAAGGTGTTTAGTTTGTCTGGAAGCGTGACGTCGGTGTCCGTGACGTGGCTGGTTTTAATTTTGTAGTCCGTGATTGCCTGTAGACCCTTCCAGATACGTCTCGTGTCTGAGCCATTGAATTAGAACTCCACTTTGTCCCGACATGTTGCTTGTTTGAATGTCATATGCTGCCATGCATATATAAATACACTGTAGTTACAGTACATAGATTAAGGTCTGGGTAGTTTCCTGGCCATGGACCCAAAATATTGGTGTTTTGTTCCCCGAGCCACTTAGTTATCACTTTTGCCTTATGGCAAGGTGCTCCATCAAGCTGGAAAAGGCATTGTTCGTCACCAAACTGCTCCTGGATGGTTGGGAGAAATTGCTCTCGGAGGATGTGTTGGTACCATTCTTTATTCATGGCTGTGTTCTTAGGCAAAAATGTGAGTGAGCCCACTCCCTTGGCTGAGAAGCAACCCCACACATGAATGGTCTCAGGATGCTTTACTGTTGGCATGACACAGCACTGATGGTAGCGCTCACCTTGTCTTCTCCGGACAAGCTTTTTTCCGGATGGCTCAAACAATTGGAAAGGGGATTCATCCGAGAAAATGACTTTTCCCCAGTCCTCAGCAGTCCAATCCCTGTACCTTTTGCAGAATATCAGTCTGTGCCTGATGTTTTTTCTGGAGAGAAGTGGCTTCTTTGCTGCCCTTCTTGACACCAGGCTATCCTCCAAAAGTCTTCGCCTCACTGTGCGTGCAGATGCACTCACACCTGCCTGCTGCCTTTCTTGAGCAAGCTCTGTACTGGTGGTGCCTCGATCCCGCAGCTGAATCAACTTTAGGAGATGGTCCTGGCGCTTGCTGGACTTTCTTGGGTGCCCTGAAGCCTTCTTCACAACAATTGAACTGCTCTCCTTGAAGTTCTTGATGATTCACTAAATGGTTGATTTAGGTGCAATCTTACTGGCAGCAATATACTTGCCTGTGAAGCCCTTTTTGTGCGAAACAATGATGACGGCATGTGTTTCCTTGCAGGTAACCATGGTTGACAGAGGAAGAACAATGATTCCAAGCCCAACCCTCTTTTTGAAGCTTCCAGTCTGTTTTTCGAACTCAATCAGCATGACAGAGTGATCTCCAGCCTTGTCCTCGTCAACACTCACACCTGTGTTAACGAGAGAATCACAGACATGATGTCAGCTGGTCCTTTTGTGGCAGGGCTGAAATGCATTGGAAATGTTTTTGGGGGATTCAGTTCATTTGCATGGCAAAGAGGGACTTTGCAATTAATTGCAATTCATCTGATCACTCTTCATAACATTCTGGAGTATATGCAAATTGCCATCATACAAACTGAGGCAGCAGACTTTGTGAAAATTAATATTTGTGTCATTTTCAAAACTTTTGGCCACGACTGTACTACGAGAGGACATCAATGTATTATGTGCCAGTCTAGAATTCAGCCAATGTCAGATTGATGATCTTAGTAAAGAGAAAATGGTGCTGAAAGGTACTGTAGACTCTGTTCATGGCAAGGTGGAGGTGGTGCAAAGGGAGCACAAACAACTTATAGAAACCTTGATGTACAGTGTTGGGACAATCTCATCTTCTCAGTGATACCAGAGAATGACAGCAGAGCGCACTGTCCGAGACTTGATGTCAAGTCCACTGAAACTGCCCACAGATGTCTTGCGTAATGTTACTTTCTCCAGAGTCCATAGAATGGGTAAGGTCTAGGAATGTGGCGGTCATGACATTTTGTCAGCTGGTTATTGTCACGCAAAATACTTCCGTAATTAACATAAACACATACAAGCCGCTCACGCGTGCCTTTGGAACATCTGTATTTAAAAAGTCTAATAAATCAATTTAATATACAGCATCCCAATACATCCATTATTTATTTTAGTCAGGTCAAAACAAACAATTTTAATTAAACTTATTTCAGAAGAACAGAACATGAGTTTTAGTTTAGTTTAGTTGATTTAATTCGACCATTTAAAAAAACAAGCACACATAAAACTTGAAAAAGCCATACATGCACATGAATGAAAACATTGAGGATAACACACTATAAAGTCTGGGACTTATTTCCATTGTGGTCCTCTTGAGACAAGATGGCTAGACAAGATTGAACACAGTAAAACAAAGTACGGCAGTGAAATAATAAAACAGAGAAGAAGAACATCTATCTCATCACTCCAGTTACATCATAGGGGTTATTCACATGGGCACAGAAGACATCAAACATATTTTTACTTTATTTTTAAAGCTGCCCAGAGAGGATGTTGTTTTTATGGGCAGAGGCAACTCATTCCATTCTGAGGCTCAAGTATACAAGACCGTACCTTTCCCAGCATTACTCCTGAACCTGTTTAAGCACACATCAGCAACACCTGATCTGGTGCTGTGACTGTGTGCATCCCTAACACAAGGAAGGTAATCACTTAGATATCTGGTCGCAGAACCATAAATACTCCTGTAAACCAAACCTAGTCTAATCTGGGACACTCTAGCCTCAACAGGCAACCAGTTTAGTTCCTGAAAGCAGCTCCTGCCTATGTGAGTACGTGGACTCACCTTCAATACTACCCTGATCAGCTTATTCTGGGCTATCTGTAGCTTCCCCTTCATAAGTTTAGATAAGCCCCCAAACCAGGAAGTACTAGCATAGTCAAAGCCCGGAACATTTCCCAGTCTGCATGATCAAAACAATCTTGAAGCATGGATTCCGATTGGTCAGACCAGCGTTGAATGGTTCTAGTCACGGGTATATCCTGTTTGAGTTTCTGCCTATAGGACGGTAGGAGCAAGATGGAGTCATGGTCGGATTTGCCGAAGGGAAGGCGAGGGAGGGCCTTGTATGCATCACGGAAGTT
The DNA here is from genome assembly GCF_045679555.1 of Salvelinus alpinus. NCBI lineage: Eukaryota > Metazoa > Chordata > Actinopteri > Salmoniformes > Salmonidae > Salvelinus > Salvelinus alpinus. The sequence goes on from NC_092114.1 coordinate 5,547,885, forward strand.
AGAGTAGCAGTGTTCGAGGGTATTACCCACCAAGTACTGCAATCAATATGCTGATAGAATTTAGGTAGCCTTGTTCTCAATTTGTTTTTGTTAAAATCCCCAGCTGCACTAAATGCAGCCTCAGGATATATGGTTTCCAGTTTACATAGAAACCAGTGAGGTTCCTTGAGGGCCATCGTCTGCTTGAGGGGGGATATACACAGCTGTGACAATAACTGACGAGATGTACACAGAGAGCTAATATTAATAATATGCATGTCAATCTCTCCTGGCTCAAAGTGGAGGAGAGATTAACTTCATCACTACTTATGTTTGAGAGGTATTGACATGTTGAATGCACCGAGCTGTCTGTCTAAACTACTGGCACACAGCTCAGACAGCCATGCATACCCCACAAGAGGTTTCTTCACAGTCCCCAAGTCCAGAACAGACTATGGAAGGAGCACAGTACTAAATAGAGCCATGACTACATGGAACTCTATTCCACATCAATTAACTCATGCAAGCAGTAAAATTAGATTTAAAAAACGGATAAAAAAAACCTTATGGAACAGCGGAGACTGTGAAGCACCACAAACATAGGCACAGACACATGCACACACACACACACGATAGCATACGCGCTATACATACACATGGATTTTGTACAGTACATATGTGGTAGTGGTGGAGTAGGGGCCTGAGGGCACACAGTCTGTGTGTGCCCTCACATTGTATTGCAATGTTTTTAAAATGTTATAAACGGCCTTAATTTTGCTGGACCCCAGGAAGATTAGCTGCTGCCTTGGCAGGAACTAATGGGGATCCATAATAAACCCCAGGAAGAGTAGCTGCTGCCTTGGCAGGAACTAATGGGGATCCATAATAAACCCCAGGAAGAGTAGCTGCTGCCTTGGCAGGAACTAATGGGGATCCATAATAAACCCCAGGAAGAGTAGCTGCTGCCTTGGCAGGAACTAATGGGGATCCATAATAAACCCCAGGAAGAGTAGCTGCTGCCTTGGCAGGAACTAATGGGGATCCATAATAAACCCCAGGAAGAGTAGCTGCTGCCTTGGCAGGAACTAATGGGGATCCATAATAAACCCCAGGAAGAGTAGCTGCTGCCTTGGCAGGAACTAATGGGGATCCATAATAAACCCCAGGAAGAGTAGCTGCTGCCTTGGCAGGAACTAATGGGGATCCATAATAAACCCCAGGAAGAGTAGCTGCTGCCTATGATTACACCATGAGTCATTAATCATGAAGCATACACCCCCGCCCTTCTTCCCAGAGAGGTGTTTATCGCTGTCGTCGTGGTACTAAATATTTCTAAAACTAAAAGCATTTTATTTGGGACAAACCATTCACTAAACCCTAAAGCTCAACTAAATCTTGTACTGATTAATGTGGAAATTAAGCAAGTTAAGGTGACTCAACTGCTTGGTGTAACCCTGGATAGTAAACTGTTATGGTAAAAACATACGGATGCAACGGTAGTTAAGATGGTCTGTCCGTAATAAAGTGCTGCTCTACTTTCGTGTCATCGCTAGTCCGACAGGCCCTAGTTTTGTCACACCTGGACTACTGCCCAGTCATATGGTCAAGTGAATCAACATCAATGACATGCATGTCAATCTCTCCTGGATAAAAGTAGAGTAGAGATGAACTGCATAACTACTTGTCTTTGTTAGAGGTATTGACATGATGAAAGCACCAAACTGTTTGTTAAAAAGACTAACACATAGCTAACTAACACTACCTACAGCTTGACTGGTATTTTATTTTTAATTTAACCTTTGTTTAACTAGGCAAGTCAGTTAAGAACAAATTCTTACTTACAGTGACAGCCTAGAAAGAGTGGACTAACTGCCTTGTTCAGGGGCAGAACAACAGATGTTTACCTTGTCAGCTCGGGATTCTAACCCCTGTGGTAGAGTCAGGCAGAGCTCTGCTTTACAGATGTATATATTTAGATGGGGCTCTAATTTTAGGACACTCTTCATTCAAAAGTAAAGCACATCTATTCTTGTGCAGGTGCCTGGTAACAGTTGAATAAGATGACGAAACAGAAGAAACTCACACACTGCTCTTGATCACTGATCTTTAATACGCTTTACATTTCAGCCTCAAAGCCTTCCTCAGAGCTTTGGTGAGTTTTTTAAATTAGCAACCGTATGTAAACATAACTTAACCCACATCCATTCAATGCATTTAATGGGGTTGGAGTTGAGGGATATTTGTTTTTAAATTTAAGCCCAAAAGCAAATTCTGTTTCAGAGTTAACAACTCCTCGATTAATACCTATTGTAGTTTAGTCAATCAAGAAGCAATGTAAGTCTATATACTGGGGCTCCTGAGTTGCGCAGTGGACTAAGGCACTGTATCTTAGTGCTAGAGGCGTCACTACATACCTGGTTCGATTACAGGCTGTATCACAACCGGCCCTGATTGGGAGTCCCATAGGGCGGCACACAATTGGCCCAGTGTCGTCCGGGTTTGGCCGGTGTAGGCCGTCATTGTAAATAAGAATTTGTTCTTAACTGACTTGCCTAGTTAAATAAAAGTAAAAATATATATACATACAGTTGAAGTCGGAAGTTCACATACACTTTGAAATCAAATGTCTTGTTAACAAACTATAGTTTTGGCAAGTCGGTTAGGACATCTACTTTGTGCATGACACAAGTAATTTTTCCAACAATTGTTTACAGACAGATTATTTCACTTATAATTCACTGTATCACAATTCCAGTGGGTCAGAAGTTTACATACACTAAATCGACTGTGCCTTTAAACAGCTTGGAAAATTCCAGAAAATGATGTCATGTCTTTAGAAGCTTCTGATAGGTTAATTGACATCATTTGAGACAATTGAAGGTTTACCTGTGGATGTATTTCAAGGCCTACCTTCCAACTCCGTGCCTCTTTGACATCATGAGAAAATCAAAAGAAATCAGCAAAGAGCTCAGAAAAAAATGTGTAGACCTACACAAGTCTGGTTCATCCTTGGGAGCAATTTCCAAACGCCTGAAGGTACCACGTTCATCTGTACAAACAATAGTACGCAAGTATAAACACCATGAGACCACGCAGCCGTCATACCGCTCAGGAAGGAGACGCGTTCTGTCTCCTAGAGACGAAAGTACTTTGGTGCGAAAGTGCAAATCAATCCCAGAACAACAGCAAAGGACCCTGTGAAGATGCTGGAGGAAACAGGTACAAAAGTATCTATATCCACAGTAAAACGAGTCCTATATCGACATAATCTGAAAGGCCACTTAGCAAGGAAGAAGCCACTGCTCCAAAATCGCCATATAAAAGCCAGACTATGGTTTGCAACTGCACATGGGGACAAAGATCGCACTTTCTGGAGAAATGTCCTCTGGTCTGATGAAACAAAAATAGAACTGTTTGGCAATAATGACCATCGTTGTGTTTGGAGGAAAAAGGGGGATGCTTGCAAGCCGAAGAACAACATCCCAACCGTGAAGCGCAGAGGTGGCAGCATCATGTTGTGGGGGTGCTTTGCTGCAGGAGGGACTGGTGCACTTCACAAAATAGATGGCTTCATGAGAAAGGAAAATTATGTGGATATATTGAAGTAACATCTGAAGATATCAGTCAGGAAGTTAAAGCTTGGTCGGAAATGGGTCTTCCAAATGGACAATGACCCCAAGCATACTTCCAAAGTTGTGGCAAAATGGCTTAAGGACAACAAAGTCAAGGTATTGGAGTGTCCATCACAAAGCCCTGACCTCAATCCTATAGAACATTTGTGGGCAGACCTGAAAAAGCGTGTGCGAGTACGGAGGCCTACAAACCTGACTCAGTTACACCAGCTCTGTCAGGAGGAATGGGCCAAAATTCACCCAACTTATTGTGGGAAGCTTTAGGAAGGCTACCCGAAACGTTTGACCCAAGTCAAATTTTAAGGCAATGCTACCAAATACTAATTGAGTTTATGTAAACTTCTGACCAACTGGGAATGTGATGAAATAAATAAATAAATCATTCTCTCTACTATTATTCTGACATTTCACATTCTTAAAATAAAGTGGTGATCCTAACTGACCTAAGACAGGGATTTTACTCGGACTTCAACTGTATTTAAAAAAAGAATATATGAGACAAACAAACCACAGTCAGAAGAACCTCACCGGGACAGAAGAACAGGCCCTTAATAATGAACTAATGAAACATCTTTGGTTATCAAACCTGCAGACAAGAGGGGTGATGTGGTCGTTTTAGACTATGAAAAATACAAAGTGGAGATTCAGAGACAACTCAGTAATGAACGTTTCTATAGAAAACTGAGTGTTGATTCCACACAGGTGTTCCAAACGGAAATATGCTCTAATCTGGAGCCCTAATAAACAACATTATCTCAAAATATAAATACCTTTGCAGCAAATGTGCCATACGTCCATGCCCGTACATTCTGACGAAATTACTCAAACCTTAAACACAACAAGGCAAATATCCAGGCAGACCAGTGGTTGCAGGAATAGGATCAATGCCGAGCCATTGTAGAACTTCGTAGACTCTTATTAAAAGTAATATGCAAGCATTGCCATCACATGTGAAAGACTCTATAGACTTCATAAACAAGATCTCACCAATAAATGGTTTAACAGTACATTTACATTTACATTTAAGTCATTTAGCAGACGCTCTTATCCAGAGCGACTTACAAATTGGTGCATTCACCTTATGATATCCAGTGGAACAACCACTTTACAATAGTGCATCTAACTCTTTTAAGGGGGGGGGGGGGTTAGAAGGATTACTTTATCCTGTCCAAGGTATTCCTTAAAGAGGTGGGGTTTCAGGTGTCTCCGGAAGGTGGTGATTGACTCCGCTGACCTGGCGTCGTGAGGGAGTTTGTTCCACCATTGGGGTGCCAGAGCAGCGAACAGTTTTGACTGGGCTGAGCGGGAACTGTACTTCCTCAGAGGTAGGGAGGCGAGCAGGCCAGAGGTGGATGAACGCAGTGCCCTTGTTTGGGTGTAGGGCCTGATCAGAGCCTGAAGGTACGGAGGTGCCGTTCCCCTCACAGCTCCGTAGGCAAGCACCATGGTCTTGTAGCGGATGCGAGCTTCAACTGGAAGCCAGTGGAGAGAGCGGAGGAGCGGGGTGACGTGAGAGAACTTGGGAAGGTTGAACACCAGACGGGCTGCGGCGTTCTGGATGAGTTGTAGGGGTTTAATGGCACAGGCAGGGAGCCCAGCCAACAGCGAGTTGCAGTAATCCAGACGGGAGATGACAAGTGCCTGGATTAGGACCTGCGCCGCTTCCTGTGTGAGGCAGGGTCGTACTCTGCGAATGTTGTAGAGCATGAACCTACAGGAACGGGTCACCGCCTTGATGTTGGTTGAGAACGACAGGGTGTTGTCCAGGATCACGCCAAGGTTCTTAGCACTCTGGGAGGAGGACACAATGGAGTTGTCAACCGTGATGGCGAGATCATGGAACGGGCAGTCCTTCCCCGGGAGGAAGAGCAGCTCCGTCTTGCCGAGGTTCAGCTTGAGGTGGTGATCCGTCATCCACACTGATATGTCTGCCAGACATGCAGAGATGCGATTTGCCACCTGGTTATCAGAGGGGGGAAAGTAGAAGATTAATTGTGTGTCGTCTGCATAGCAATGATAGGAGAGACCATGTGAGGATATGACAGAGCCAAGTGACTTGGTGTATAGCGAGAATAGGAGAGGGCCTAGAACAGAGCCCTGGGGGACACCAGTGGTGAGAGCACGTGGTGCGGAGACAGATTCTCGCCACGCCACCTGGTAGGAGCGACCTGTCAGGTAGGACGCAATCCAAGCGTGGGCCGCGCCGGAGATGCCCAGCTCGGAGAGGGTGGAGAGGAGGATCTGATGGTTCACAGTATCAAAGGCAGCCGATAGGTCTAGAAGGATGAGAGCAGAGGAGAGAGAGTTAGCTTTAGCAGTGCGGAGCGCCTCCGTGACACAGAGAGGAGCAGTCTCAGTTGAATGACTAGTCTTGAAACCTGACTGATTTGGATCAAGAAGGTCATTCTGAGAGAGATAGCAGGAGAGCTGGCCAAGGACGGCACGTTCAAGAGTTTTGGAGAGAAAAGAAAGAAGGGATACTGGTCTGTAGTTGTTGACATCGGAGGGATCGAGTGTAGGTTTTTTCAGAAGGGGTGCAACTCTCGCTCTCTTGAAGACGGAAGGGACGTAGCCAGCGGTCAAGGATGAGTTGATGAGCGAGGTGAGGTAAGGGAGAAGGTCTCCGGAAATGATCTGGAGAAGAGAGGAGGGGATAGGGTCAAGCGGGCAGGTTGTTGGGCGGCCGGCCGTCACAAGACGCGAGATTTCATCTGGAGAGAGAGGGGAGAAAGAGGTCAAAGCACAGGGTAGGGCAGTGTGAGCAGAACCAGCGGTGTCGTTTGACTTAGCAAACGAGGATTGGATGTCGTCGACCTTCTTTTCAAAATGGTTGACGAAGTCATCCGCAGAGAGGGAGGAGGGGGGAGGAGGGGGAGGAGGATTCAGGAGGGAGGAGAAGGTGGCAAAGAGCTTCCTAGGGTTAGAGGCAGATGCTTGGAATTTAGAGTGGTAGAACGTGGCTTTAGCAGCAGAGACAGAAGAGGAGAATGTAGAGAGGAGGGAGTGAAAGGATGCCAGGTCCGCAGGGAGGCGAGTTTTCCACCATTTCCGCTCGGCTGCCCGGAGCCCTGTTCTGTGAGCTCGCAATGAGTCGTCGAGCCACGGAGCAGGAGGGGAGGACCGAGCCGGCCTGGAGGATAGGGGACATAGAGAGTCAAAGGATGCAGAAAGGGAGGAGAGGAGGGTTGAGGAGGCAGAATCAGGAGATAGGTTGGAGAAGGTTTGAGCAGAGGGAAGAGATGATAGGATGGAAGAGGAGAGAGTAGCGGGGGAGAGAGAGCGAAGGTTGGGACGGCGCGATACCATCCGAGTAGGGGCAGTGTGGGAAGTGTTGGATGAGAGCGAGAGGGAAAAGGATACAAGGTAGTGGTCGGAGACTTGGAGGGGAGTTGCAATGAGATTAGTGGAAGAACAGCATCTAGTAAAGATGAGGTCAAGCGTATTGCCTGCCTTGTGAGTAGGAGGGGAAGGTGAGAGGGTGAGGTCAAAAGAGGAGAGGAGTGGAAAGAAGGAGGCAGAGAGGAATGAGTCAAAGGTAGACGTGGGGAGGTTAAAGTCACCCAGAACTGTGAGAGGTGAGCCATCCTCAGGAAAGGAACTTATCAGGGCGTCAAGCTCATTGATGAACTCTCCAAGGGAACCTGGAGGGCGATAAATGATAAGGATGTTAAGCTTGAAAGGGCTGGTAACTGTGACAGCATGGAATTCAAAGGAGGTGATAGACAGATGGGTCAGGGGAGAAAGAGAGAATGTCCACTTGGGAGAGATGAGGATCCCAGTGCCACCACCCCGCTGACCAGAAGCTCTCGGGGTGTGCGAGAACACGTGGGCAGACGAGGAGAGAGCAGTAGGGGTAGCAGTGTTATCAGTGGTAATCCATGTTTCCGTCAGTGCCAAGAAGTCGAGGGACTGGAGGGAAGCATAGGCTGAGATGAACTCTGCCTTGTTGGCCGCAGATCGGCAGTTCCAGAGGCTGCCGGAGACCTGGAACTCCACGTGGGTCGTGCGCGCTGGGCCCACCAAATTAGAGTAGCAGCGGCCACGCGGTGTGAAGCGTTTGTATGGTCTGTGCAGAGAGGAGAGAAGAGGGATAGACAGACACATAGTTGACAGGCTACAGAAGAGGCTACGCTAATGCAAAGGAGATTGGAATGACAAGTGGACTACACGTCTCGAATGTTCAGAAAGTTAAGCTTACGTTGCAAAAAATCTTATTGTTTAATGATATAGTACTGCTGGCTGGTGAAATAGGCTAGCTAGCAGTGGCTGCATTGTTGACTTTGTTTGAAAGTGTAGCTGGCTAGGTAACCTCTAACTGGCTAGGTAACCTCGACAATTACTCTAGACTACACAATTATCTTGGATACAAAGACAGCAAAGACAACTATGTATCTAGCTAACACTACGCTAATCAAGTCATTCCGTTGTAATGTAATAGTTTCTACAGTGTTACTATTCGGTAGGAGTTGGCTAGCTAGCAGTGTTAGCTAGCAGTGTTGACTAGGTAGGAGAACGGCAGCGCGGCGGACGAAAATAGCTGGCTAGCTAACCGATAATTACTCTAAACTACACAATTATCTTAGATACAAAGACAGCAAAGACAACTATGTAGCTAGCTAACACTACACTAATCAAGTCGTTCCGTTGTAATGTAATAGTTTATACAGTGCTGCTATTCGGTGGCTAGCTGGCTAGCTGGCTAGCTAGCAGTGTTGACTACGTTACGTTAGAAGGACGAAAATAGCTGGCTAGCGAACCTCAATAATTACTCTAAACTACACAATTATCTTTGATACAAAGACGGCTATGTAGCTAGCTAAGATCAAACAAATCAAACCGTTGTACTGTAATGAAATGAAATGAAATGTAATACTACCTGTGGAGCGAAGCGGAATGCGACTACTCGCTCCAACCCGGAAGTTAATGTAAGACTGTATTTTGGTCACATTAGATGTTGAGAGTCTATATCTCAGCATTCCCCATACAGGGGGTTGGCAGCCCTAGCTCACTACTTGAGAAACAGATACTAACAAATACCCACCAACACACTTTATTCTAGAAATGGCTGAATATGTTTTGATGTATACAGTGGGAAGAACATATATGTGAACCCTTCAGAATGATTTCTGCATAAATTGGCCATAACATTTTACCTGATCTTCATCTAAGTCACAACAATAGACAAAGAGAGTCTGCTTAAACTAATAACGCACAAACAATTATAATTGTTATGTCTTTATTGAACCCACATTCACAGTGCAGGTTGGGGAAAGTATGTGAACCCTTGGATTTAATAACAGGTTGACCCTACTTTGGCAGCAATAACCTCAACCAAACGTTTTCTGTAGTTGCAGATCAGACCTGCACAACCTTCAGGGGGAATTTTGGACCATTCCTCTTTATAAAACTGTTTCAGTTCAGCAATATTCTTGGGATCTCTGGTGTGAACCGCTCTCTCGAGGTCATGCCACAGCATCTCAATCGGGTTGAGGTCAGGACTCTGACTGGGCCACTCCAGAAGGCGTATTTTCTTCTGCTCAAGCCATTCTGTTGTTGATTTACTTATGTCTAATGGGTTGATGTCCTGTTGCATCACCTAACTTCTGTTGAGCTTCAATTGGCGGACAGATAGCCTTATATTCTCCTGCAAAATGTCTTGATAAACTTGGGAATACATTTTTCCGTCGATGATAGCAAGCTGTCCAGGCCCTGAGGCAGCAAAGCAGCCCCAAACCATGATGCTCCCTCCACCATAGTTTACAGTTGGGATGAGGTTTTGATGTTGGTGTGCTGTGCCTTTTTTTATCCACACATAGTGTTGTGTGTTCCTTCCAAACAACTCAACTTTAGTTTCATCTGTCCTCATAATATTTTGCCAGTAGCGCTGTGGAATATCCAGGTGCTCTTTTGTGAACTTCATATGTGCAGCAATGCATTTTTTGGACAGCAGTGGCTTCTTTCATGAACACCATTCTTGTTTAGTGTTTTACATATTGTAGACTCATCAACAGAGATGTTAGCATCTTCCAGAGATTTCTGTAAGTCTTTAGCTGACACTAGGATTTTTCTTAACCTCATTGAGCATTCTGCGCTGTGCTCTTGCAGTCATCTTTGCAGGACGGCCACTCCTAAGGGAGAATAGCAACAGTGTTGAAATTTCTCCATTTATAGACAATTTCGACTCTGTCAATCATCGCATTCTTATCGGCAGACTCAACAGCCTTGGTTTCTCAAATGATGGCCTCGCCTGGTTCACTAACTACTTCTCAGACAGAGTTCAGTGTGTCAAATTGGAGGGCCTGTTGTCTGGCAGTCTCTATGGGGGTGCCACAGGGTTCAATTCTCGGGCCGACTCTTTTCTCTGTATATATCAATGATGTCGCTCTTGCGGCTGGTGATTCTCTGATCCACTTCTACGCAGAGGACACCATTCTGTATACTTCTGGCCCTTCTTTGGACACTGTGTTAACTCCAGACGAGCTTCAAGTCCATACAACTCTCCTTCTGTGGCTTCCAACAGCTCTTAAATGCAAGTAAAACTAAATGCATGCTCTTCAACCGATCACTGCCCGCACCTGCCCGCCCGCCAAGCATCACTACTCTGGACGGTTCTGACTGAATATGTGGACAACTACAAATACCTAGGTGTCTGGTTAGAATGTAAACTCTCCTTCCAGACTCATATTAAACATCTCCAATCCGAAGTTAAATCTAGAATCGGCTTCCTATTTCGCAACAAAGCATCCTTCACTCATGCTGCCAAACAAACCCTTGTAAAACTGGCCATACTACCAATCCTCGACTTTGGTGATGTCATTTACAAAATAGCCTCCAACACTTACTCAGCAAATTGGATGCAGTCTATCACAGTGCCATCCGTTTTGTCACCAAAGCCCCATATACTACCCCCCACTGCGACCTGTATTCGTTGGCCTGTATCTCGTTGGCTGGCCCTCGTTTCATATTCGTCGCCTAACCCACTGGCTCCAGGTCATCTATAAGTCTTTGCTAGGTCTTTGCTAGGCTGCCTTATCTCAGCTCACTGGTCACCATAGCAGCACCCACCCGTAGCACGCGCTCCAGCAGGTATATTTCACTAGTCACCCCCAAAGCCAATTCCTCGTTTGTCCGCCTTTCCTTCCAGTTCTCTGCTGCCAATGTCTGTAACGAATTGCAAAAATCACTGAAGCTGGAGACTCATATCTCGCTCATTAACCTTAAGCATCAGCTATCAGAGCATCTTACAAATCATTGCATCTGTACATAGCCCATCTGTAAATAGCCCATCCAACTACCTCATCCCCATATTGTTATTAAAAAAAAATGCACCCCAGTATCTCTACTTGCACATTTATCTTCTGCACATCTATCACTCGTGTTTATTTGCTCAATTGTAATTATTTTGCCACTACGGCCTATTTTTTGCCCTGCCTCCCTAATCTTACTTCATCTTACTTCATTTGCACAAACTGTATATAGATTTTTTATATTGTGTTATTGACTGTACGCTTGTTTACTCCATGTGTAACTCTGTGTTTTTGTTTGTGTCGCACTGCTTTGCTTTATCTTGGCCAGGTTGCAGTTGTAAATGAGAACTTGTTCTCAACTGGCCTACCGGGTTAAATGAAGGTGATCTGACCTACCTGGTTAAATAAAGGTGATCTGACGTACCTGGTTAAATAAAGGTGATCTGACGTACCTGGTTAAATAAAGGTGATCTGACCTACCTGGTTTAATAAAGGTGATCTGACCTACCTGGTTTAATAAAGGTGATCTGACGTACCTGGTTAAATAAAGGTGATCTGACCTACCTGGTTAAATAAAGGTGATCTGACCTACCTGGTTTAATAAAGGAGATCTGACCTACCTGGTTAAATAAAGGTGATCTGACCTACCTGGTTAAATAAAGGAGATCTGACCTACCTGGTTAAATAAAGGAGATCTGACCTACCTGGTTAAATAAAGGTGATCTGACCTACCTGGTTAAATAAAGGTGATCTGACCGACCTGGTCTGTAATACGGGCTAGGGTTAGGGTTAGGTCTAGGGTCATGATTAGTCTCTTACAACAGCCACCATGACTCTGGCACTACTAGGGTCTGTAATATGGGCTAGGGTTAGGGTTAGGCCTGGGTTAGGGTTAGGGTTAGGCCTGGGGTTAGGGTTAGGGATAGGGTTAGGGCTAGGGTTAGGGTTAGGGTTAAGGGTTAGGCCTGGGTTAGGGCTAGGGTTAGGGTTAGGCCTGGGTTAGGGCTAGGGTTAGGGTTAGGCCTGGGTTAGGGTTAGGGTTAGGCCTAGGGTTAGGGTTAGGGTTAGGGTTAGGGTTAGGGTTAGGGTTAGGGTTAGGGTTAGGCCTGGGTTAGGGTTAGGGTTAGGGTTAGGGTTAGGATTAGGGTTAGGGCTAGGGTTAGGGTTATGCCTGGGTTTGGGTTAGGCCTGGGTTAGGGCTAGGGCTAGGGTTAGGGTTAGGCCTGGGTTAGGGCTAGGGTTAGGGTTAGGCCTGGGTTAGGGCTAGGGTTAGGGTTAGGCCTAGGCTGTTAGGGTTAGGGTTAGGGCTAGGGTTAGGGTTAGGGTTAGGGTTAGGGTTAGGGTTAGGGTTAGGGTTAGGGTTAGGGTTAGGGTTAGGGTTAGGGTTAGGGTTAGGGTTAGGGTTAGGGTTAGGGTTAGGCCTGGGGTTAGGGCTAGGGTTAGGGTTAAGGGTTAGGCCTGGGTTAGGGCTAGGGTTAGGGTTAGGGTTAGGCCTGGGTTAGGGCTAGGGTTAGGGTTAGGCCTGGGTTAAGGTTAGGGTTAGGCCTGGGTTAGGGCTAGGGTTAGGGTTAGGGTTAGGCCTGGGTTAGGGCTAGGGTTAGGGTTAGGCCTGGGTTAGGGTTAGGGTTAGGCCTGGGTTAGGGCTAGGGTTAGGGTTAGGGTTAGGGTTAGGGTTAGGGTTAGGGTTAGGGTTAGGGTTAGGGTTAGGGTTAGGGTTAGGGTTAGGGTTAGGATTAGGGTTAGGGTTAGGGTTAGGGTTAGGGTTAGGGTTAGGGTTAGGGTTAGGGTTAGGGCTAGGGCTAGGGTTAGGATTAGGCCTGGGTTAGGGCTAGGGTTAGGCCTGGGTTAGGGCTAGGGTTAGGGTTAGGCCTGGGCTCGGGTTAGGGTTAGGCCTGGGTTAGGGTTAGGGTTAGGCCTGGGTTAGGGTTAGGGTTAGGGTTAGGCCTGGGTTAGGGCTTAGGGTTAGGCCTGGGTTAGGGCTAGGGTTAGGGTTAGGGTTAGGGTTAGGGTTAGGGTTAGGGTTAGGGTTAGGGTTAGGGTTAGGGTTAGGGCTAGTGTTAGGGTTAGGGTTAGGGTTAGGGTTAGGGTTAGGGTTAGGGTTAGGGTTAGGGTTAGGGTTAGGGTTAGGGTTAGGGTTAGGGTTAGGGTTAGGGTTAGGGTTAGGGTTAGGGTTAGGGTTAGGGTTAGGGTTAGGGCTAGGGTTAGGGTTAGGGTTAGGGTTAGGGTTAGGGTTAGGGTTAGGCCTGGGGTTAGGGCTAGGGTTAGGGTTAGGGCTAGGGTTAGGGTTAAGGTTAGGGTTAGGCCTGGGTTCACATTCATTTGAGTTTCTTGTAACATGATCTTCAGTTGAGGTCTTCTCTGGTGCTGTTCTTTGACGTTATGATTCAAGCAGCTAGTGTTGATATGATGGGCCTGGCTGGGGGCTTGCTGCCCACGGTGATCCCTTTCTTTTTTGTTGAAATATGTTGAAAATATTTTGTATGTTTGGTTGTGTATATTTGTGTTATTTGTTTCAGTGGTTGTGTGATTGTGTATATTTTCAATGTGTTTCAGTGGCTGTGTGATTGTGTATGTTTTCTGTATGTGACTGTTTACGATTATTTATTTCTCTCTGTTTTCACATAATTTCTCTACTGTCTCTGTTCTCACCTGCCTCTGCTGTCCCTCCCCGTCTCTCCCTCCCCGTCTCTCCCTCCCTCCCCGTCTCTCCCTCCCTGTCTCTCCCTCCCTCTCTCCCTCCCTCCCCGTCTCTCCCTCCCCGTCTCTCCCTCCCCGTCTCTCCCTCCCTCTCTCTCTCGGTTATGACTTAATTCCACAGGAGATATGGATGGCCAATGGTGGGACCATGCATCTTGGCATAGCGAGGCCTTGTCTATGGTATGACTACGAATGGAGCCCCCCCCGCCCTCTAAAATCTCACCTTTTCTCTGTTTTGATTTCAGCTGTGCATTTTTTTAAACAAAATTGTATTGACTTCATCCCAACCCCGTAGGCAGCAGTCAAAGGGGAAAAAATCTAAACCAATGAGCAGGCATTATTATTGGACACCAACTCTAATACTCTATCTGAGAGGCAAAACAAATCAAATCAAATTGTATTTGTCACACACACCAAATACAACAGGTGTAAATGCTTACTTACGAGCCCTTAACCGACAATGCAGTTTTAAGAAAAATAAAAGTTAAGATATTTTTTTTTACTAAATAAACTAAAGTTAAAAATGATCAAACAATAAGGATATACAGGGGTACCGGTACGCTGTGGGGGGTAGTCCTGGAAGAGGATGTGGAACTTGGACCCCAAGGTAAAGACTCAACCCGAAACAAGGCCAGTCAGAATAGCTGTAGTGAGAAGTTGTAGGTTATACCTGCCTATTGTAAAGTGCTTTCTACATTACTCACTACAAATACTACAACCCACTACAACAACAACAACAATCCTCTACTACTTACTGTAACGCTCGTCTGAAGAAGTAGACCAAGGTGCAGCGTGGTAAGTGTTCATGATCTTTAATTACTCAGAACACCAAACAAAAAAAAGAATAACGAACGTCACGTTCTGCAGGCTTCACAGAGCTAACAAAAACAAGATCCCACAACATAGGTAGGAAAAAGGCTACCTTAGTATGATTCCCAATCAGAGACAACGATAGACAGCTGCCTCTGATTGGGAACCCTACCCGGCAAAAAATAAAGAAATACAAAACATAGAATGCCCACCCCACATCACACCCTGACCTAACTAAATAGAGAAATAAAACGGCTCTCAAAGGTCAGGGCGTGACACTACCACTACTGCCTTAATTTGTTGGACCCTGCAACCCACTATAGCCACTTATTCATTACAATTACTATAACCAACTACAACTACTTATTCACTACAATTTCTACAACCAACTACAACTAAAACTAAAACACACTACAGCTACTTACTCACAGCAATTACTGCAACCCACTACGATTACTACAACTCACTACATAACACGACCCGTTAAAACAGCTTACCCACTACAACTGTTTACTCACTGCAACTACTACAATTCACTACAACCCACTACAACTGTTTACTCACTATAACTACTACAACCAACTACAGCTACTTATTCACTACAACTACTTACTCATTACAACTAATACAACCCCCTACAACTACTACAGTATTAGTTTAGCAGGATTCTTTCTCTTCACAACTGGCTATGTGATTATTGCAGCTCAATGAGTGTAACTTCTGTTGACAATTTCGATACCTTTTGGAAACAAAACACATTTTATAAGGAGGATGGGATCCACCCAAATCATATGCATTCCTGGATCCTTTTCACAGCATTAGAATGCATGGCTGGTTACTGAATGAGACCCTCTATCTCCCTCCTCAACACTGTGGCTGGTTACTGAATGAGACCCTCTATCTCCCTCCTCAACACTGTGGCTGGTTACTGAATGAGACCCTCTATCTCCCTCCTCAACACTGTGGCTGGTTACTGAATGAGACCCTCTATCTCCCTCCTCAACACTGTGGCTGGTTACTGAATGAGACCCTCTATCTCCCTCCTCGACACTGTGGCTGGTTACTGAATGAGACCCTCTATCTCCCTCCTCAACACTGTGGCTGGTTACTGAATGAGACCCTCTATCTCCCTCCTCAACACTGTGGCTGGTTACTGAATGAGACCCTCTATCCCCCTCCTCAACACTGTGGCTGGTTACTGAATGAGACCCTCTATCCCCCTCCTCAACACTGTGGCTGGTTACTGAATGAGACCCTCTATCTCCCTCCTCAACACTGTGGCTGGTTACTGAATGAGACCCTCTATCCCCCTCCTCAACACTGTGGCTGGTTACTGAATGAGACCCTCTATCCCCCTCCTCAACACTGTGGCTGGTTACTGAATGAGACCCTCTATCTCCCTCCTCAACACTGTGGCTGGTTACTGAATGAGACCCTCTATCTCCCTCCTCAACACTGTGGCTGGTTACTGAATGAGACCCTCTATCTCCCTCCTCAACACTGTGGCTGGTTACTGAATGAGACCCTCTATCCCCCTCCTCAACACTGTGGCTGGTTACTGAATGAGACCCTCTATCTCCCTCCTCAACACTGTGGCTGGTTACTGAATGAGACCCTCTATCCCCCTCCTCAACACTGTGGCTGGTTACTGAATGAGACCCTCTATCTCCCTCCTCAACACTGTGGCTGGTTACTGAATGAGACCCTCTATCTCCCTCCTCAACACTGTGGCTGGTTACTGAATGAGACCCTCTATCCCCCTCCTCAACACTGTGGCTGGTTACTGAATGAGACCCTCTATCCCCCTCCTCAACACTGTGGCTGGTTACTGAATGAGACCCTCTATCCCCCTCCTCAACACTGTGGCTGGTTACTGAATGAGACCCTCTATCCCCCTCCTCAACACTGTGGCTGGTTACTGAATGAGACCCTCTATCTCCCTCCTCAACACTGTGGCTGGTTACTGAATGAGACCCTCTATCTCCCTCCTCAACACTGTGGCTGGTTACTGAATGAAACCCTCTATCTCCCTCCTCAACACTGTGGCTGGTTACTGAATGAGACCCTCTATCTCCCTCCTCAACACTGTGGCTGGTTACTGAATGAGACCCTCTATCTCCCTCCTCAACACCGTGGCTGGTTACTGAATGAGACCCTCTATCCCCCTCCTCAACACTGTGGCTGGTTACTGAATGAGACCCTCTATCTCCCTCCTCAACACTGTGGCTGGTTACTGAATGAGACCCTCTATCCCCCTCCTCAACACTGTGGCTGGTTACTGAATGAGACCCTCTATCCCCCTCCTCAACACTGTGGCTGGTTACTGAATGAGACCCTCTATCTCCCTCCTCAACACTGTGGCTGGTTACTGAATGAGACCCTCTATCTCCCTCCTCAACACTGTGGCTGGTTACTGAATGATACCCTCTATCCCCCTCCTCAACACTGTGGCTGGTTACTGAATGAGACCCTCTATCTCCCTCCTCAACACTGTGGCTGGTTACTGAATGAGACCCTCTATCTCCCTCCTCAACACTGTGGCTGGTTACTGAATGAGACCCTCTATCTCCCTCCTCAACACTGTGGCTGGTTACTGAATGAGACCCTCTATCTCCCTCCTCAACACTGTGGCTGGTTACTGAATGAGACCCTCTATCTCCCTCCTCAACACTGTGGCTGGTTACTGAATGAGACCCTCTATCCCCCTCCTCAACACTGTGGCTGGTTACTGAATGAGACCCTCTATCTCCCTCCTCAACACTGTGGCTGGTTACTGAATGAGACCCTCTATCTCCCTCCTCAACACTGTGGCTGGTTACTGAATGAGACCCTCTATCCCCCTCCTCAACACTGTGGCTGGTTACTGAATGAGACCCTCTATCCCCCTCCTCAACACTGTGGCTGGTTACTGAATGAGACCCTCTATCTCCCTCCTCAACACTGTGGCTGGTTACTGAATGAGACCCTCTATCCCCCTCCTCAACACTGTGGCTGGTTACTGAATGAGACCCTCTATCCCCCTCCTCAACACTGTGGCTGGTTACTGAATGAGACCCTCTATCTCCCTCCTCAACACTGTGGCTGGTTACTGAATGAGACCCTCTATCTCCCTCCTCAACACTGTGGCTGGTTACTGAATGATACCCTCTATCCCCCTCCTCAACACTGTGGCTGGTTACTGAATGAGACCCTCTATCTCCCTCCTCAACACTGTGGCTGGTTACTGAATGAGACCCTCTATCCCCCTCCTCAACACTGTGGCTGGTTACTGAATGAGACCCTCTATCCCCCTCCTCAACACTGTGGCTGGTTACTGAATGAGACCCTCTATCCCCCTCCTCAACACTGTGGGAAGTTACTGTTTTCAGCCTGGTGGTCATTTTCTTAATTAAACCAAGTCCTTGCTCTTTCCCTACTCTCTATCTTCCTCCTCTCTCTCTCTCTTCCTCCTTTCTCTCTCTCTTTTCCTACTCCCCTCTCTCTCTTTCTCTGCATGTTTTCCAGTGCATGCTTCTCCATCTACCCACCACTGCTGTGGTCACACAAACTCTTAAATCACATGCCAATGGCTATATGAATGACCACTTCTCCTGTGTCATCACAGCATTTAAAATGCATGACAGTTGGATTTGTTACACAGTGTAATATACTGCCTATACAGACTTTACAGCACATGAGACAGCACAGTGTAATACAACGTATACAGACTTTACAGCACATGAAGACAGCAAAGCAAGCTTTCATAGGGTTTTTCCTATACTCATCATGACAGATGCTGTGGTTATACTGATGTACCTGGATAGAGCACCATTTGACACCAAATTCCAATGTCTCTTGATCTAAGTTTATGTAATCACGATGCATCACATGTAATATGGCCTCCACCCTTCTTTCTGTTGAGTATGTTCTTCTATATTATATTCTTGTTCTAATGTTTTGTTCTTGAAACATGAGAAGCCTACTTGTTGTTAAACACAACATGTGTGTTGTGTTTGACCTCGTAGCACCCGATGACATGGCAACCGTCCAAAGATGGCGAGCGCCTGATAGGGCGGATTATACTAAACAAGAGGATGAAGGATGGAACGGTGCCCCGAGACACCGGAGCTCTGCTGGGACTCAAGGTAAGCCCTGATCCTGGACCTGCTCCTAACCCTAACCCGTAGACACCGGAGCTCTGCTGGGACTCAAGGTAAGCCCTGATCCTGGACCTGCTCCTAACCCTAACCCGTAGACACAAGAGCTCTGCTGGGACTCAAGGTAAGCCCTGATCCTGGACCTGCTCCTAACCCTAACCCGTAGACACCGGAGCTCTGCTGGGACTCAAGGTAAGCCCTGATCCTGGACCTGCTCCTAACCCTAACCCGAGACACCGGAGCTCTGCTGGGACTCAAGGTAAGCCCTGATCCTGGACCTGCTCCTAACCCTAACCCGTAGACACAAGAGCTCTGCTGGGACTCAAGGTAAGCCCTGATCCTGGACCTGCTCCTAACCCTAACCCGTAGACACCGGAGCTCTGCTGGGACTCAAGGTAAGCCCTGATCCTGGACCTGCTCCTAACCCTAACCCGTAGACACAAGAGCTCTGCTGGGACTCAAGGTAAGCCCTCATCCTGGACCTGCTCCTAACCCTAACCCGTAGACACAAGAGCTCTGCTGGGACTCAGGATATGGGGACGATATCTGGGCTGACTCTAATAAAATGTTATTGGTCACATGAGCCGAACACAACAGGTGTAGACTTTACATGAAATGCTTACTTATGAGCCCATTTCCCAACAGTGCAGAGTTAATAAAAAAGTAAAACATTTGCTAAATAAACTATTTAAACATTGAGGGAATTATATTTGAGTTAGAAAATGTTGTTCAAATGATAGGTAAGATATACAAAACCTTGCAGTGAGTCTATCCAGCTGACAATCTTTTAGAAAATAATATTAACTATTGGAACCAAGACTTAAAAATAACTGATGTTGGTTCAAGATGGAGGGAAAGTTGGAGTGTAACAAAATTACAGTTAACAAAAATGTAGTGGGTTGGGGCAGGGTGATGTAGTTGATGTGGAGATGGGAGTGTGTTAGTGGGTCTGGGCAGGGTGATGTAGTTGATGTGGAGATGGGAGTGTGTTAGTGGGTCTGGGCAGGGTGATGTAGTTGATGTGGAGATGGGAGTGTGATAGTGGGTCTGGGCAGGGTGATGTAGTTGATGTGGAGATGGGAGTGTGTTAGTGGGTCTGGG
Organism: Salvelinus alpinus; assembly: GCF_045679555.1. Lineage (NCBI taxonomy): Eukaryota > Metazoa > Chordata > Actinopteri > Salmoniformes > Salmonidae > Salvelinus > Salvelinus alpinus. Next base: position 5,567,487 of record NC_092114.1, read on the forward strand.
CAGGGTGATGTAGTGGGTCTGGGCAGGGTGATGTAGTTGATGTGGAGATGGGAGTGTGTTAGTGGGTCGGGGCAGGGTGATGTAGTGGGTCTGGGCAGGGTGATGTAGTTGATGTGGAGATGGGAGTGTGTTAGTGGGTCTGGGCAGGGTGATGTAGTGGGTCTGGGCAGGGTGATGTAGTTGATGTGGAGATGGGAGTGTGTTAGTGGGTCTGGGCAGGGTGATGTAGTTGATGTGGAGATGGGAGTGTGTTAGTGGGTCTGGGCAGGGTGATGTAGTTGATGTGGAGATGGGAGTGTGATAGTGGGTCTGGGCAGGGTGATGTAGTGGGTCTGGGCAGGGTGATGTAGTTGATGTGGAGATGGGAGTGTGTTAGTGGGTCTGGGCAGGGTGATGTAGTTGATGTGGAGATGGGAGTGTGTTAGTGGGTCTGGGCAGGGTGATGTAGTTGATGTGGAGATGGGAGTGTTTTAGTGGGTCGGGGCAGGGTTAGGGTTAGGGTTAGGGTTAAAAAATGAAAAATAAAAAATAACAAGGCTATATAGATGGAGTACCAGGTAATAACATGGCTATATAGATGGAGTACCAGGTAATAACATGGCTATATACAGGGAGTACCGGGTAATAACATGGCTATATACAGGGAGTACCGGGTAATAACATGGCTATATACAGGGAGTACCAGGTAATAACATGGCTATATAGATGGAGTACCAGGTAATAACATGGCTATATACAGGGAGTACCAGGTAATAACATGGCTATATACCGGGAGTACCAGGTAATAACATGGCTATATAGAGGGAGTACCAGGTAATAACACGGCTATATACAGGGAGTACCAGGTAATAACATGGCTATATAGATGGAGTACTAGGTAATAACACGGCTATATACAGGGAGTACCAGGTAATAACATGGCTATAATCAGGGAGTACCGGGTAATAACATGGCTATATACAGCTATATAGGTGATGCAGCCAGTCAAGATGCTCTCAATGGTTCAGCTGTAGAACTTCTTGAGGATCTGAGGCCCCATGCCAAATCGTTTCAACCTCCTGAGGGGGAAGAGGCTTTGTCGTGCCTTCTTCACGACTGTCTTGGTGTGTTTGGACCATTCTAGGTTGTTGTTGATGTGGACACCAAGGAATTTGAAGCTCTCAACCTGCTCCACTACAGCCCCTTCGATGAGAATGGGGACGTGCTCAGTGCTCCTTTTCCTGTAGTCCACAATCATCTACTTAGTCTTGGTTACGTTGAGGGATAGGTTGTTATTCTGGCACCACCCGGCCAGGTCTCTGACCTCCTCCCTATAGGCTGTCTCATCGTTGTCGGTGATCAGGCCTACCACTGTTGTGTCATCAGCAAACTTAATGATGGTGTTGGAGTCGTGCCTGTCCATGCAGTCGTGGGTGAACAGGGAGTACAGGAGGGGACTGAGCACGCACCCCTGGACAGCTCCAGTGTTGAGGATCAGCGTGGCAGATGTGTTGCTACCTACCCTCACCACCTGGGGGCGGCCCGCCAGGAAGTCCAGTGTTCCTTTTGTCCAGGTGGGAAAGGGCAGTGTGGAGTGCAATAGAGATTGCATCATCTGTGGATCTGTTTGGGCGGTATGCAAATTGGAGTGGTTCTAGGGTTTCTGGGATAAAGGTGTTGATGTGAGCCATTACCAGTCTTTCAAAGCACTTCATGGCTACGGACGTGAGTCATTTAGGCAGGTTGCCTTTGTGTTCTTGGGCACAGGGTCTATGGTGGTCTGCTTGAAGCATGTTAGTATTACAGACTCAATCAGGTTTCATGTTGAAAATGTCAGTGAAGACACCTGCCAGTTGGTCAGCACATGCACGGAACACACGTCCTGATAATTTGTCTGGCCCCGCAGCCTTGTGTATATTGACCTGTTTAAAGGTCTTACTCACGTCGGCTACGGAGAGCGTCATCACACAGTCGTCCGGAACAGCTGATGTTCTCATGCATGCCTCAGTGTTGCTTGCCTCGAAGCGAGCATAGAAGTGATTTAGCTCGTCTGATAGGCTTGTGTCACTGGGCAGCTCGCGACTGTGCTTCCCTTTGCAGTCTGTAATAGTTTGCAAGCCCTGCCACACCCGACAAGCGTCGGAGCCGGTGTAGTATGATTCAATTTTAGCCCTGTATTGACCCTTTGCCTGTTTGATGGTTCGTCGCAGGCCATAGCGGGATTTCTTGTAAGCTTCCGGGCTAGAGTCCCGCACCTTGAAAGTGGCAGCTCTTCGCTTTAGCTCAGTGCGAATGTTGCCTGTAATCCATGGCTTCTGGTTGGGGTATGTACGTACAGTCACTGTGGGGATGACGTCCTCAATGCACTCATTGATAAATCCAGTGACTGATGTGGTGTATTCCTCAATGTCATCAGAAAGAATCCCGGAATATGTTCCAGTCTGTGATAGCAAAACAGTCCTGTAGTTTAGCATCTGCTTCATCTGACAATTTTTTTATAGACCGAGTCACTTGTGCTTCCTGCTTTAATTTTAGCTTGTAAGCAGGAACCAGGAGGATAGAGTTGTGGTTGGATTTACCAAATGGAGGGCAAGGGAGAGCTCTGTACGCATCTCTGTGTGTGGAGTACAGGTGATCTAGATTTTTCCCCCCCTCTGGTTGCACATTTAACATGTTGATAGAGATTGGTAGAACTGATTTAAGTTTCCCTGCATTAAAGTCTCCGGCCACTAGGAGCGCCGCCTCTGGGTGAGTGGTTTGCTGTTTGCTTATTTCCTTATACAGCTGGCTTAGTGCGGTCTTAGTGCCGGCATCTGTCTGTGGTGGTAAATAAACAGCCACGGAAAGTATAGCTGAGAACTCTCTGGCAAGTAGTGTGGCCTGCAATTTATCATAATATACTCTACGTCAGGCGAGCAAAATCTAGAGACTTCCTTAGATTTCGTGCACCAGCTGTTGTTTACAAATATGCACAGACCACCCGCCCTGGTCTTACCGGAGTGTGCTGTTCTATCCTGCCGGTGCAGCATGTATCCTTGCTAGCTGAATATCCATGACGTCATTCAGCCACGATTCCGTGAAACATAGGATATTACAGTTTTTGATGTCCCGTTGGTAGGATATTCGTAATCGTACCTCGTCTAGTTTATTGTCCAATGATTGCACGTTGGCAAGTAATATTGACGGTAACGGCAGCTTTCCTAGTTGCCTTCTGCGGGTCCGGATGAGGCATCCGGCTCTTCTGCCTCTTCCTTTTGCGAATAATTGGGATGTCTGTTTGGAGAATGTCGTGTGAGTCCTGCTTGCTGCTGTTGTTGTTGAAAAAATATTTGTCTAATCCGAGGTGAGTGATCGCTGCCCTGATACCTAGAAGCTCTTTTCTGCCGTAAAATACGGTTGCAGAAACATTATGTACAAAATAATTTAGAAATATCGCGAAAAACCCCCACATAATAACACAATTGGTTAGGAGACCATAAAACGGCGGCCATCTCCTCCGGCGCCATTTTCTCTGAATCCGCCCTGGCTGTCAATTAACTTCTGGGCCACATCCTGACTGATGGCAGCCCATTCTAGCATAATCAATGCTTGGAGTTTGTCAGAATTTGTGGATTTTTGTTTGTCCACCTGCCTCTTGAGGATTGACCACAAGTTCTCAATGGGATTAAGGTCTGGCAAGTTTCCTGGCCGTGGACCCAAAATGTTGATGTTTTGTTCCCCGAGCCACTTAGTTATCACTTTTGCCTCATGGCAAGCTGCTCCATCATGCTGGAAAAGGCATTATTCGTCACCAAACTGTTCCTGGATGGTTGGGAGAAGTTGCTCTCTGATGATGTGTTGGTACCATTCTTTATTCATGGCTGTGTTATTACACAAAATTGTGAGTGAGCCCACTCCCTTGGCTGAGAAGCAACCCCACACATGAATGGTCTCAGGTAGCTTTACTGTTGGCATGACACAGGACTGATGGTAGCGCTCACCTTGTCTTCTCCGGACAAGCTTTTTTCCGGAAGGCTCAAACAATCGGAAAGGGGATTCATCAGAGAAAATGACTTCCCCCATGTCCTCAGCAGTCCAATCCCTGTACCTTTTGCAGCATATCAGTCTGTCCCTGATGTTTTTCCGGGAGAGAAGTGGCTTCTTTGCTGCCCTTCTTGACACCAGGCCATCCTCCAAAAGTCTTCGCCTCACTGTGCGTGCAGATGCACTCACACCTGCCTGCTGCCATTCCTGAAGAAGCTCTGTACTGGTGGTGCCCCGATTCCGCAGCTGAATCAACTTTAGGAGACGGTCCTGGCGCTTGCTGTACTTTCTTGGGCGACCCTGAAGCCTTCTTCACAACAGTTGAACTGCTCTCCTGGAAGTGCTTGATGAGCCGATAAATGGTTGATTTAGGTGCAATCTGACTGGCAGCAATATCCGTGCCTGTGAAGCCCTTTTTGTGCAAAGCAATGATGACGGCACGTGTTTCCTTGCAGGTAACCATGGTTGACAGAGGAAGAACAATGATTCCAAGCACCAATCTCCCTTTGAAGCTTCCAGTCTGTTATTCGAACTCAATCAGCATGTCAAAGTTATCTCCAGCCTTGTCCTCATCAACACTCACACCTGTGTTAACGAGAGAATCACTGACATGATGTCAGCTGGTCCTTTTGTGGCAGGGCTGAAATGCATTGGAAATGTTTTTTGGGGATTCAGTTCATTTGCATGGCAAAGAGGGACTTTGCAATTAATTGCATTTCATCTGATCACTCTTCATAACATTCTGGAGTATATGCAAATTTCCATCATACAAACTGAGGCAGCAGACTTTGTGAAAATGTATATTTTTGTAACGGCAGCCTTCCCTCTCTTCACTAGAAGAGGGGGTGTAACAGGGATCAGACCAACACGCAGCGTAGCCAGTGCTCAACATGTTTAATTAAACGAATAAACAGTGAACACTTACAAATACAAAATAACAAAATGTGGCAAACCGATACAGCCCTATCTGGTGCAGAGAAAACACAGAGACAGGAAACAACCACCCACAAATCCCCAACACAAAACAAGCCACCTATATATGATTCCCAATCAGGGACAACGATTGACAGCTGCCTCTGATTGAGAACCATATTAGGCCGAACACAGAAACAGACAAACTAGACACACAACATAGAATGCCCACCCAGCTCACGTCCTGACCAACACTAAAACAAGCACAACACACAAGAACTATGGTCAGAACGTGATAGTACCCCCCTCCTGAGGTGCGGACTCCGAACGCACCCCCTAAAACTCAAGGGGAGGGTCTGGGTGGGCATCTGTCCGCGGTGGCGGCTCCGGCGCTGGACGAGGACACCACTCCACCATTGTCTTTGTCCCCCTCCTTAGCGTCCTTTGAGTGGCGACCCTCGCCCCCGACCCTGGTCTAGGAACCTTCACAAAGGTCCCCCCTAGATTGAGGAGATAACTCAGGACAGAGAGGTAGCTCAGGACAGAGAGGTAGCTCAGGACAGAGAGGTAGCTCAGGACAGAGGGGTAGCTCAGGACAGAGGGGTAGCTCAGGACACAGGGGCAGCTCCGGACTGAATGGCAGCTCCGGACTGAATGGCAGCTCCGGACTGAATGGCAGCTCCGGACTGAATGGCAGCTCATGACTGAATGGCAGCTCATGACTGGAGGGCAGCTCATGACTGGAGGGCAGCTCATGACTGGAGGGCAGCTCATGACTGGAGGGCAGCTCATGACTGGAGGGCAGCTCATGACTGGAAGGCAGCTCATGACTGGAAGGCAGCTCATGACTGGAGGGCAGCTCATGACTGGAAGGCGGCTCATGACTGGAAGGCGGCTCTGGCGGCTCCTGACTGGCTGGCGGCTCTGGCGGCTCCTGACTGGCTGGCGGCTCTGGCGGCTCCTGACTGGCTGGCGGCTCTGGCGGCTCCTGACTGGTTGGCGGCTCTGGCGGCTCCTGACTGGCTGGTGGCTCTGGCGGCTCCTGACTGGCTGGCGGCTCTGGCGGCTCCTGACAGACGGGCGGCTCTAGCGGCTCGGGACAGACGGGCGGCTCTAACGGCTCGGGACAGACGGGCGGCTCAGATGGCGCTGGGCAGACGGATGGCTCAGATGGCGCTGGGCAGACGGATGGCTCAGATGGCGCTGGGCAGACGGATGGCTCAGATGGCGCTGGGCAGACGGATGGCTCAGACGGCGCTGGGCAGGCAGGCAGCTCAGACGGCGCTGGGCAGGCAGGCAGCTCAGACGGCGCTGGGCAGACAGGCAGTGCACGCGGCGTTGGACAATCGGCCGACTCTGACCTGCTGAGGCGCACAGTAGGCCTGGTGCGTGGTGCCGGAACTGGTGGTACCGGACTGGAGACACGCACCTCAAGGCTAGTGCAGGGAGCAGGAACAGGGCACACTGGACTCTCGAGGCGCACTATAGGCCTGGTGCGTGGTTCCGGCACTGGTGGTACCGGGCTGAGGGCACGCACCTCAGGGCGAGTGCGGGGAGAAGGAACAGTGCGTACAGGGCTCTGGAGACGCACAGGAGGCTTGGTGCGTGGTGCCGGAACTGGAGGTACTGGGCTGGAGACACGCACCATAGGGAGAGTGCGTGGAGGAGGAACAGAGTTCTGGAGACGCACAGGAAGCCTGGTGTGTGGTGTAGGCACTGGTGGTACTGGGCTGGGGCGGGAAGGTGGCGCCGGATATACCGGACCGTGAAGGCGTACAGGAGCTCTTAAGCACCGAGCCTGCCCAACCTTACCTGGTTTAATGCTCCCCGTAGCCAGGCCAGTGCGGAGAGGTGGAATAGCCCGCACTGGGCTGTGCTGGCGAACCGGGGACACCATACGTAAGGCTGGTGCCATGTACACCGGCCCGAGGAGACGCACTGGAGACCAGATGTGTTGAGCCGGCTTCATGTTACCTGGCTCGATGCCCACTCTAGCCCGGCCGATACGTGGAGCTGGAATGTACCGCACCGGGCTAAGCACACGTACAGGAGACACCGTGCGCTCTTCCGCATAACACGGTGTCTGCCCGTACTCCCGCTCTCCACGGTAAGCATGGGAAGTGGGCGCAGGTTTCCTACCTGACCTCGCCACACCACCCTTTATCCCCCCCCCAATAAATTTTTGGGGTTTCTTCTCGGGCTTCCTGGCCAGCCGTGTTCCCTCATAACACCGGTTCCCCTTCTCAGCTGCTTTCGCTCTCCTAGCTGCCTCCACCTGTTCCCATGGAAGGCGATCCTTACCAGCCAGGATCTCCTCCCATGTGTAGCAACCCTTTCCGTCCAACACGTCCTCCCAAGTCCATTTCTCCTGGTCCCGCTGCTGCTGCTGCCGCTGCTGCCCGTTGCTACGCTGCTTGGTCTGAAATTGGTGGGTGGTTCTGTAACGGCAGCCTTCCCTCTCTTCACTAGAAGAGGGGGTGTAACAGGGATCAGACCAACACGCAGCGTAGCCAGTGCTCAACATGTTTAATTAAACGAATAAACAGTGAACACTTACAAATACAAAATAACAAAATGTGGCAAACCGATACAGCCCTATCTGGTGCAGAGAAAACACAGAGACAGGAAACAACCACCCACAAATCCCCAACACAAAACAAGCCACCTATATATGATTCCCAATCAGGGACAACAATTGACAGCTGCCTCTGATTGAGAACCATATTAGGCCGAACACAGAAACAGACAAACTAGACACACAACATAGAATGCCCACCCAGCTCACGTCCTGACCAACACTAAAACAAGCACAACACACAAGAACTATGGTCAGAACGTGACAATTTTACTGAGTATAATGTATAGTGATGTATACTGAGATGTACACTGATTATAATGTATAGTGATGTATACTGAGGTGTATAATGTATTGTGATGTATACTGAGACATATACTGAGTATAATGTATAGTGATGTATACTGAGCTATATACTGAGTATAATGTATAGTGATGTATACTGAAATGTATACTGATTATAATATATAGTGATGTATACTGAGATATATACTGAGTATAATGTATATTGATGTATACTGATTATAATCACCATCTGCACATCTATCATTTCAGTGTTAATCTGCTAAATTGTAATTACTTTGCTACTATGGCCTATTTATTGCCTTACCTTCTCACGCCATTTGCACACACTGTATATAGACTTTCTTTTTTCTATGTGTTATTGACTGTACGCTTGTTTATTCCATGTGTAACTGTGTTGTTGTTTGTGTCGCTTTGCTTTATCTTGGCCAGGTCGCAGTTGTAAATGAGAACTTGTTCTCAAATAGCTTTCCTGGTTAAATAAAGGTTAAATAAAAAAATAACAAAAATGAATGTATAGTGATATATACTGATTATAATGTATAGTGATGTATACTGATTATAATGTATAGGGATGTATACTGATATATATACTGATATATATACTGATTATAATGTATAGTGATGTATACTGATTATAATGTATAGTGATGTATAGTGATATATATACTGATTATAATGTATAGTGATGTATACTGATATATATACCGATTATAATGTATAGTGATGTATACTGATATATATACTGATTATAATGTATAGCAGTACCCAATGGTCATACTTGAGTAAAGTATAGATACCTTAATAGAACGTTACTCAAGTAAAAGTAAAAGTCACCCAGTAAAATACTACTTGAGTTAAAGTCTAAAAGTATTTGGTTCTAAATATAATTAAGTATCAAAAGTAAATGTATAAATCATTTCAAATTCCTTCTATTAAGCAAAGCATTTTCTTGTTTTTAAAATGTATGGATATCCAGGGGCACACTCCAACACAGACATAATTTACAGATATCCAGGGACACACTCCAACACTCAGACATAATTTACAGATATCCAGGGACACACTCCAACACTCAGACATCATTTACAGATATCCAGGGGAACACTCCATCACTCAGACATAATTTACAGATATCCAGGGACACAATCCAACACTCAGACATCATTTACAGATATCCAGGGACACACTCCAACACTCAGGCATCATTTACAGATATCCAGGGGAACACTCCAACACTCAGACATAATTTACAGATATCCAGGGACACACTCCAACACTCAGACATCATTTACAGATATCCAGGGACACAATCCAACACTCAGACATCATTTACAGATATCCAGGGACACACTCCAACACTCAGGCATCATTTACAGATATCCAGGGGAACACTCCAACACTCAGACATCATTTACAGATATCCAGGGGAACACTCCAACACTCAGACATCATTTACAGATATCCAGGGGAACACTCCATCACTCAGACATAATTTACAGATATCCAGGGGAACACTCCAACACTCAGACATCATGTACAGATAGCCAGGGGAACACTCCAACACTCAGGCATCATTTACAGATAGCCAGGGGAACACTCCAACACTCAGACATCATTTACAGATATTCAGATATCCAGGGGCACAATCCAACACTCAGAAATCATTTACAGATATCCAGGGACACACTCCAACACTCAGACATCATTTACAGATAGCCAGGGGCACACTCCAACACTCAGACATCATTTACAGATATCCAGGGACACACTCCAACACTCAGACATCATTTACAGATATCCAGGGGAACACTCCATCACTCAGACATAATTTACAGATATCCAGGGGCACACTCCAACACTCAGACATCATTTACAGATATCCAGGGGCACACTCCAACACTCAGACATCATTTACAGATATCCAGGGACACACTCCAACACTCAGACATCATTTACAGATATCCAGGGACACACTCCAACACTCAGGCATCATTTACAGATAGCCAGGGGAACACTCCAACACTCAGACATCATTTACAGATATCCAGGGACACACTCCAACACTCAGACATCATTTATAGATATTCAGATATCCAGGGGCACACTCCAATACTCAGACATAATTTACAGATATCCAGGGACACACTCCAACACTCAGATATCATTTACAGATATCCAGGGGAACACTCCATCACTCAGACATAATTTACAGATATCCAGGGGCACACTCCAACACTCAGACATCATTTACAGATATCCAGGGGCACACTCCAACACTCAGACATCATTTACAGATATCCAGGGACACACTCCAACACTCAGACATCATTTACAGATATCCAGGGACACACTCCAACACTCAGGCATCATTTACAGATAGCCAGGGGAACACTCCAACACTCAGACATCATTTACAGATATCCAGGGACACACTCCAACACTCAGACACCATTTACAGATATCCAGGGGAACACTCCAACACTCAGACATCATTTATAGATATTCAGATATCCAGGGGCACACTCCAATACTCAGACATAATTTACAGATATCCAGGGACACACTCCAACACTCAGATATCATTTACAGATATCCAGGGGAACACTCCATCACTCAGACATAATTTACAGATATCCAGGGGCACACTCCAACACTCAGACATCATTTACAGATATCCAGGGGCACACTCCAACACTCAGACATCATTTACAGATATCCAGGGACACACTCCAACACTCAGACATCATTTACAGATATCCAGGGACACACTCCAACACTCAGACATCATTTACAGATATCCAGGGGCACACTCCAACACTCAGACATCATGTACAGATAGCCAGGGGAACACTCCATCACTCAGACATCATGTACAGATAGCCAGGGGAACACTCCAACACTCAGACATCATGTACAGATAGCCAGGGGAACACTCCAACACTCAGACATCATTTACATATATCCAGGGACACACTCCAACACTCAGACATAATTTACAGATATCCAGGGACACACTCCAACACTCAGACATCATTTACAGATATCCAGGGACACACTCCAACACTCAGACATTATTTACAGATAGCCAGGGGCACACTCCAACACTCAGACATCATTTACAGATATCCAGATATCCAGGGACACACTCCAACACTCAGACATCATTTACAGATATCCAGGGGCACACTCCAACACTCAGACATCATTTACAGATAGCCAGGGGCACACTCCAACACTCAGACATCATTTACAGATAGCCAGGGGCACACTCCAACACTCAGACATCATTTACAGATATCCAGGGGCACACTCCAACACTCAGACATTATTTACAAAAGATGCATTTTGTCCGCCAGATCAGAGACAGAAGGGATGACCATGTTTTGTCTTGATAAGTGTGTGAATTTGACCATTTTCCTGTCCTGCTAAGCATTCAAAATGTAACGAGTACTTTTGGGTGTCAGGTAAATGTAAGGAGTAAAAAGTACATTATTTTATTTAGGACAGTAGCGAAGTAAAATTAAAAGTTGTCAAAATATAAATAGTCAAGTAAAGTACAGATACCCCAAAAAACTACTTTAGTCGTACTTTAAAGCATTTTTACTTAAGTACTTTACACCACTGATGTATAGTGATGTACAGTATATCACAAAAGTGAGTACACCCCTCACATTTTTGTAAATATTTGAGTATATCTTTTCATGTGACAACACTGAAGAAATGACACTTTGCTACAATGTAAAGTAGTGAGTGTACAGCTTGTATAACAGTGTACATTTGCTGTCCCCTCAAAATAACTCAACACACAGCCATTAATGTCTAAACCGCTGGCAACAAAAGTGAGTACACCCCTAAGTGAAAATGTCCAAATTGGGCCCAAAGTGTCAATATTTTGTGTGGCCACCATCATTTTCCACCACTGCCTTAACCCTCTTGGGCATGGAGTTCACCAGAGCTTCACAGGTTGCCACTGGAGTCCTCTTCCACTCCTCCATGACGACATCACGGAGTTGGTGGATGTTAGAGACCTTGCACTCCTCCACCTTCCGTTTGAGGATGCCCCACAGATGCTCAATAGGGTTTAGGTCTGGAGACATGCTTGGCCAGTCCATCACCTTTACCCTCAGCTTTTTTAGCAAGGCAGTGGTCGTCTTGGAGGTGTGTTTGGGGTCGTTATCATGTTGGAATACTGCCCTGCGGCCCAGTCTCCGAAGGGAGGGGATCATGCTCTGCTTCAGTATGTCACAGTACATGTTGGCATTCATGGTTCCCTCAATGAACTGTAGCTCCCCAGTGCCGGCAGCACTCATGCAGCCCCAGACCATGACAGTCCCACCACCATGCTTGACTGTAGGCAAGACACACTTGTCTTTGTACTCCTCACCTGGTTGCCGCCACACACGCTTGACACCATCTGAACCAAATAAGTTTATCTTGGTCTCATCAGACCACAGGACATGGTTCCAGTAATCCATGTCCTTAGTCTGCTTGTCTTCAGCAAACTGTTTGCGGGCTTTCTTGTGCATCATCTTTAGAAGAGGCTTCCTTCTGGGACGACAGCCATGCAGACCAATTTGATGCAGTGTACGGTGTATGGTCTGAGCACTGACAGGCTGACCCCCCACCCCTTCAACCTCTGCAGCAATGCTGGCAGCACTCATACGTCTATTTCCCAAAGACAACCTCTGGATATGACGCTGAGCACGTGCACTCAACTTCTTTGGTCGACCATGGCGAGGCCTGTTCTGAGTGGAACCTGTCCAGTTAAACCGTTGTATGGTCTTGGCCATCGTGCTGCAGCTCAGTTTCAGGGTCTTGGCAATCTTCTTATAGCCCAGGCCATCTTTATGTAGAGCAACAACTTTTTTTCAGATCCTCAGAGAGTTCTTTGCCATGAGGTGCCATGTTGAACTTCCAGTGACCAGTCAGTATGAGGGAGTGTGAGAGCGATGACACCAAATTTAACACACCTGCTCCCCATTCACACCTGAGACCTTGTAACGCTAACGAGTCACATGACACCGGGGAGGGAAAATGGCTAAGTGGGCCCAATTTGGACATTTTCACTTAGGGGTGTACTCACTTTTGTTGCCAGCGGTTTAGACATTAATGGCTGTGTGTTGAGTTATTTTGAGGGGACAGCAAATTTACACTGTTATACAAGCTGTTCACTCACTACTTTACATTGTAGCAAAGTGTCATTTCTTCAGTGTTGTCACATGAAAAGATATACTCAAATATTTACAGAAATGTGAGGGGTGTACTCACTTTTGTGATATACTGTATACTGAGATGTATACTGAGTACAATGTATAGTGATGACTGAACATGTCTGTGTCTAACAGGTGGTTGGAGGAAAGATGATGGATTCTGGTCGACTTTGTGCTTTCATCACTAAAGTGAAGAGAGGAAGTCTAGCAGATACTGTTGGTCACCTTCGACCAGGTACACACCTGCTCACACTGATGATGTCAAGAGTACATACTGTCTCACACTGATGATGTCATGAGTAGACACTGGCTCACACTGATGATGTCATGAGCAATACAATAGTTAATATTGATGATGTCATGAGTAATACACTGGTTCATATTGATGATGTCATGAGTAGACACTTGCTCATTCTAAATATGTAACTAGTACATGCTGACTCACAATGATGATGTCACGAGTACACACTGTCACACAATGTCTCATACTGATGATGTCATGAGTACAGACTGGCTCCCACTGATGATGTCATGAGTACACGCTTTCTCATACTGATGATGCAATTCGTCTTTTTAGCTGCCATTACCCTTGTCTGACCAATCATATTTGTACACACCATAAACACTTCTCATATTCAATCATATTTGTACACTGCATGAATATTTCAATGTCACTCCTCTCTTTCTTTCTGCAGTGTGCTGTGTTAACGGATCCTCTCTCTCTCTTCAGGAGATCAGGTTCTTGAATGGAATGGGAGGGTCCTACAAGGAGCAACATTCAAGGAAGTTTATAATGTCATTCTAGAATCCAAGCCAGACCCCCAAGTGGAGCTGGTTGTGTCCCGTCCCATACGGTGAGTTCAGTTCTAACACAACTATGGAAAATGACCTTTCAAGTTGTGAATACATGTACTTAGTCTAAGGATGTGTGACTCTCAGCTTGGTTTCGCACTACCCCTGTATGCCCTTAATGACTTGTGGAGTGGTACAGTGCCTTCCGAAAGTATTCATACCTTGACTTACTCCATATTTTGTTGTGTTACAGCCTTAATTTAAAATTGATTAAATATGTTTTCTTTTCTCACCCATCTACACAAAATATCCCATAATTATAAAGTGAAAACTTGTTTTAGAATCACCTTTGGCAGCGATTATAGCTGTGAGTCTTTTTGGGTAAGATCTTTACACACCTGGTTTGCACATTATTCTTTTTTAAATTCTTCAAGCTCTGTCAAGTTGGTTGTTGATTATCGCTAGACAACCATTTTCAGGTCTTGCCATAGATTTTCAAGACAATTTAAGTGAAAACTCGAACTAGGCCACTCAGGAACATTCAATGTCATCTTTATTCATTTAAATTTCACATTTATTTAACCTTTATTTAACTATGCAAGTTTGTAAGCAACTCCCGTGTCTGAATTAATCTCCCATTGTCTGTTGGAAAGCAGACTGAACCAGGTTATGCATTTGCTTAGCTCTATTAAATTGTACTTTAATTTGAAAACATTCCCTAGTCCTTGCTGATAACAAGCATACCCATAACACGATGTAGCAACCACCATGCTTGAAAATATGAGGAGTGGTAGTCAGTGATGTGTTGGCTTTGCCCCAAACACACTTTGTATTCAGGACATAAAGTTCATTTATTTGCCACATTTTTGGTACCTAATTCAAACAGGATGCATGTTTTTGGAACATTTTTATTCTGTACAGGCTTCCTTCTTTTCACACTGTCATTTGGTTTACTATTGTGGAGTAACTACAATGTTGTTGATCCATCCTCAGTGTTTTCCTATCACAGCCTTTAAACTCTGTAATAAATTATACATAGTTCCACTTTGACATTATGGGAAGGACAGTGACACAACCTCTCAATTTAATCAATTTTAAATTCAGACTGTAAAATAACAACATGAGGAATAAGTCAAGGGGTGTCAATACTTTCTGAAGGCCCTGTAGAAATATATTTTCAAATCAAATGGTTTTCACTATATGCTTGGTAAACAACAGGTTTTCACTACATGCTTGGTAAACAACAGGTGTGGACTAACAGTGAAAATGTTTATTCATTTTATTCCCCCGTCTCAGGATAATTTTATTAATGGTATCTCTGACAAAATATGAAAGTTAACATAAATGTTTACATAAAGGTTCAAAGCAGAAAATTAGTCCCTGTCATTGAAAGCTGTGAAAATATGTTATGTACTAATAGGTCTTGTGTAAGTTGTTTTGAATCACACCGTCACTCAGCTCCACAGATAACATCCCAGCTTCAATCCTCAGCTCCACAGATAACATCCCAGCTTCAATCCTCAGCTCCACAGATAACATCCCAGCTTCACTCCCTCAGCTCCACAGATAAAATCCCAGCTTCAGTCCCTCAGCTCCACAGATAACATCCCAGCTTCAGTCCCTAAGCTCCACAGATAACATCCCAGCTTCAGTCCCTAAGCTCCACAGATAAAATCCCAGCTTCAGTCCCTCAGCTCCACAGATAACATCCCAGCTTCAATCCTCAGCTCCACAGATAACATCCCAGCTTCAGTCCCTCAGCTCCACAGATAACATCCCAGCTTCAGTCTCTTAGCTCCACAGATCACATCCCAGCTTCAGTCCCCTCGCTCCACAGATAAAATCCCAGCTTCAGTCCCTAAGCTCCACAGATAAAATCCCAGCTTCAGTCCCTAAGCTCCACAGATAACATCCCAGCTTCAGTCCCTCAGCTCCACAGATAAAATCCCAGCTTCAGTCTTTCAGCTCCACAGATAACATCCCAGCTTCAGTCTTTCAGCTCCACAGATAACATCCCAGCTTCAGTCCCCTCGCTCCACAGATAACATCCCAGCTTCAGTCTCTTAGCTCCACAGATAAAATCCCAGCTTCAGTCCCTCAGCTCCACAGATAACATCCCAGCTTCAGTCTCTTAGCTCCACAGATCACATCCCAGCTTCACTCCCTCAGCTCCACAGATAACTTCCCAGCTTCAGTCCCTTAGCTCCACAGATAACATCCCAGCTTCAATCCCTAAGCTCCACAGATAACATCCCAGCTTCAGTCCCTCAGCTCCACAGAAAACATCCCAGCTTCAGTCCCTCAGCTCCACAGATAACATCCCAGCTTCAGTCTCTTAGCTCCACAGATCACATCCCAGCTTCACTCCCTCAGCTCCACAGATAACTTCCCAGCTTCAGTCCCTTAGCTCCACAGATCACATCCCAGCTTCACTCCCTCAGCTCCACAGATAACTTCCCAGCTTCAGTCCCTTAGCTCCACAGATAACATCCCAGCTTCAATCCCTAAGCTCCACAGATAACATCCCAGCTTCAGTCCCTCAGCTCCACAGAAAACATCCCAGCTTCAGTCCCTCAGCTCCACAGATAACATCCCAGCTTCAGTCTCTTAGCTCCACAGATCACATCCCAGCTTCACTCCCTCAGCTCCACAGATAACTTCCCAGCTTCAGTCCCTTAGCTCCACAGATAACATCCCAGCTTCAATCCCTAAGCTCCACAGATAACATCCCAGCTTCAGTCCCTCAGCTCCACAGATAAACCCCAGCTTCAGTCCCTCAGCTCCACAGATAACATCCCAGCTTCAGTCCCTCAGCTCCACAGATAATTTCCCAGCTTCGGTTCATTAGCTCCACATATGACATCCTAGTTTCAGTCCCTCAACTCCACAGATAGCATCCCAGCTTCATTAGAACAATTCCCCTCTGGACCCTCTGAATAAACATATATAGGTGACCCATATTTGACTAGCGAGAGGGCAGTAACAGTAATGTAACTGTGAAGATATCTCTTGCTTCATCATGTTGGGGTTCTGTTTATTTCCCAGAGATTTTCCCAGTATCTCAGAGAGCACACATGGACAACTAGAATCAAGTGAGTAGTGACATCACACATTCATTATCATGACATTAACAATGCCTACATCTGGATGTAGTATAGCTCTTAGCTTTTACTAAATTACACAATGAATCAAAGAAAACTGAGGCAATGTGCCCTAGTAGGAAGACCACTTTGTGCAGCTCACCCTGCACTATCAAGTCTACTTCTGATAAGCTTCTCAGGAAAGCATTAAAAACAATCAAGCAACCCAGAAAAGTGCTAAAAAAAAGGCCATATTAACATATGCAGCCTGAGAAACAAGGTCTATGAAGTCAATAACTTGCTTGTAACAAATAACATGCATATTCTGACTATCTCTGAAACTCCCTTAGATAATACATTTGATGATACAGTGGTAGCAATATATGGTTATAACATTTACAGAAAATACAGAAATGCCAACGGGGGCGGTGTTGCGGTCTATATAAAGAACCACATTCCTTTAAAGCTTAGAGACGATCTAATGTTAAATAATGTTGTCACGTATACTCCCTCTGGCCTCTAGGTCACCAGACTGCTGATTATTACGCACACCTGTCACCATCGTCACACGCACCAGCGCTTATTGACACTCACCTGGACTCCATCTATTTATGTCACTCCATTTGGTTCCTTCCCCAGGCGTTATTGTTTCTGTATCTGTTTCATGTCGCTGTTTATTCCCGACTCTCAGCGTACAGCGTTACAAAGTAACGCCTCACCAAAGGGAAGCATCAGGGAGTGTTTTTAGTTTTTGTGTTGGAAGTGACGTCGGGTCTGGTTTCCGCTGCCAGAGCAACCGAGGATGCCTCAGCCGGCTCTTTAGGCTTTCATGTCTCAGCCGGTACATCGGGGTGTCAAGACGTCTGTTGCCGAGTCTACCGAGGATGCCTCAGATAGCTTGTCAGGCTTCCATGCCTTAGCTAGCTCGTCAGGTTTTCAAGACTCGGTAGGCTCGGCAGGCTCCCCAGCCACAGCTGGCTTGCCAGGCTCCGGCACTTAAGGCTGCTTGTCAGGTTCCTGTGCCTCTACGGAGCCGAACGGTCCGCTCTGATCCCCGGGAACGTCCCTCTGGTCGGCGTCCTGCAGCTGGAGCCGCGCGTCAGAGAGGGTGTGCTGTTTTGTCTGCTCCTTCTTCGGCACTCTAGGTCACCGGGCTCCCGCGCCCCAGCCGGCTCGACAGGTTCCCGCGTTTCGGCAGAGGTGGCCGGTCCGCTCCTGATCCCTGGGATCGTCCCTTTTGTTGGCATCCTGCGGCTGGAGCCGCATTTCAGGAGCTGCTCGTCAGGGAGGGGGTACTGTCACGTATACTCCCTCTTTGGCCTCTAGGTCACCAGACTGCTGATTATTACGCACACCTGTCACCATCGCACCAACACTTTTTGACACTCACCTGGACTCCATCACCTCTTTGATTTCCTGCCCTATTTATGTCACTCCCTTTGGTTCCTTCCTCAGTCATTATTGTTTCTGTATCTGTTTCATGTCGGTTCGCTGTTTGTGTTTCTTCTTTTCTTCATGTTCGTTTATTTATTAAATGTATTCACTCCCTGAACTAGCTTCTCGACTCTCAGCATAAACTGTTACAACTGTTGAAGTAATATGGCTACAGGTTCATCTGCCTCACCTAAAGCCTATTCTTTTTTTTGTATTTTCACTCCTTTTTTCTCCTCAATTTCATGGTATCCAATTGGTAGTTACAGTCTTGTCTCATCGCTGCAACTCCCGTACGGACTCGGGAGAGAAGGTCGAGAGCCATGCGTCCTCCGAAACACAACCCAACTCAACCAAGCCGCCGCACTGCTTCTTGACACAATGCCCATTTAACCCGGAAGCCAGCCGCACCAATGTGTCGGAGGAAACACCGTACACCTGGCGACTGTGTCAGTGTCAGTGTGCACTGCGCCCGGCCCGCCACAGGAGTCGCTAGTGCCCGATGGGACAAGGATATCGCTGCCGGCCAAACTCTCCCCTAACCCGGACGACGCTGGGCCAATTGTGCGCCGCCCCATGGGTCTCCCGGTCGCAGCCGGCTGCGACAGGGCCTGGACTCGAACCAAGAATCTCTAGTGGCACAGCCTTAGACCACTGCGCCACTCGGGAGGCCCCCTAAAGCCTATTCTTGTGGGAAGCTGCTATAGACCACCAAGTGCTAACAGTCAGTATCTGGATAATATGTGTGAAATGCTTGAAAATGTATGTGATATCAACAGAGAAGTATATTTTTGGGGTGATTTAAATATTGACTGGCTCTCATCAGTGCCTGCAACCTGGTTCAGATTGTCAGTCAACCTTCCAGGGTAGTTACAAACAGTACAGGAATGAAATCATCAACATGTATTAATCACATCTTTACTAATGCTGCAGAAATGTGCTTTAAAGCAATATCCAAATCCATAGGATGTAGTGATCACAATATAGTAGCCATATCTAGGAAAACCAAAGTTCCAAAGGCTGGGTCTAATATAGTGTATAAGAGGTCATACAATACGTTTTGTAGTGATTCATATGTTGATGATGTAAATAATATTTGCTGGTCTGTGGTGTGTAATGAGGAGTAACCAGACACTGCACTTGACACATTTATGAAACTACTTATTCCAGTTACTAATAAGCATGTACCCATTAAGAAAATGACTGTACAAACTGTTACATCCCCTTGGATTGATGAGGAATTGAAAAATGGAATGGTTGAGAGGGACGAGGCAAAAGGTCTGGCAGCCCAACTGATTGGCAAACATACTGCAAATTAAGAAATCATGTGACTGTGCTAAAAAACAATTAAATAAACTATACTATGAAACAAAGATAAATTATATAGAAATGAAAAAGCCCCAACACACCTTAACCTTTATGTAAAAATACACAATGATTCAAAGAAAACAAGCCCCTACACACCTTAACCTTATAGTGAAAATAACACAGATTTGCTTGTGTCTGCAGGTTCGAGTTTATTTGAATCCCAGAAGATGGGTCGAGCGATATCCGTCACGTCCCCCATGAGTCCCGGGATGCTCCGCTACTCCCCACAGTGCCTGTCTGGACACGTCTCAGTAAGTAGCCACGATGTAGGGTTGGATCACTTAATTAGTTAATGCTGTTCTCGTTAAGGTTTAATGAGGATGATAAGTCAGGGGCCTTATGGGTGGAGGAACAACAATGTGCTGTCTGTCATTTGACTGATCTAAATCAATAGACACTGTCCTAAGTTTCAAAGTTACTTATTTGGTTCCCGTTTCTATAAGTTATTGAAAGAATACAGGACTGGTTTGGTTCCAATAAATGTATGTTATTAAGAGAATAATGGACTGGTTTGGTTACCGTTGTCGTGTCTTTACTATCATTAACTGAAGACTTTTAGTTTTTAAATAACTCTCTGTAATTATTATTACATGATTAAACTGATTAATCATGTAACTGTAATTAACTAGGAAGTCGGGGCAAATAAGGAAATTATTCAGATTACAAAGTTATACTTTTCCTAATATAACCATTCAGATATTTTCATATCTGATCAATTATTCTTCTTAATTAATGAATTATTTACTTTACCTCACGTTAGTCTCATTCCAAACGTCGTAAATTGTTGGTTATCTGCACGAACCCAGTCTTCATTATGAGTCATCCATACATCAATTGTCTTAAATCATGGATTTACTAACTAAGTAATTCACAGAAATGCATAAACAAACAAACAAAGTAAATATGGTTACAAAAAATGATAGGAGAATGTGCCCTAGTGGGCTAAACCGGCATGGCGGCTTGTTATACAAAAGGGGAGTGGGGGTCAGATGAGAAGTCACTACAGAGTTGATAATTATAACAATTGAAATGCTAATCCTTTGCACATGAACGCCCACTCATTCGGGAACAATTGCAATCAATATATATATTTACGCTCAGTGTGTCGTCGGGATCTCTGCTGAAAAGTTCGTTTCTGTTGGAGAGTTTCCGTCCTCTCTCTCTCTCTGTCGTGGTTAGAGTGGATAGTTCAGAGTGATGTGGGATGGTTAAAAGATTCAGCAGTCTGGTCTCAAACCTTGGCCCTCTCGTTATCGAGGAAAGCTGGTCTGCAACCTTTGTCCTCTCGTGATTGAGAGAAACATGATCTGGTGATAGAAACCCGAGTGGGGGTTTTATTCGGAAGGGCAGAAAAGGGCCTGTCCCAGGATGCCCGACCATAACTGTGCTCATGGGTGGTCCTCTGATTTAGTGAAACTCAAAAGGGAATCCAATCCAAAATCACATTACACAATTTTACAAACAGTATCATCCTCACTCGTTCATCTTATACAACAATTAGATGTAAACCTCATATCTGAGGCTATTATATAAACAGCGTTATGGTAATGTGGCCGCACCGTCTCCCATGAGTTTTACAAACTTGTAACAAACGGACCAGTTCGTAGCTGGATTCTTCACCGATCTTCTATACCTTCTCCGGAACATAAATGTTGTTCGGAGCTCAAGTTCTGTGAGGTGGAAGAAATTCCTTTGTTCTCTATGAAACTTCACTCTGTCTCTATACTGTGTGGCCATGAGGCAGGATCTTCCCTAGGAATTTACGACCTCTCTGACCACAGCAGCCTGGTTGTAGGAGGCAGAGAGAGGGGGATGGTGCTCGCTGTACCCAAAGAGGGCATTGTCATGACACCGTCTATGTATGTTATTGAGAGAATACTGGACTGGTTTGGATACCATCTATGTATGTTATTGAGAGAATACTGGACTGGTTTGGTTACCATCTTTATTTCAAAAAAATATATATTCACCTTTATTTAACCAGTTTAGCTAGTTGAGAACAAGTTCTCATTTACAACTGCGACCTGGCCAAGATAAAGCAAAGCAGTGCGACACAAACAACAACACAGAGTTACACATGGAATAAACAAGCGTACAGTCAATAACACAATAGAAAAAAGAAAGTCTATATACAGTGTGTGCAAATGGCATGAGGAGGTAGGAAATAAATAGGCCATAGTAGCAAAGTAATTACAATTTAGCAGATTAACACTGAAGTGATTGATGAGCAGATGATGATGAGCAGATGATGGTGTGTAAGTGGTGATACTGGAGTGCAAAAGAGCAGCAAAGTAAATAAAAACAATATGGGGATGAGGTAGGTAGATTGGGTGGGCTATTTACAGATGGACTATGTACAGCTGCAGCTATCGGTGAGCTGCTCAGATAGCTGATGTTTAAAGTTAGTGAGGGAAATGTAAGTCTCCAGTTTCAGTGATTTTTGCAATTCGTTCCAGTCATTGGCAGCAGAGAACTGGAAGGAAAGGCGGCCAAAGGAGGTGTTGGCTTTGGGGATGACCAGTGAGATATAGCTGCTGGACCTGCTGAATGTTTTGTGTAAAGAGTCTGAATACTAATGTAAATGCAATATTTCTGTTGTTTTTTTAAACCTGTTTTTGCTTTGTCATTATTGGGTATTGTCTGTAGGTTAATGAGTTACATTTTCTTTTTCTTTTTTAGAAAAAGCACATTTTTAATAGCACATTGAAACAAAGCCCTATTGTCTAAATACAGTGGGGCAAAAAAGTATTTAGTCAGCCACCAATTGTGCAAGTTCTCCCACTTAAAAAGATGAGAGAGGCCTGTAATTTTCATCATAGGTACACTTCAACTATGACAGACAAAATGAGAAAAAAAAATCCAGAAAATCACATTGTAGGTTTTGTAATGAATTTATTTGCAAATTATGGTGGAAAATAAGTATTTGGTCACCTACAAACAAGCAAGATTTCTGGCTCTCACAGACCTGTAACTTCTTTAAGAGGCTCCTCTGTCCTCCACTCGTTACCTGTATTAATGGCACCCGTTTGAACTTGTTATCAGTATAAAAGACGCCTGTCCACAACCTCAAACAGTCACACTCCAAACTCCACTATGGCCAAGACCAAAGAGCTGTCAAAGGACACCAGAAACAAAATTGTAGACCTGCACCAGGCTGGGAAGACTGAATCTGCAATAGGTAAGCAGCTTGGTTTGAAGAAATCAACTGTGGGAGCAATTATTAGGAAATGGAAGACATACAAGACCACTGATAATCTCCCTCGATCTGGGGCTCCACGCAAGATCTCACCCCGTGGGGTCAAAATGATCACAAGAACGGTGAGCAAAAATCCCAGAACCACACGGGGGGACCTAGTGAATGACCTGCAGAGAGCTGGGACCAAAGTAACAAAGCCTACCATCAGTAACACACTACGCCGCCAGGGACTCAAATCCTGCAGTGCCAGACGTGTCCCCCTGCTTAAGCCAGTACATGTCCAGGCCCGTCTGAAGTTTGCTAGAGAGCATTTGGATGATCCAGAAGAAGATTGGGAGAATGTCATATGGTCAGATGAAACCAAAATAGAACTTTTTGGTAAAAACTCAACTCGTCGTGTTTGGAGGACAAAGAATGCTGAGTTGCATCCAAAGAACACCATACCTACTGTGAAGCATGGGGGTGGAAACATCATGCTTTGGGGCTGTTTTTCTGCAAAGGGACCAGGACGACTGATCCATGTAAAGGAAAGAATGAATGGGGCCATGTATCGTGAGATTTTGAGTGAAAACCTCCTTCCATCAGCAAGGGCATTGAAGATGAAACGTGGCTGGGTCTTTCAGCATGACAATGATCCCAAACACACCGCCCGGGCAACGAAGGAGTGGCTTCGTAAGAAGCATTTCAAGGTCCTGGAGTGGCCTAGCCAGTCTCCAGATCTCAACCCCATAGAAAATCTTTGGAGGGAGTTGAAAGTCCGTGTTGCCCAGCAACAGCCCCAAAACATCACTGCTCTAGAGGAGATCTGCATGGAGGAATGGGCCAAAATACCAGCAACAGTGTGTGAAAACCTCGTGAAGACTTACAGAAAACGTTTGACCTCTGTCATTTGCCAACAAAGGGTATATAACAAAGTATTGAGATAAACTTTTGTTATTGACCAAATACTTATTATTATACTTATTTTCCACCATAATTTGCAAATAAATTCATTTAAAACCCTACAATGTGATTTTCTTGATTTTCTTTTCTCATTTTGTCTGTCATAGTTGAAGTGTACCTATGATGAAGATTACAGGCCTCTCTCATCTTTTTAAGTGGGAGAACTTGCACAATTGGTGGCTGACTAAATACCTTTTTGCCCCAGTGTATGTATTATTTGACAAGATACAATTTCATAAGATAGGAATGATTGTTAGAATTGATTTATATTATTTCATTAATCAAACAGTCCAAACATCAGACTAAAGCCTCGGCTAAACTTCATGTACACACAGATTGAAATCTGAGAAAAACAAAGCATGCGTGCCGATGACACTGTCCGTCTTAAAGGGTATTAACACATTGACTAGTGCCAGAGCTAGTCAATAGATATTCACATTCACTGACACACTTCAGCTATCTTAGGTGACATCACACACGCACGCACGTACGCACGCACGCACGCACGCACGCACGCACGCACGCACACACACACACACACACACACACACACACACACACACACACACACACACACACACACACACACACACACACACACACACACACACACACACACACACACACAATGCCGTTTTGCCATACAATAATGGTCTACATTTGGGTTAAAACATTGTTACACAGAACAAGTGTAAAATATTACGTTTGAAGGTGACTCTACTAAGGACAGGGACTCATTACTTAATAACTGTATTTCGTTCATAAAGCACTTTTCACAATCCCCAAAATGTAACATTTGTATATAAATAAATTGTTGTGATGGAATGAAAGTGTACCAGAAAACGCTTCAGTAGTTGAACTGAAGGCAAACAAGCCACACAATGAACTGTAGGCACAAATATACTAAAAAACATACTAAAAGTCAATTTAACAGAGTTATAAATAGTGCATTAGGAGTATATTAGCATTGGAATGAGACATTCAGGACTGTGCTTCCTAACATCAGCTAGCTAGCTAATGGTACTACAGCCAGAGATATTTGCACAGAAAATGGCTACCTAGCTTACGGTAACGTTAACTAGCTTGAGGACAACCTATGATAGCACAACCTATTTAACCTGAATGACCATCAAATTCAGAATTCGTAACGTTTGTTACTTACCGTTTTCACAGTTTTCAGTCAGCCAAAAGACTATTAGTCTGTCGAAATAATGTTAGCCGTTTTCCACTCGTCAGTCACACGAGAACTAGAATACTTGTAAGTATTGTAGTGGACTTCACGCGCTGGTAGCGGGAGAATAAACCCATTGGCTGGGTGAAATATTCATAGCCCAACCTTAATAACCCAGCACCAACAACCAAAACTGGTTGTTTTTACAGAAAACAACTCAACCTTGCTGTATTTACAGAAAACAACTCAACCTTGCTGTTTTTACACAAAACAACTCAACCTTGCTGTTTTTACAGAAAACAACTCAACCTTGCTGTATTTACAGAAAACAACTCAACCTTGCTGTATTTACAGAAAACAACTCAACCTTGCTGTATTTACAGAAAACAACTCAACCTTGCTGTTTTTACAGAAAACAACCCAACCTTGCTGTTTTTACAGAAAACAACTCAACCTTATTGTATTTACAGAAAACAACCCAACCTTGCTGTATTTACAGAAAACAACTCAACCTTGCTGTATTTACAGAAAACAACTCAACCTTGCTGTATTTACAGAAAACAACTCAACCTTGCTGTTTTTACAGAAACAACTCAACCTTGCTGTTTTTACAGAAAACAACTCAACCTTGCTGTTTTTACAGAAAACAACTCAACCTTGCTGTATTTACAGAAAACAACTCAACCTTGCTGTATTTACAGAAAACAACTCAACCTTGCTGTATTTACAGAAAACAACCCAAACTTGCTGTTTTTACAGAAAACAACTCAACCTTGCTGTTTTTACAGAAAACAACTCAACCTTATTGTATTTACAGAAAACAACCCAACCTTGCTGTATTTACAGAAAACAACTCAACCTTATTGTATTTACAGAAAACAACCCAACCTTGCTGTATTTACAGAAAACAACTCAACCTTGTTGTATTTACAGAAAACAACTCAACCTTGCTGTATTTACAGAAAACAACCCAACCTTGCTGTATTTACAGAAAACAACTCAACCTTATTGTATTTACAGAAAACAACTCAACCTTGCTGTATTTACAGAAAACAACCCAACCTTGCTGTATTTACAGAAAACAACTCAACCTTATTGTATTTACAGAAAACAACCCAACCTTGCTGTATTTACAGAAAACAACTCAACCTTGTTGTATTTACAGAAAACAACTCAACCTTGCTGTATTTACAGAAAACAACCCAACCTTGCTGTATTTACAGAAAACAACTCAACCTTATTGTATTTACAGAAAACAACTCAACCTTGCTGTATTTACAGAAAACAACTCAACCTTATTGTATTAACAGAAAACAACCCAACCTTGCTGTATTTACAGAAAACAACTCAACCTTATTGTATTTACAGAAAACAACCCAACCTTGCTGTATTTACAGAAAACAACCCAACCTTGCTGTATTTACAGAAAACAACTCAACCTTATTGTATTTACAGAAAACAACCCAACCTTGCTGTTTTTACAGAAAACAACTCAACCTTGCTGTTTTTACAGAAAACAACTCAACCTTATTGTATTTACAGAAAACAACTCAACCTTGCTGTTTTTACAGAAAACAACTCAACCTTGCTGTATTTACAGAAAACAACTCAACCTTATTGTATTTACAGAAAACAACTCAACCTTATTGTATTTACAGAAAACAACTCAACCTTGCTGTTTTTACAGAAAACAACTCAACCTTGCTGTATTTACAGAAAACAACTCAACCTTGCTGTATTTACAGAAAACAACTCAACCTTGCTGTATTTACAGAAAACAACTCAACCTTGCTGTATTTACAGAAAACAACTCAACCTTGCTGTATTTACAGAAAACAACTCAACCTTGCTGTTTTTACACAAAACAACTCAACCTTGCTGTTTTTACAGAAAACAACTCAACCTTGCTGTATTTACAGAAAACAACTCAACCTTGCTGTATTTACAGAAAACAACTCAACCTTGCTGTTTTTACAGAAAACAACTCAACCTTGCTGTTTTTACAGAAAACAACCCAACCTTGCTGTATTTACAGAAAACAACTCAACCTTGTTGTATTTACAGAAAACAACTCAACCTTGCTGTATTTACAGAAAACAACCCAACCTTGCTGTATTTACAGAAAACAACTCAACCTTATTGTATTTACAGAAAACAACTCAACCTTGCTGTATTTACAGAAAACAACTCAACCTTATTGTATTAACAGAAAACAACCCAACCTTGCTGTATTTACAGAAAACAACTCAACCTTATTGTATTTACAGAAAACAACCCAACCTTGCTGTATTTACAGAAAACAACCCAACCTTGCTGTATTTACAGAAAACAACTCAACCTTATTGTATTTACAGAAAACAACCCAACCTTGCTGTTTTTACAGAAAACAACTCAACCTTGCTGTTTTTACAGAAAACAACTCAACCTTATTGTATTTACAGAAAACAACTCAACCTTGCTGTTTTTACAGAAAACAACTCAACCTTGCTGTATTTACAGAAAACAACTCAACCTTATTGTATTTACAGAAAACAACTCAACCTTATTGTATTTACAGAAAACAACTCAACCTTGCTGTTTTTACAGAAAACAACTCAACCTTGCTGTATTTACAGAAAACAACTCAACCTTGCTGTATTTACAGAAAACAACTCAACCTTGCTGTATTTACAGAAAACAACTCAACCTTGCTGTATTTACAGAAAACAACTCAACCTTGCTGTATTTACAGAAAACAACTCAACCTTGCTGTTTTTACACAAAACAACTCAACCTTGCTGTTTTTACAGAAAACAACTCAACCTTGCTGTATTTACAGAAAACAACTCAACCTTGCTGTATTTACAGAAAACAACTCAACCTTGCTGTTTTTACAGAAAACAACTCAACCTTGCTGTTTTTACAGAAAACAACCCAACCTTGCTGTTTTTACAGAAAACAACTCAACCTTGCTGTTTTTACAGAAAACAACTCAACCTTATTGTATTTACAGAAAACAACCCAACCTTGCTGTATTTACAGAAAACAACTCAACCTTATTGTATTTACAGAAAACAACCCAACCTTGCTGTATTTACAGAAAACAACTCAACCTTATTGTATTTACAGAAAATAACTCAACCTTGCTGTATTTACAGAAAACAACTCAACCTTGCTGTATTTACAGAAAACAACCCAACCTTGCTGTATTTACAGAAAACAACTCAACCTTGCTGTATTTACAGAAAACAACTCAACCTTATTGTATTTACAGAAAACAACCCAACCTTGCTGTATTTACAGAAAACAACTCAACCTTATTGTATTTACAGAAAACAACCCAACCTTGCTGTATTTACAGAAAACAACTCAACCTTATTGTATTTACAGAAAACAACCCAACCTTGCTGTATTTACAGAAAACAACCCAACCTTGCTGTATTTACAGAAAACAACTCAACCTTATTGTATTTACAGAAAACAACTCAACCTTATTGTATTTCCAGAAAACAACTCAACCTTGCTGTATTTACAGAAAACAACTCAACCTTGCTGTATTTACAGAAAACAACTCAACCTTGCTGTTTTTACAGAAACAACTCAACCTTGCTGTTTTTACAGAAAACAACTCAACCTTGCTGTTTTTACAGAAAACAACTCAACCTTGCTGTATTTACAGAAAACAACTCAACCTTGCTGTATTTACAGAAAACAACTCAACCTTGCTGTATTTACAGAAAACAACCCAAACTTGCTGTTTTTACAGAAAACAACTCAACCTTGCTGTTTTTACAGAAAACAACTCAACCTTATTGTATTTACAGAAAACAACCCAACCTTGCTGTATTTACAGAAAACAACTCAACCTTATTGTATTTACAGAAAACAACCCAACCTTGCTGTATTTACAGAAAACAACTCAACCTTGTTGTATTTACAGAAAACAACTCAACCTTGCTGTATTTACAGAAAACAACCCAACCTTGCTGTATTTACAGAAAACAACTCAACCTTATTGTATTTACAGAAAACAACTCAACCTTGCTGTATTTACAGAAAACAACTCAACCTTATTGTATTAACAGAAAACAACCCAACCTTGCTGTATTTACAGAAAACAACTCAACCTTATTGTATTTACAGAAAACAACTCAACCTTGCTGTTTTTACAGAAAACAACTCAACCTTGCTGTATTTACAGAAAACAACTCAACCTTGCTGTATTTACAGAAAACAACTCAACCTTGCTGTTTTTACAGAAAACAACTCAACCTTGCTGTTTTTACAGAAAACAACCCAACCTTGCTGTTTTTACAGAAAACAACTCAACCTTGCTGTTTTTACAGAAAACAACTCAACCTTATTGTATTTACAGAAAACAACCCAACCTTGCTGTATTTACAGAAAACAACTCAACCTTATTGTATTTACAGAAAACAACCCAACCTTGCTGTATTTACAGAAAACAACTCAACCTTATTGTATTTACAGAAAATAACTCAACCTTGCTGTATTTACAGAAAACAACTCAACCTTGCTGTATTTACAGAAAACAACTCAACCTTATTGTATTTACAGAAAACAACCCAACCTTGCTGTATTTACAGAAAACAACTCAACCTTGTTGTATTTACAGAAAACAACTCAACCTTGCTGTATTTACAGAAAACAACCCAACCTTGCTGTATTTACAGAAAACAACTCAACCTTATTGTATTTACAGAAAACAACTCAACCTTGCTGTATTTACAGAAAACAACTCAACCTTATTGTATTAACAGAAAACAACCCAACCTTGCTGTATTTACAGAAAACAACTCAACCTTATTGTATTTACAGAAAACAACCCAACCTTGCTGTATTTACAGAAAACAACCCAACCTTGCTGTATTTACAGAAAACAACTCAACCTTATTGTATTTACAGAAAACAACCCAACCTTGCTGTTTTTACAGAAAACAACTCAACCTTGCTGTTTTTACAGAAAACAACTCAACCTTATTGTATTTACAGAAAACAACTCAACCTTGCTGTTTTTACAGAAAACAACTCAACCTTGCTGTATTTACAGAAAACAACTCAACCTTATTGTATTTACAGAAAACAACTCAACCTTATTGTATTTACAGAAAACAACTCAACCTTGCTGTTTTTACAGAAAACAACTCAACCTTGCTGTTTTTACAGAAAACAACTCAACCTTGCTGTATTTACAGAAAACAACTCAACCTTGCTGTATTTACAGAAAACAACTCAACCTTGCTGTATTTACAGAAAACAACTCAACCTTGCTGTATTTACAGAAAACAACTCAACCTTGCTGTATTTACAGAAAACAACTCAACCTTGCTGTTTTTACACAAAACAACTCAACCTTGCTGTTTTTACAGAAAACAACTCAACCTTGCTGTATTTACAGAAAACAACTCAACCTTGCTGTATTTACAGAAAACAACTCAACCTTGCTGTTTTTACAGAAAACAACTCAACCTTGCTGTTTTTACAGAAAACAACCCAACCTTGCTGTTTTTACAGAAAACAACTCAACCTTGCTGTTTTTACAGAAAACAACTCAACCTTATTGTATTTACAGAAAACAACCCAACCTTGCTGTATTTACAGAAAACAACTCAACCTTATTGTATTTACAGAAAACAACCCAACCTTGCTGTATTTACAGAAAACAACTCAACCTTATTGTATTTACAGACAATAACTCAACCTTGCTGTATTTACAGAAAACAACTCAACCTTGCTGTATTTACAGAAAACAACCCAACCTTGCTGTATTTACAGAAAACAACTCAACCTTATTGTATTTACAGAAAACAACTCAACCTTATTGTATTTACAGAAAACAACTCAACCTTGCTGTATTTACAGAAAACAACTCAACCTTATTGTATTTACAGAAAACAACCCAACCTTGCTGTATTTACAGAAAACAACTCAACCTTATTGTATTTACAGAAAACAACCCAACCTTGCTGTATTTACAGAAAACAACTCAACCTTATTGTATTTACAGAAAACAACCCAACCTTGCTGTATTTACAGAAAACAACCCAACCTTGCTGTATTTACAGAAAACAACTCAACCTTATTGTATTTACAGAAAACAACTCAACCTTATTGTATTTCCAGAAAACAACTCAACCTTGCTGTATTTACAGAAAACAACTCAACCTTGCTGTATTTACAGAAAACAACTCAACCTTGCTGTTTTTACAGAAACAACTCAACCTTGCTGTTTTTACAGAAAACAACTCAACCTTGCTGTTTTTACAGAAAACAACTCAACCTTGCTGTATTTACAGAAAACAACTCAACCTTGCTGTATTTACAGAAAACAACTCAACCTTGCTGTATTTACAGAAAACAACCCAAACTTGCTGTTTTTACAGAAAACAACTCAACCTTGCTGTTTTTACAGAAAACAACTCAACCTTATTGTATTTACAGAAAACAACCCAACCTTGCTGTATTTACAGAAAACAACTCAACCTTATTGTATTTACAGAAAACAACCCAACCTTGCTGTATTTACAGAAAACAACTCAACCTTGTTGTATTTACAGAAAACAACTCAACCTTGCTGTATTTACAGAAAACAACCCAACCTTGCTGTATTTACAGAAAACAACTCAACCTTATTGTATTTACAGAAAACAACTCAACCTTGCTGTATTTACAGAAAACAACTCAACCTTATTGTATTAACAGAAAACAACCCAACCTTGCTGTATTTACAGAAAACAACTCAACCTTATTGTATTTACAGAAAACAACTCAACCTTGCTGTTTTTACAGAAAACAACTCAACCTTGCTGTATTTACAGAAAACAACTCAACCTTGCTGTATTTACAGAAAACAACTCAACCTTGCTGTTTTTACAGAAAACAACTCAACCTTGCTGTTTTTACAGAAAACAACCCAACCTTGCTGTTTTTACAGAAAACAACTCAACCTTGCTGTTTTTACAGAAAACAACTCAACCTTATTGTATTTACAGAAAACAACCCAACCTTGCTGTTTTTACAGAAAACAACTCAACCTTATTGTATTTACAGAAAACAACCCAACCTTGCTGTATTTACAGAAAACAACTCAACCTTATTGTATTTACAGAAAACAACCCAACCTTGCTGTATTTACAGAAAACAACTCAACCTTATTGTATTTACAGAAAATAACTCAACCTTGCTGTATTTACAGAAAACAACTCAACCTTGCTGTATTTACAGAAAACAACCCAACCTTGCTGTATTTACAGAAAACAACTCAACCTTATTGTATTTACAGAAAACAACTCAACCTTGCTGTATTTACAGAAAACAACTCAACCTTATTGTATTTACAGAAAACAACCCAACCTTGCTGTATTTACAGAAAACAACTCAACCTTATTGTATTTACAGAAAACAACCCAACCTTGCTGTATTTACAGAAAACAACTCAACCTTATTGTATTTACAGAAAACAACCCAACCTTGCTGTATTTACAGAAAACAACCCAACCTTGCTGTATTTACAGAAAACAACTCAACCTTATTGTATTTACAGAAAACAACTCAACCTTATTGTATTTCCAGAGAACAACTCAACCTTGCTGTATTTACAGAAAACAACTCAACCTTGCTGTATTTACAGAAAACAACTCAACCTTGCTGTTTTTACAGAAACAACTCAACCTTGCTGTTTTTACAGAAAACAACTCAACCTTGCTGTTTTTACAGAAAACAACTCAACCTTGCTGTATTTACAGAAAACAACTCAACCTTGCTGTATTTACAGAAAACAACCCAAACTTGCTGTTTTTACAGAAAACAACTCAACCTTGCTGTTTTTACAGAAAACAACTCAACCTTATTGTATTTACAGAAAACAACCCAACCTTGCTGTATTTACAGAAAACAACTCAACCTTATTGTATTTACAGAAAACAACCCAACCTTGCTGTATTTACAGAAAACAACTCAACCTTGTTGTATTTACAGAAAACAACTCAACCTTGCTGTATTTACAGAAAACAACCCAACCTTGCTGTATTTACAGAAAACAACTCAACCTTATTGTATTTACAGAAAACAACTCAACCTTGCTGTATTTACAGAAAACAACTCAACCTTATTGTATTAACAGAAAACAACCCAACCTTGCTGTATTTACAGAAAACAACTCAACCTTATTGTATTTACAGAAAACAACCCAACCTTGCTGTATTTACAGAAAACAACCCAACCTTGCTGTATTTACAGAAAACAACTCAACCTTATTGTATTTACAGAAAACAACCCAACCTTGCTGTTTTTACAGAAAACAACTCAACCTTGCTGTTTTTACAGAAAACAACTCAACCTTATTGTATTTACAGAAAACAACTCAACCTTGCTGTTTTTACAGAAAACAACTCAACCTTGCTGTATTTACAGAAAACAACTCAACCTTATTGTATTTACAGAAAACAACTCAACCTTATTGTATTTACAGAAAACAACTCAACCTTGCTGTTTTTACAGAAAACAACTCAACCTTGCTGTTTTTACAGAAAACAACTCAACCTTGCTGTATTTACAGAAAACAACTCAACCTTGCTGTATTTACAGAAAACAACTCAACCTTGCTGTATTTACAGAAAACAACTCAACCTTGCTGTATTTACAGAAAACAACTCAACCTTGCTGTATTTACAGAAAACAACTCAACCTTGCTGTATTTACAGAAAACAACTCAACCTTGCTGTTTTTACAGAAAACAACTCAACCTTGCTGTATTTACAGAAAACAACTCAACCTTGCTGTATTTACAGAAAACAACTCAACCTTGCTGTTTTTACAGAAAACAACTCAACCTTGCTGTTTTTACAGAAAACAACCCAACCTTGCTGTTTTTACAGAAAACAACTCAACCTTGCTGTTTTTACAGAAAACAACTCAACCTTGCTGTATTTACAGAAAACAACCCAACCTTGCTGTATTTACAGAAAACAACTCAACCTTATTGTATTTACAGAAAACAACTCAACCTTGCTGTATTTACAGAAAACAACTCAACCTTATTGTATTTACAGAAAACAACTCAACCTTGCTGTATTTACAGAAAACAACTCAACCTTGCTGTATTTACAGAAAACAACCCAACCTTGCTGTATTTACAGAAAACAACTCAACCTTATTGTATTTACAGAAAACAACTCAACCTTGCTGTATTTACAGAAAACAACTCAACCTTATTGTATTTACAGAAAACAACCCAACCTTGCTGTATTTACAGAAAACAACTCAACCTTATTGTATTTACAGAAAACAACCCAACCTTGCTGTATTTACAGAAAACAACTCAACCTTATTGTATTTACAGAAAACAACCCAACCTTGCTGTATTTACAGAAAACAACTCAACCTTATTGTATTTACAGAAAACAACTCAACCTTATTGTATTTCCAGAAAACAACTCAACCTTGCTGTATTTACAGAAAACAACTCAACCTTGCTGTATTTACAGAAAACAACTCAACCTTGCTGTTTTTACAGAAACAACTCAACCTTGCTGTTTTTACAGAAAACAACTCAACCTTGCTGTTTTTACAGAAAACAACTCAACCTTGCTGTTTTTACAGAAAACAACTCAACCTTGCTGTATTTACAGAAAACAACTCAACCTTGCTGTATTTACAGAAAACAACTCAACCTTGCTGTATTTACAGAAAACAACCCAACCTTGCTGTATTTACAGAAAACAACCCAACCTTGCTGTTTTTACAGAAAACAACTCAACCTTGCTGTTTTTACAGAAAACAACTCAACCTTATTGTATTTACAGAAAACAACCCAACCTTGCTGTATTTACAGAAAACAACTCAACCTTATTGTATTTACAGAAAACAACCCAACCTTGCTGTATTTACAGAAAACAACTCAACCTTATTGTATTTACAGAAAACAACTCAACCTTGCTGTATTTACAGAAAACAACTCAACTTTGCTGTATTTACAGAAAACAACCCAACCTTGCTGTATTTACAGAAAACAACTCAACCTTATTGTATTTACAGAAAACAACTCAACCTTGCTGTATTTACAGAAAACAACTCAACCTTATTGTATTTACAGAAAACAACCCAACCTTGCTGTATTTACAGAAAACAACTCAACCTTATTGTATTTACAGAAAACAACCCAACCTTGCTGTATTTACAGAAAACAACCCAACCTTGCTGTATTTACAGAAAACAACTCAACCTTATTGTATTTACAGAAAACAACCCAACCTTGCTGTTTTTACAGAAAACAACCCAACCTTGCTGTTTTTACAGAAAACAACTCAACCTTGCTGTTTTTACAGAAAACAACTCAACCTTATTGTATTTACAGAAAACAACCCAACCTTGCTGTATTTACAGAAAACAACTCAACCTTATTGTATTTACAGAAAACAACCCAACCTTGCTGTATTTACAGAAAACAACTCAACCTTATTGTATTTACAGAAAACAACTCAACCTTGCTGTTTTTACAGAAAACAACTCAACCTTGCTGTTTTTACAGAAAACAACCCAACCTTGCTGTTTTTACAGAAAACAACTCAACCTTGCTGTTTTTACAGAAAACAACTCAACCTTGCTGTATTTACAGAAAACAACCCAACCTTGCTGTATTTACAGAAAACAACTCAACCTTATTGTATTTACAGAAAACAACCCAACCTTGCTGTATTTACGGAAAACAACTCAACCTTATTGTATTTACAGAAAACAACTCAACCTTGCTGTATTTACAGAAAACAACTCAACCTTGCTGTATTTACAGAAAACAACCCAACCTTGCTGTATTTACAGAAAACAACTCAACCTTATTGTATTTACAGAAAACAACTCAACCTTGCTGTATTTACAGAAAACAACTCAACCTTGCTGTATTTACAGAAAACAACCCAACCTTGCTGTATTTACAGAAAACAACTCAAACCTTATTGTATTTACAGAAAACAACTCAACCTTGCTGTATTTACAGAAAACAACCCAACCTTGCTGTATTTACAGAAAACAACTCAACCTTATTGTATTTACAGAAAACAACTCAACCTTGCTGTATTTACAGAAAACAACCCAACCTTGCTGTATTTACAGAAAACAACTCAACCTTATTGTATTTACAGAAAACAACCCAACCTTGCTGTATTTACAGAAAACAACTCAACCTTGCTGTATTTACAGAAAACAACTCAACCTTGCTGTATTTACAGAAAACAACTCAACCTTGCTGTATTTACAGAAAACAACTCAACCTTGCTGTTGTTACAGAAAACAACTCAACATTGCTGTATTTACAGAAAACAACTCAACCTTGCTGTTTTTACAGAAAACAACTCAACCTTGCTGTATTTACAGAAAACAACTCAACCTTGCTGTATTTACAGAAAACAACTCAACCTTATTGTATTCACAGAAAACAACTCAACCTTGCTGTTTTTAAAGACAACAACTCAACCTTATTGTATTTACAGAAAACAACTCAACCTTATTGTATTTACAGAAAACAACTCAACCTTATTGTATTTACAGAAAACAACTCAACCTTGCTGTTTTTACAGAAAACAACTCAACCTTATTGTATTTACAGAAAACAACTCAACCTTATTGTATTTACAGAAAACAACTCAACCTTGCTGTTTTTACAGAAAACAACTCAACCTTGCTGTTTTTACAGAAAACAACTCAACCTTGCTGTATTTACAGAAAACAACTCAACCTTGCTGTATTTACAGAAAACAACTCAACCTTATTGTATTTACAGAAAACAACTCAACCTTGCTGTATTTACAGAAAACAACCCAACCTTGCTGTATTTACAGAAAACAACTCAACCTTATTGTATTTACAGAAAACAACCCAACCTTGCTGTATTTACAGAAAACAACTCAACCTTATTGTATTTACAGAAAACAACTCAACCTTATTGTATTTACAGAAAACAACTCAACCTTGCTGTATTTACAGAAAACAACTCAACCTTGCTGTATTTACAGAAAACAACTCAACCTTGCTGTATTTACAGAAAACAACTCAACCTTGCTGTTTTTACAGAAACAACTCAACCTTGCTGTTTTTACAGAAAACAACTCAACCTTGCTGTTTTTACAGAAAACAACTCAACCTTGCTGTTTTTACAGAAAACAACTCAACCTTGCTGTATTTACAGAAAACAACTCAACCTTGCTGTATTTACAGAAAACAACTCAACCTTGCTGTATTTACAGAAAACAACTCAACCTTGCTGTTGTTACAGAAAACAACTCAACCTTGCTGTATTTACAGAAAACAACTCAACCTTGCTGTTTTTACAGAAAACAACTCAACCTTGCTGTATTTACAGAAAACAACTCAACCTTGCTGTATTTACAGAAAACAACTCAACCTTATTGTATTCACAGAAAACAACTCAACCTTGCTGTTTTTAAAGACAACAACTCAACCTTATTGTATTTACAGAAAACAACTCAACCTTATTGTATTTACAGAAAACAACTCAACCTTATTGTATTTACAGAAAACAACTCAACCTTGCTGTTTTTACAGAAAACAACTCAACCTTATTGTATTTACAGAAAACAACTCAACCTTATTGTATTTACAGAAAACAACTCAACCTTGCTGTTTTTACAGAAAACAACTCAACCTTGCTGTTTTTACAGAAAACAACTCAACCTTGCTGTATTTACAGAAAACAACTCAACCTTGCTGTATTTACAGAAAACAACTCAACCTTGCTGTATTTATAGAAAAAAACTCAACCTTGCTGTATTTACAGAAAACAACTCAACCTTATTGTATTTACAGAAAACAACTCAACCTTATTGTATTTACAGAAAACAACTCAACCTTGCTGTTTTTACAGAAAACAACTCAACCTTATTGTATTTACAGAAAACAACTCAACCTTATTGTATTTACAGAAAACAACTCAACCTTGCTGTTTTTACAGAAAACAACTCAACCTTGCTGTTTTTACAGAAAACAACTCAACCTTGCTGTATTTACAGAAAACAACTCAACCTTGCTGTATTTACAGAAAACAACTCAACCTTGCTGTATTTAGAGAAAACAACTCAACCTTGCTGTATTTACAGAAAACAACTCAACCTTGCTGTTTACAGAAAACAACTCAACCTTGCTGTTTTTACAGAAAACAATTCAACCTTGCTGTATTTACAGAAAACAACTCAACCTTGCTGTATTTACAGAAAACAACTCAACCTTGCTGTATTTACAGAAAACAACTCAACCTTGCTGTTTTTACAGAAAACAACTCAACCTTGCTGTTTTTACAGAAAACAACTCAACCTTGCTTTATTTACAGAAAACAACCCAACCTTGCTGTATTTACAGAAAACAACTCAAACCTTATTGTATTTACAGAAAACAACTCAACCTTGCTGTATTTACAGAAAACAACCCAACCTTGCTGTATTTACAGAAAACAACTCAACCTTATTGTATTTACAGAAAACAACTCAACCTTGCTGTATTTACAGAAAACAACCCAACCTTGCTGTATTTACAGAAAACAACTCAACCTTATTGTATTTACAGAAAACAACCCAACCTTGCTGTATTTACAGAAAACAACTCAACCTTATTGTATTTACAGAAAACAACTCAACCTTATTGTATTTACAGAAAACAACTCAACCTTGCTGTATTTACAGAAAACAACTCAACCTTGCTGTATTTACAGAAAACAACTCAACCTTGCTGTATTTACAGAAAACAACTCAACCTTGCTGTTTTTACAGAAACAACTCAACCTTGCTGTTTTTACAGAAAACAACTCAACCTTGCTGTTTTTACAGAAAACAACTCAACCTTGCTGTTTTTACAGAAAACAACTCAACCTTGCTGTATTTACAGAAAACAACTCAACCTTGCTGTATTTACAGAAAACAACTCAACCTTGCTGTATTTACAGAAAACAACTCAACCTTGCTGTTGTTACAGAAAACAACTCAACCTTGCTGTATTTACAGAAAACAACTCAACCTTGCTGTTTTTACAGAAAACAACTCAACCTTGCTGTATTTACAGAAAACAACTCAACCTTGCTGTATTTACAGAAAACAACTCAACCTTATTGTATTCACAGAAAACAACTCAACCTTGCTGTTTTTAAAGACAACAACTCAACCTTATTGTATTTACAGAAAACAACTCAACCTTATTGTATTTACAGAAAACAACTCAACCTTATTGTATTTACAGAAAACAACTCAACCTTGCTGTTTTTACAGAAAACAACTCAACCTTATTGTATTTACAGAAAACAACTCAACCTTATTGTATTTACAGAAAACAACTCAACCTTGCTGTTTTTACAGAAAACAACTCAACCTTGCTGTTTTTACAGAAAACAACTCAACCTTGCTGTATTTACAGAAAACAACTCAACCTTGCTGTATTTACAGAAAACAACTCAACCTTGCTGTATTTATAGAAAAAAACTCAACCTTGCTGTATTTACAGAAAACAACTCAACCTTATTGTATTTACAGAAAACAACTCAACCTTATTGTATTTACAGAAAACAACTCAACCTTGCTGTTTTTACAGAAAACAACTCAACCTTATTGTATTTACAGAAAACAACTCAACCTTATTGTATTTACAGAAAACAACTCAACCTTGCTGTTTTTACAGAAAACAACTCAACCTTGCTGTTTTTACAGAAAACAACTCAACCTTGCTGTATTTACAGAAAACAACTCAACCTTGCTGTATTTACAGAAAACAACTCAACCTTGCTGTATTTAGAGAAAACAACTCAACCTTGCTGTATTTACAGAAAACAACTCAACCTTGCTGTATTTACAGAAAACAACTCAACCTTGCTGTATTTACAGAAAACAACTCAACCTTGCTGTATTTACAGAAAACAACTCAACCTTGCTGTATTTACAGAAAACAACCCAACCTTGCTGTATTTACAGAAAACAACTCAACCTTATTGTATTTACAGAAAACAACTCAACCTTGCTGTATTTACAGAAAACAACCCAACCTTGCTGTATTTACAGAAAACAACTCAACCTTATTGTATTTACAGAAAACAACTCAACCTTGCTGTATTTACAGAAAACAACCCAACCTTGCTGTATTTACAGAAAACAACTCAACCTTATTGTATTTACAGAAAACAACCCAACCTTGCTGTATTTACAGAAAACAACTCAACCTTATTGTATTTACAGAAAACAACTCAACCTTATTGTATTTACAGAAAACAACTCAACCTTGCTGTATTTACAGAAAACAACTCAACCTTGCTGTATTTACAGAAAACAACTCAACCTTGCTGTATTTACAGAAAACAACTCAACCTTGCTGTTTTTACAGAAACAACTCAACCTTGCTGTTTTTACAGAAAACAACTCAACCTTGCTGTTTTTACAGAAAACAACTCAACCTTGCTGTTTTTACAGAAAACAACTCAACCTTGCTGTATTTACAGAAAACAACTCAACCTTGCTGTATTTACAGAAAACAACTCAACCTTGCTGTATTTACAGAAAACAACTCAACCTTGCTGTTGTTACAGAAAACAACTCAACCTTGCTGTATTTACAGAAAACAACTCAACCTTGCTGTTTTTACAGAAAACAACTCAACCTTGCTGTATTTACAGAAAACAACTCAACCTTGCTGTATTTACAGAAAACAACTCAACCTTGCTGTATTTACAGAAAACAACTCAACCTTATTGTATTCACAGAAAACAACTCAACCTTGCTGTTTTTACAGACAACAACTCAACCTTATTGTATTTACAGAAAACAACTCAACCTTATTGTATTTACAGAAAACAACTCAACCTTATTGTATTTACAGAAAACAACTCAACCTTGCTGTTTTTACAGAAAACAACTCAACCTTATTGTATTTACAGAAAACAACTCAACCTTATTGTATTTACAGAAAACAACTCAACCTTGCTGTTTTTACAGAAAACAACTCAACCTTGCTGTTTTTACAGAAAACAACTCAACCTTGCTGTATTTACAGAAAACAACTCAACCTTGCTGTATTTACAGAAAACAACTCAACCATGCTGTATTTATAGAAAAAAACTCAACCTTGCTGTATTTACAGAAAACAACTCAACCTTGCTGTATTTACAGAAAACAACTCAACCTTGCTGTTTTTACAGAAAACAACTCAACCTTGCTGTTTTTACAGAAAACAACTCAACCTTGCTGTATTTACAGAAAACAACTCAACCTTGCTGTATTTACAGAAAACAACCCAACCTTGCTGTATTTACAGAAAACAACTCAACCTTATTGTATTTACAGAAAACAACTCAACCTTATTGTATTTACAGAAAACAACTCAACCTTGCTGTATTTACAGAAAACAACTCAACCTTGCTGTTTTTACAGAAAACAACTCAACCTTGCTGTTTTTACAGAAAACAACTCAACCTTGCTGTTTTTACAGAAAACAACTCAACCTTGCTGTATTTACAGAAAACAACTCAACCTTGCTGTATTTACAGAAAACAACTCAACCTTGCTGTATTTACAGAAAACAACTCAACCTTGCTGTTGTTACAGAAAACAACTCAACCTTGCTGTATTTACAGAAAACAACTCAACCTTGCTTTTTTTACAGAAAACAACTCAACCTTGCTGTATTTACAGAAAACAACTCAACCTTGCTGTATTTACAGAAAACAACTCAACCTTGCTGTTGTTACAGAAAACAACTCAACCTTGCTGTATTTACAGAAAACAACTCAACCTTGCTGTATTTACAGAAAACAACTCAACCTTGCTGTTGTTACAGAAAACAACTCAACCTTGCTGTATTTACAGAAAACAACTCAACCTTGCTGTATTTACAGAAAACAACTCAACCTTGCTGTTTTTACAGAAAACAACTCAACCTTGCTGTTTTTACAGAAAACAACTCAACCTTGCTGTATTTACAGAAAACAACTCAACCTTGCTGTATTTACAGAAAACAACTCAATCTTGCTGTATTTACAGAAAACAACTCAACCTTGCTGTATTTACAGAAAACAACTCAACCTTGCTGTATTTACAGAAAACAACTCAACCTTGCTGTATTTACAGAAAACAACTCAACCTTGCTGTTTTTACAGAAAACAACTCAACCTTGCTGTTTTTACAGAAAACAACTCAACCTTGCTGTATTTACAGAAAACAACTCAACCTTGCTGTATTTACAGAAAACAACTCAACCTTGCTGTTTTTACAGAAAACAACTCAACCTTGCTGTTTTTACAGAAAACAACTCAACCTTGCTGTATTTACAGAAAACAACTCAACCTTGCTGTTTTTACAGAAAACAACTCAACATTGCTGTTTTTACAGAAAACAACTCAACCTTATTATATTTACAGAAAACAACCCAACCTTGCTGTATTTACAGAAAACAACGCAACCTTATTGTATTTACAGAAAACAACCCAACCTTGCTGTATTTACAGAAAACAACTCAACCTTATTGTATTTACAGAAAACAACTCAACCTTGCTGTATTTACAGAAAACAACTCAACCTTGCTGTATTTACAGAAAACAACTCAACCTTGCTGTATTTACAGAAAACAACTCAACCTTGCTGTTGTTACAAAAAACAACTCAACCTTGCTGTATTTACAGAAAACAACTCAACCTTGCTGTATTTACAGAAAACAACTCAACCTTGCTGTATTTACAGAAAACAACTCAACCTTGCTGTATTTACAGAAAACAACTCAACCTTGCTGTTGTTACAGAAAACAACTCAACCTTGCTGTATTTACAGAAAACAACCCAACCTTGCTGTATTTACAGAAAACAACTCAACCTTATTGTATTTACAGAAAACAACCCAACCTTGCTGTATTTACAGAAAACAACTCAACCTTATTGTATTTACAGAAAACAACCCAACCTTGCTGTATTTACAGAAAACAACTCAACCTTATTGTATTTACAGAAAACAACTCAACCTTATTGTATTTCCAGAAAACAACTCAACCTTGCTGTATTTACAGAAAACAACTCAACCTTGCTGTATTTACAGAAAACAACTCAACCTTGCTGTTTTTACAGAAACAACTCAACCTTGCTGTTTTTACAGAAAACAACTCAACCTTGCTGTTTTTACAGAAAACAACTCAACCTTGCTGTTTTTACAGAAAACAACTCAACCTTGCTGTTTTTACAGAAAACAACTCAACCTTGCTGTTTTTACAGAAAACAACTCAACCTTGCTGTATTTACAGAAAACAACCCAACCTTGCTGTTTTTACAGAAAACAACTCAACCTTGCTGTTTTTACAGAAAACAACTCAACCTTGCTGTTTTTACAGAAAACAACTCAACCTTGCTGTATTTACAGAAAACAACTCAACCTTGCTGTTTTTACAGAAAACAACTCAACCTTGCTGTTTTTACAGAAAACAACTCAACCTTGCTGTATTTACAGAAAACAACCCAACCTTGCTGTATTTACAGAAAACAACTCAACCTTGCTGTTGTTACAGAAAACAACTCAACCTTGCTGTATTTACAGAAAACAACTCAACCTTGCTGTATTTACAGAAAACAACTCAACCTTGCTGTTTTTACAGA
This sequence comes from Salvelinus alpinus, assembly GCF_045679555.1. Classification (NCBI taxonomy): domain Eukaryota; kingdom Metazoa; phylum Chordata; class Actinopteri; order Salmoniformes; family Salmonidae; genus Salvelinus; species Salvelinus alpinus. The sequence continues at coordinate 5,611,088 of NC_092114.1, forward strand.
AAACAACTCAACCTTGCTGTTTTTACAGAAAACAACTCAACCTTGCTGTATTTACAGAAAACAACTCAACCTTGCTGTTTTTACAGAAAACAACCCAACCTTATTGTATTTACAGAAAACAACTCAACCTTGCTGTATTTACAGAAAACAACTCAACCTTGCTGTATTTACAGAAAACAACTCAACCTTGCTGTATTTACAGAAAACAACTCAACCTTGCTGTATTTACAGAAAACAACTCAACCTTGCTGTTTTTACAGAAAACAACTCAACCTTGCTGTTGTTACAGAAAACAACTCAACCTTGCTGTATTTACAGAAAACAACTCAACCTTGCTGTATTTACAGAAAACAACTCAACCTTGCTGTTTTTACAGAAAACAACTCAACCTTGCTGTTTTTACAGAAAACAACTCAACCTTGCTGTATTTACAGAAAACAACTCAACCTTGCTGTTTTTACAGAAAACAACCCAACCTTATTGTATTTACAGAAAACAACTCAACCTTGCTGTATTTACAGAAAACAACTCAACCTTGCTGTATTTACAGAAAACAACTCAACCTTGCTGTATTTACAGAAAACAACTCAACCTTGCTGTATTTACAGAAAACAACTCAACCTTGCTGTTTTTACAGAAAACAACTCAACCTTGCTGTATTTACAGAAAACAACTCAACCTTGCTGTATTTACAGAAAACAACTCAACCTTGCTGTTTTTACAGAAAACAACTCAACCTTGCTGTTTTTACAGAAAACAACCCAACCTTGCTGTTTTTACAGAAAACAACTCAACTATTGACCCAATGCCTGCAACCCAGCAATTGGGTTATCCAAACAACCCAGCATTTTAGAGTGTAACTAACATCTCAAAGCTGTGCATGCAAGAAGACTTGACCTGTCTGCTGAACACATTTTTCTCTGTCCTCAGTTTGATGGAAGGGCTGAATCTGTCTTTTTGCCTTGTAACTTGTAGCTTCTAGAAAGACAGAAGGAACAACTCATGATCAGGATGAGCTAGCTACTAGTTTAGTGTAATGGCAGATTTATTTGTTACAAAGAATGAATGTATGGGCTACATTTATTACAATACTACATGCATTTACTTGCTTTATCATTTATCACTCAAAGCGTTACGACCACCAACATATTTCCAGGGTGTTGATGAATCTTCCTCCCAATACAGCCTCTTCCAACACCACATGTAGGCGAAGGGTATCCATCTGCAAAAGTGAAGTTTTGCTTTGATGTCAAATCGACAAATTTTGTTCTTAGCTAGCTAGTTACCTACCTTAGCTATTGGGCTAGCTAAGATGCTAGAGAGCCGTGACACAAGCATATTGACATGCATATTGATATTAAAAAACACCAACGTATTCAGCAAAAAATATGTGTTCAGGCAAATCAGTGGTTAGCTAGCTACCTATCACATGAATTGTGCAAAAATATAATAGCTAATGTTAGCTAGCTAAATGCTAGCCAGTCAGTCAGTGGCATTGACAGATTGAAACTGGTATCAACAAAATGGGTTTCACTCTATCCTATTAAACATGACATTGCTAAATGAACATTTTATTAATCATTAGACACTCACCGGACAACTTTGGTAGGTACTGTAGCTAGCTTTGTTTCCATTTTCCAACATATTTTTCTAATTCCCTTGATTGGTCATCAACGGTTACTGGTCTTGGAACTCATGTGTTCACCAGAAACGTCTTGGGGTAATAAATGTTTCTTCCACAGGTTAGCCACAGATTCAAATAGAATCTTGAGAGAATTGTCTGCCAGAAATAAACCTCTAGCGAACTGTTTGCCACTAATGGCAATAAGTATTATTGTTGCCAAAGGTGTGCCGCAGATTCACCACTAGTGGCAAACATTTGCAAACTTCAACAACATTTTGTAGCACACTATTTAGTTTGCAGCAAATTTGCCACAAACCTGTGGTAAGTTTGCAGCATTAAATGTTGTTTTGTAAGGGAGCCTCTCGGTTGTGTTTTCAATCTTAGATAATTGTTTCACTTGACCATAATTTGTTTTGCAAAAAAGGAGCAAAGCATTTTTTTAAATTGTTTGAAAGCGTTTTCTTTTGAGTTTTAAATCTGAATCAAGCATTTTGAATAGTTTTTCATCACTTCTTTTTAGTTTGTAAAGAAAACATAAACTATAGTGCCTGGCAGTCGTTGAAACCACCACCTGAGTCTAGATGCATGATATGGCTTCCAGACATTGGCTTCTAATAAACTCTTACTAACAGACACACTGGCTACTGCTGTGCTGTATTGCTAGACTGCTATATGCTATGCTTTAATGTTAGACCCTCCCAATACATCAGAGTTCATCACCTCATAATAACACAACTGTCTTATACCATGGTTGTATTACTGTCTTATGCCATCACCTCATAATAACACAACTCTACTCTCCCTCCAGGTCAAACTGTGGTACGACAAGGTGGGTCACCAGCTCATAGTCACCATCCTGGGAGCTAAAGAATTTCCTTCCAGGGAAGACGGCCGGCCCAGGAACCCCTATGTTAAAATATACCTCCTCCCCGACAGAAGGTAGGAACATCACTCCATGTTTATGTCTGATTCCATGGTTGTATTACTGCCTGTCTTATACCATTTTTGTATTACTGTCTGTCTTATACCATGGTTGTATTACTGTCTGTCTTATACCATGGTTGTATTACTGTCTGTCTTATACCATGGTTGTATTAATGTCTTATACCATGGTTGTATTACTGCCTGTCTTATACCATGGTTGTATTACTGCCTGTCTTATACCATGGTTGTATTAATGTCTTATACCATGGTTGTATTACTGCCTGTCTTATACCATGGTTGTATTACTGTCTTATACCATGGTTGTATTAATGTCTGTCTCATACCATGGTTGTATCACTGTTTTATACCATGGTTGTATTACTGTTTTATACCATGGTTTTATTACTGTCTTATACCATGGTTGTATTACTGTCTGTCTTATACCATGGTTGTATTACTGTCTTATACCATGGTTGTATTACTGTCTTATACCATGGTTGTATTACTGTCTTATACCATGGTTGTATTACTGTCTTATACCATGGTTGTATTACGGTCTTATGCCATGGTTGTATTACTGTCCTAAACCATGTTTGCATTACTGTCTTATACCAACGTTGTGTTACTGCACGAAACCATAATTTTAAAGGATATGGTATCCTTCCTTCTAGTGACAAAAGCAAAAGGAGAACGAAAACTGTGAAGAAGTCCCTGGAGCCTAAATGGAACCAGACGTTCATGTACATGCCTGTCCACTGGAGGGAGTTTAGAGAGCGCATGCTGGAGATCACTCTGTGGGACCAGGCCAGGGTCAGAGAGGAGGAGAGTGAATTCATGGGAGGGGTAAGATACATTACACATTAACATAATATTACATAACACAACATTACACAACATAATATGACACAGCTTAAAATGACACAGCATAATATAACACAGCATAATATAACACAACATATTATAACACAGTATAATATAACACAGCACAATATAACACAGCATAAAACAACACAACATAATATAACACAACATAATATAACACAGTATAATATAATATAATTTAACGTAACATAATGTAACATCAGGCAAAATAACATAATACAACATAACATGATGTAACATAACATAATATAACATAACTTAACATAACATAATGTAACTTTACATAATTTCACACAACGTAAATGAACATAACATAATGTAACATACCATAACATCATGAAACATAACGTAACATATCATAGCATCATGTAACACAATGTAACATATTATAACATAAGAATCTAACATAACATAATGTAACATGACATAATGTAATGTATCGTAACATAATGTAACATAACATAACATTATATTATGTAAAATAACATGACAAAATGTAACATAACATAATGTAATGTAACATAATATAACAATGCCACATAACATAATGTAATGTAACATAATATAACAATGCCACATAACATAATGTAACACAACATAACATAATGTAACATAACATAGCATAGCATAACATAACACAATATAATGTAACATAACGTAACATAGTATAACATCGCCAGCAGCATACCACCCTGCATACCACTGCTGGCTTGCTTCTGAAGCTAAGCAGGGTTGGTCCTGGTCAGTCCCTGGATGGGAGACCAGGTGCTGCTGGAAGAGGTGTTGGAGGGCCAGTAGGAGGCACTCTTTCCTCTGGTCTAAACAAAGATCCCAATGCCCCAGGGCAGTGATTGGGGACACTGCTCTGTGTAGGGTGCCGTCTTTCGGATGGGACGTTAAACGGGTGTCCTGACTCTCTGAGGTCATTAAAGATCCCATGGCACTTATCGTAAGAGTAGGGGTGTTAACCCCGGTGTCCTGGCTAAATTCCCAATCTGGCCCTCAACCATCACGGTCACCTAATAATCCCCAGTTTACAATTGGCTCATTCATCCCTCTCCTCTCCCCTGTAACTATTCCCCAGGTCGTTGCTGCAAATGAGAACGTGTTCTCAGTCAACTTACCTGGTAAAATAACGGTAAAATAAATAAAATAAATAAATAACATAATGTAATATAACCTAACATTAAAAAAGTAACATAAAATATCATAATTTTACATACCATCACTTAACATAATGTAACATAACATAACGTATCATAATATAACATGATGTAACATAATGTAGCATACCATAATGAAACATAACATAAGGTAACAGAACATAACATAATGTAACATAATATAGCATAATGTAAAACAACATAACTTAAAGTTATATAACATAATATAATGTAACATAACATCATGTGAAATAACATAATGTAACGTAACATTACATAATGTAACACAGCATAACATAAAATAATGTAACATAAAATAATGTAACATCACATAATGTAACATAAAATAATGTAACATCACATAATGTTACATAACATAACGTAACATAACGTAACATAACAGAATGTAACATAACGCATCATAACATAATGTAACACGGATAACATAAAATAATATAACATAATGTAACATAACATAGGATAACATAACAGAATGTAACAACGTAACATAACATAATGTAGCATAACATAACGTAACATAACATAATATAACAGAACTTAAAATAACATAATGTAACATAACATTAAATAATGTAACTTTACATAATTTCACATAACGTAATATTACGTCATTTAAAATACCATAATGTAACATACCATAACATCAGGTAACATAACATATCATAACATAATTTAACATAATGTAACATAGCACAATGTAACATAACATATCATATTATAACATAACAATATAACATAACGTAAAATAACATAATGTAACGTAACCTAATGTAACATAACATAATGTAACAAAACTTACCAACATAAATTTACATATCGTAACATATTCTAACGTCATGCAACATAATATAACATAATGTAACATAACTTAACATAATGTTAAATAACTTTAGATAACATAACATAATGTAACATAATATAACACAACATTAAATAATGCAACTTTACATAATTTCATGTAACGTAATTTAACATAACATAATGCAATATAACAATGCAACATAACAGAATGTAACATTACATAATGTAACATAACATAACATAATGTAATATAAAATAACAAAATGTAACATAACATAACATTACAAAACGTAACATAACCAATGCAACATACCTAATGTAACATAACATAATTTAACGTAACATAATGTAACATCAGGCAAAATAACATAATACAACATAACATGATGTAACATAACATAATATAACATAACTTAACATAACATAATGTAACTTTACATAATTTCACACAACGTAATATAACGTAAATGAACATAACATAATGTAACATACCATAACATCATGAAACATAACGTAACATATCATAGCATCATGTAACACAATGTAACATATTATAACATAAGAATCTAACATAACATAATGTAACATGACATAATGTAATGTATCGTAACATAATGTAACATAACATAACATTATATTATGTAAAATAACATGACAAAATGTAACATAACATAATGTAATGTAACATAATATAACAATGCCACATAACATAATGTAATGTAACATAATATAACAATGCCACATAACATAATGTAACACAACATAACATAATGTAACATAACATAGCATAGCATAACATAACACAATATAATGTAACATAACGTAACATAGTATAACATAATGTAATATAACCTAACATTAAAAAAGTAACATAAAATATCATAATTTTACATACCATCACTTAACATAATGTAACATAACATAACATAACGTATCATAATATAACATGATGTAACATAATGTAGCATACCATAATGAAACAAAACATGAAGTAACATAACATCAAGTAATGTAATGTAACATAACATAAGATAAAGTAATATTAAACAATATATTGTAACATCACATAATGTAACAAAACAATGTCACGTAACATAACAAAATGTAACAAAACATGATGTAACAAAACATGATGTAACATAACATAATGTTACATAACATAAAATAAAATTCTGTAACATAACATAGCATAATGTAATAATACAACACAATTTAACATAATGTAACATAATATAACATAATGTAACATAACGTAATATAACATAATTTAACCTTACATTATGTCAATTAACATAATTTAATGTAACATAACATAATGTAACATAACAATGTAACATAACAAAATGTAACATAACATCATGCAACATAACGTAACACACCGTAATGTTACATAACATAACACAACATAGCGTAATGTAATGTCACATAATGCAACATAACGAAATGTAATTTAACACATCTTAACACAGCACAATGTAACATATTATAACATAACAATGTAGCATAACATACAACATATAACATACTATAACATAATTTAACATTACTTAACATAACATAATATAACATGATGTATCATAACAAAATGTAACATAACAGTACATAATTAACATACCATAACAATGTAACATAACAGTACATAATTAACATACCATAACAATGTAACATAACATAACACAATGTAACATAAAGTAACATAACATAATGTAACGGAACATAACATAATGTAAAATATAATAAGATAATGTAACCTAACATACTATAACACAATTTTACTTAACATAACTTAACATAACATAATATAAAATAATATAACAAAAAACATGTAAAAACATAACATAACGTAACATAACATAATGTAACATAACATAACAATGTCACATAACATAATATAATGTAACATAAAGTAAAATAACATAATGTAACAATGTAACATAACATTGCATAACATAACGCAACACAACATAATGTCCAATAAAGTAACATACTATAAGATAATGTAATATAAACTAACATAACATAATATAACATACGATAATGTAACCTAACATACTATAACATAATTTAACTGAACATAACATAATATATAATAATATATAATAATATAACAAAACTTAACATAACACAATGTTACATAACGTAACATAACATTATGTAACATAACATAATATAACACAATGTAAGATAACATAACATAATTTAACATAACATAATGTAGCATAATATAACGTAACACTGTAACCAAACTTAACATAAAATAATGTAACATAATATAACACAAGTTAACATAAAATAAAATGATGTCAATTAACAAAATGTAACGTAACATAATATTATGTAATCTAACATAAAATGATGTAACATACCATTGTAACATAACATAATGTAACATACCATAAAATCACTTAACATAATGTAATACATCATATCATACAACATAATGTAACATATATTTTTTTGGCGTAACGTAATGTACCATAACATAACGTAACATAACATAACGCAACATAATGTAACATAATGTAACAGAGCACAATGTAACATAACATAACATAAAGTAAGATATAATAACATAATTTAACATAATGTAACATAAGATAATGTAACATAACACAATGTAACTTAACATAAAGTAACATACCATAATGTAACATAACACAATGTAACTTAACATAATGATACATATTATACCATAACAATGTAACACAACATAATATAACATAACATAATGTAAGATAACATCATGTAATATAATATAATGTAAGATACCATTATGTAATGTAATTTAACATAACAATGTTACATAACATAATGTTACATGACATAACACAACAGAATAATACATCGTCTGATCATGATTCAAGTATCTACACTAGGAAGTACAGGATGTTCTCACTTTTACAAATGATACAGACATAGTCTTTGTAGATTTAGACTTTGGGTTAGATGTTGTATTTGGAATTTAATTTCTCTCCTTCTACAATTTGATAATTGTAACTCTTTATCTTCGATCTTTGGCTGAAGAGAGCATCAGCCCAACGTTTCTGTTTGGATCACATATTTTGTCTTCAGTGAATACATGTATTGTGTTGTCAGATCCTCATAAACCTGGAGACAGCCCTGATGGACGACACAGCCCACTGGTACAAGTTGCAAACCCACGATGTATCCTTCCTGGCAATGCCCAACCCCTCACCCTACACGCAGAGGAAACTGCTGCCGGGAGAGAGCCCCACTAGAAGGTTACAGAGTAGGTCTCAACCAGCACCTGCACCACACACCTAACCATGTCCATACCAGCACCACACCTAACCATATCTCTACCAGCACCACACCTAACCATGTCTCTACCAGCACCACACCTAACCATGTCTCTACCAGCACCACACCTAACCATGTCTCAACCAGCACCACACCTAACCATGTCTCCAGCAGCACCACACCTAACCATGTCTCTACCGGCACCACACCTAACCATGTCTCTACCAGCACCACACCTAACCATGTCTCTACCAGCACCACACCTAACCATGTCTCTACCAGCACCACACCTAACCATGTCTCTACCAGCACCACACCTAACCATGTCTCTACCAGCACCACACCTAACCATATCTCTACCAGCACCACACCTAACCATGTCTCCACCAGCAACACACCTAACCATGTCTCTACCAGCACCACACCTAACCATATCCCTACCAGCACCACACCTAACCATGTCGATACCAGCACCACACCTAACCATGTCCATACCAGCACCACACCTAACCATATCTCTACCAGCACCACACCTAACCATGTCTCTACCAGCACCACACCTAACCATGTCTCCAGCAGCACCACACATCTAACCATGTCCACACCAGCACCACACCTAACCATGTTTCTACCAGCACCACACCTAACCATGTCTCCAGCAGCACCACACCTAACCATGTCTCTACCAGCACCACACCTAACCATGTCTCCAGCAGCACCACACCTAACCATGTCTCAGTCAGCACCACACCTAACCATGTCTCTACCAGCACCACACCTAACCATGTCTCCAGCAGCACCACACCTAACCATGTCTCTACCAGCACCACACCTAACCATGTCTCCAGCAGCACCACAGCTAACCATGTCTCAGTCAGCACCACACCTAACCATGTCTCTACCAGCACCAAACCTAACCATGTCTCTACCAGCACCACACCTAACCATGTCTCTACCAGCACCACACCTAACCATATCTCTACCAGCACCAAACCTAACAATGTCTCTACCAGCACCACGCAGAACCATGTCTCCACCAGCACCACACCTAACCATGTCTTTACCAGCACCACACCTAACCATGTCTCAACCAGCACCAAACCTAACCATGTCCCTAATTAATAGCACCACACTTAAACATGTCTCTACCAGCACCACACCTAACCATATCTCTACCAGCACCAAACCTAACCATGTCTCTACCAGCACCACACCTAACCATGTCTCTACCAGCACCAAACCTAACCATGTCTCTACCAGCACCAAACCTAACCATGTCTCTACCAGCACCACACCTAACCATGTCTCTACCAGCACCACACCTAACCATGTCTCTACCAGCACCACACCTAACCATGTCTCTACCAGCACCACACCTAACCATGTCTCTACCAGCACCACACCTAACCATATCTCTACCAGCACCAAACCTAACCATGTCTCTACCAGCACCACACCTAACCATGTCTCTACCAGCACCACAACTAACCATGTCTCTACCAGCACCACACCTAACCATATCTCTACCAGCACCACACCTAACCATATCTCTACCAGCACCACACCTAACCATGTCTCTACCAGCACCAAACCTAACCATGTCTCTACCAGCACCACACCTAACCATGTCTCTACCAGCACCACACCTAACCATGTCTCTACCAGCACCACACCTAACCATATCTCTACCAGCACCACACCTAACCATATCTCTACCAGCACGTCACCTAACCATATCTCTACCAGCACCACACCTAACAATGTCTCCACCAGCACCACACCTAACCATGTCTCCAGCAGCATCACACCTAACCATGTCTCTACCGTCACCACACCTAACCATGTCTCAACCAGCACCACACCTAACCATGTCTCTACCAGCACCACACCTAACCATGTCTCTACCAGCACCACACCTAACTATGTTTCTACCAGCACTACACCTAACCATGTCCCTACCAGCACCACACCTAACCATATCTCTAAACACATCCCCACAGCATGATGCTGCCACCAAAATGCTTCACTGTGGGGATGGTGTTCTCGGGGTGATGAGAGGTGTTGGGTTTGCACCAGACACAGCGTTTTCCTTGATGTCCAAAAAGCTCAATTTTTTTTCTCATCTGACCAGAGTACCTTCTTCCATATGTTTGGGGAGTCTCCCACATGCCTTTTGGCGAACACCAAACATGTTTGCTTATTTTTCTCTGGCCACTCTTCCGTAAAGCCCAGCTTTGTGGAGTCTATGGCTTAAAGTGGTCCTATGGGCAGATACTCCAATCTCCGTTGAGGAGCTTTACAGCTAATTAATGCCCTCCTTGCCTGGTACGTGAGTTTTTGTGTGCGGCCCTCTCTTGGCAGGTTTGTTGTTGTGCCATATTCTTTCAATTTTTTAATAATGAATTTAGTGGTGCTCCGTGGGATGGTCAAAGTTTCAGATATTTTTTTATAACCCAACCCTGATCTGTACTTCTCCACAACTTTGTTCCTGACCTGTTTGGGGAGCTCATTGGTCTTCATAGTGCCGATTGCTTGGTGGTGCCCCTTGCTTAGTTGTGTTGCAGACACTGGGGCCTTTCAGAAGAGGTCTATAGTTGAAGTCGGAAGTTTACATACAATTTCCAAACGCCTGAAGGTACCACATTCATCTGTACAAACAATAGTACGCAAGTATAAACACCATGGGATCACGCAGCCCCCATACCGCTCAGGAAGGAGACGCGTTCTGTCTCCTAGAGATGAATGTACTTTGGGGCGAAAAGTGTAAATCAGTCCCAGAACAACAGCAAAGGATCTTGTAAAGATGGTGGAGGAAACGGGTACAAAAGTATCTATATCCACAGTAAAACTAGTCCTATATCGACATAACCTGAAAGGCCACTCAGCAAGGAAGAAGCCACTGCTCCAAACCCGGCATAAAAAAGCCAGACTACGGTTTGCAACTGCACATGGGGACAAAGATCGTACTTTTTGGAGAAATGTCCTCTGGTCTGATGAAACAAAAATAGAACTGTTTTTAATGATCATCGTTATGTTTGGAGGATAAAGGGGGAGGCTTGCAAACCGAAGAACATCATCCCAACCGTGAAGCACGGGGGTGGGAGCATCATGTTGTGGGGGGTGCTTTGCTGCAGGAGGGACTGGTGCACTTCACAAAATAGATGGCATCATGGGAAGGAAAATTACGTGGATAGATTGAAACAACATCTCAAGACATCAGTCAGGAAGTTAAAGCTTGGTCGCAAATGGGTCTTCCAAGTGGACAATGACCCCAAGCATACTTCCAAAATATGCGTCAAAATGGCTTAATGATAACACAGTCAAGGTATTGGAGTTGCCATGGCAAAGCCTTGACCTCAATCCCATAGAAAATTTGTGGGCAGAACTGAAAAAGCATGTGCGAGCAAGGAGGCATACAAACCCTGTCAGGAGGAAGGGGCAAAAATTCACCCAACTTACTGTGGGAAGCTTGTCTAAGGCTACCCGAAACGTTTGACCCAAGTTAAACAATTGAAAGGCAATGCTACCAAATACTAATTGAGTGTATGTAAACTTCTGACCCACTGGGAATGTGATGAAAGAAATAAAAGCTGAAATAAATCATTCTCTCTACTATTATTCTGACATTTAACATTCTTAAAATAAAGTGGTGATACTAACTGACCTAAGACAGGGAATTTTTACTAGGATTAAATGTCAGGAATTGTGAAAAACTGAGTGTAAATGTATTTGGCAAAGGTGTATGTAAACTTCGGACTTCAACTGTATATATACTGAGATCATGTGACAGATCATGTGACACTTAAATAAAGTCCACCTGTGTGCAATCTAACTAATTATGTGACTTCTGAAGGTAATTGGTTGCACCATATCTTATTTAGGGGCTTCATAGCAAAGGGGTGAATACATATGCACGCATCACTTGTCTGTTTTTTAAATATTTTTTTTTCAAGTTTTTTGAAACAAGTCATTTTTTTCATTTCACTTCACCAATTTGGACTATTTTGTGTATGCCCATTACATGAAATCCAAATAAAAATCCAGTTAAATTACAGGTTGTAATGCAACAAAATAGGAAAAACGCCAAGGGGGTGAATACTTTTGCAAGCCACTGTATAGGCCTTTGCGATGCTGTTGGTTCATTGATTGTGCAGAGCGGCTTACATCTACAATTGGTGAATTTGTATTTGATTTCAAATAACCTAGTAATAGGGATTTTTTAAATATTTTGATAATTAATTGGTTGACACACCTTTAGCTACTGTATACATAATATCTCACCACCATGCATTTCCATCTCCTACCCTCTTTCTTTTATTCATTTTTTGAGCACGCAGACTGGCTGTCAACAGCTTAGTGAAATGTTTCACTGCGAAAACATGTTACTGTCGATGTTCAGATTTCACTTGGTTTCCCAAATGAAGCACTGGGTGGCAGCAGGAACAAGGTTGGAGAGCCCATGGCATACAGAGTACTGGGTAGCTGCAGGAACAGGGTTGGAGAGACCATGGCATACAGAGTACTGGGTAGCTGCAGGAACAGGGTTGGAGAGACCATGGCATACAGAGTACTGGGTAGCTGCAGGAACAGGGTTGGAGAGACGATGGCATACAGAGTACTGGGTAGCTGCAGGAACAGGGTTGGAGAGACCATGGCATACAGAGTACTGGGTAGCTGCAGGAACAAGGTTGGAGAGCCCATGGCATACAGAGTACTGGGTAGCTGCAGGAACAAGGTTGGAGAGCCCATGGCATACAGAGTACTGGGTAGCTGCAGGAACAGGGTTGGAGAGACCATGGCATACAGAGTACTGGGTAGCTGCAGGAACAGGGTAGGAGAGACCATGGCATACAGAGTACTGGGTAGCTGCAGGAACAGGGTTGGTGAGACCATGGCATACAGAGTACTGGGTAGCTGCAGGAACAAGGTTGGAGAGCCCATGGCATACAGAGTACTGGGTAGCTGCAGGAACAAGGTTGGAGAGACCATGGCATACAGAGTACTGGGTAGCTGCAGGAACAGGGTTGGAGAGACCATGGCATACAGAGTACTGGGTAGCTGCAGGAACAAGGTTGGAGAGACCATGGCATACAGAGTACTGGGTAGCTGCAGGAACAGGGTTGGAGAGACCCATGGCATACAGAGTACTGGGTAGCTGCAGGAACAAGGTTGGAGAGACCATGGCATACAGAGTACTGGGTAGCTGCAGGAACAGGGTTGGAGAGCCCATGGCATACAGAGTACTGGGTAGCTGCAGGAACAAGGTTGGAGAGACCATGGCATACAGAGTACTGGGTAGCTGCAGGAACAAGGTTGGAGAGCCCCATGGCATACAGAGTACTGGGCAGGAACAGGGTTGGAGAGCCCATGGCATACAGAGTACTGGGTAGCTGCAGGAACAGGGTTGGAGAGCCCATGGCATACAGAGTACTGGGCAGGAACAGGGTTGGAGAGACCATGGCATACAGAGAACTGGATAGCTGCAGGAACAAGGTTGGAGAGCCCATGGCATACAGAGTACTGGGTAGCTGCAGGACCAAGGTTGGAGAGACCCATGGCATACAGAGTACTGGGTAGCTGCAGGAACAAGGTTGGAGAGACCATGGCATACAGAGTACTGGGTAGCTGCAGGAACAGGGTTGGAGAGACCATGGCATACAGAGTACTGGGTAGCTGCAGGAACAGGGTAGGAGAGACCATGGCATACAGAGTACTGGGTAGCTGCAGGAACAGGGTTGGAGAGACCATGGCATACAGAGTACTGGGTAGCTGCAGGAACAAGGTTGGAGAGCCCATGGCATACAGAGTACTGGGTAGCTGCAGGAACAAGGTTGGAGAGACCATGGCATACAGAGTACTGGGTAGCTGCAGGAACAAGGTTGGAGAGACCCATGGCATACAGAGTACTGGGTAGCTGCAGGAACAGGTTAGGAGAGACCATGGCATACAGAGTACTGGGTAGCTGCAGGAACAAGGTTGGAGAGACCATGGCATACAGAGTACTGGGTAGCTGCAGGAACAAGGTTGGAGAGACCATGGCATACAGAGTACTGGGTAGCTGCAGGAACAAGGTTGGAGAGACCATGGCATACAGAGAACTGGGTAGCTGCAGGAACAAGGTTGGAGAGACCATGGCATACAGAGTACTGGGTAGCTGCAGGAACAAGGTTGGAGAGACCATGGCATACAGAGTACTGGGTGGCAGCAGGAACAAGGTTGGAGAGACCATGGCATACAGAGTACTGGGTAGCTGCAGGAACAGGGTTGGAGAGCCCATGGCATACAGAGTACTGGGTAGCTGCAGGAACAAGGTTGGAGAGCCCATGGCATACAGAGTACTGGGTAGCTGCAGGAACAAGGTTGGAGAGACCATGGCATAGAGAGTACTGGGTAGCTGCAGGAACAAGGTTGGAGAGACCATGGCATACAGAGTACTGGGTAGCTGCAGGAACAAGGTTTGTAGAGACCCATGGCATACAGAGTACTGGGTAGCTGCAGGAACAGGGTAGGAGAGACCATGGCATACAGAGTACTGGGTAGCTGCAGGAACAAGGTTGGAGAGACCATGGCATACAGAGTACTGGGTAGCTGCAGGAACAAGGTTGGAGAGACCATGGCATAAAGAGTACTGGGTAGCTGCAGGAACAAGGTTGGAGAGCCCATGGCATACAGAGTACTGGGTAGCTGCAGGAACAAGGTTGGAGAGACCCATGGCATACAGAGTACTGGGTAGCTGCAGGAACAGGGTAGGAGAGACCATGGCATACAGAGTACAGGGTAGCTGCAGGAACAAGGTTGGAGAGACCATGGCATACAGAGTACTGGGTAGCTGCAGGAACAAGGTTGGAGAGACCATGTCATACAGAGTACTGGGTAGCTGCAGGAACAAGGTTGGAGAGACCATGACATACAGAGTACTGGGTAGAAGCAGGAACAGGGTTGGAGAGACCATGGCATACAGAGTACTGGGTGGCAGCAGGAACAAGGTTGGAGAGACCATGGCATACAGAGTACTGGGTAGCTGCAGGAACAGGGTTGGAGAGCCCATGGCATACAGAGTACTGGGTAGCTGCAGGAACAAGGTTGGAGAGACCATGGCATACAGAGTACTGGGTAGCTGCAGGAACAAGGTTGGAGAGACCATGGCATACAGAGTACTGGGTAGCTGCAGGAACAAGGTTGGAGAGACCATGGCATACATAGTACTGGGTAGCTGCAGGAACAGGGTAGGAGAGACCATGGCATACAGAGTACTGGGTAGCTGCAAGAACAAGGTTGGAGAGACCATGGCATACAGAGTACTGGGTAGCTGCAGGAACAAGGTTGGAGAGACCATGGCATACAGAGTACTGGGTAGCTGCAGGAACAAGGTTGGAGAGCCCATGGCATACAGAGTTCTGGGTAGCTGCAGGAACAAGGTTGGAGAGACCATGGCATACAGAGTACTGGGTAGCTGCAGGAACAAGGTTGGAGAGACCATGGCATACAGAGTACTGGGTAGCTGCAGGAACAAGGTTGGAGAGACCCATGGCATACAGAGTACTGGGTAGCTGCAGGAACAAGGTTGGAGAGCCCATGGCATACAGAGAACTGGGTAGCTGCAGGAACAAGGTTGGAGAGCCCATGGCATACAGAGTACTGGGTAGCTGCAGGAACAAGGTTGGAGAGACCATGGCATACAGAGAACTGGGTAGCTGCAGGAACAAGGTTGGAGAGCCCATGGCATACAGAGTACTGGGTAGCTGCAGGAACAAGGTTGGAGAGACCATGGCATACAGAGTACTGGGTAGCTGCAGGAACAAGGTTGGAGAGACCATGGCATACAGAGTACTGGGTAGCTGCAGGAACAAGGTTGGAGAGACCATGGCATACAGAGTACTGGGTAGCTGCAGGAACAAGGTTGGAGAGCCCATGGCATACAGAGTACTGGGTAGCTGCAGGAACAGGGTTGGAGAGACCATGGCATACAGAGTACTGGGTAGCTGCAGGAACAAGGTTGGAGAGACCATGGCATACAGAGTACTGGGTAGCTGCAGGAACAAGGTTGGAGAGACCATGGCATACAGAGTACTGGGTAGCTGCAGGAACAGGGTTGGAGAGACCATGGCATACAGAGTACTGGGTAGCAGCAGGAACAAGGTTGGAGAGACCCATGGCATACAGAGTACTGGGTAGCTGCAGGAACAGGGTTGGAGAGCCCATGGCATACAGAGTACTGGGTAGCTGCAGGAACAAGGTTGGAGAGCCCATGGCATACAGAGTACTGGGTAGCTGCAGGAACAAGGTTGGAGAGACCATGGCATACAGAGAACTGGGTAGCTGCAGGAACAAGGTTGGAGAGCCCATGGCATACAGAGTACTGGGTAGCTGCAGGAACAAGGTTGGAGAGACCCATGGCATACAGAGTACTGGGTAGCTGCAGGAACAAGGTTGGAGAGACCATGGCATACAAAGAACTGGGTAGCTGCAGGAACAAGGTTGGAGAGCCCATGGCATACAGAGTACTGGGTAGCTGCAGGAACAAGGTTGGAGAGACCATGGCATACAGAGTACTGGGTAGCTGCAGGAACAGGGTTGGAGAGCCCATGGCATACAGAGTACTGGGTAGCTGCAGGAACAAGGTTGGAGAGACCATGGCATACAGAGTACTGGGTAGCTGCAGGAACAAGGTTGGAGAGACCATGGCATACAGAGTACTGGGTAGCAGCAGGAACAAGGTTGGAGATCCCATGGCATACAGAGTACTGGGTAGCTGCAGGAACAAGGTTGGAGAGACCATGGCATACAGAGTACTGGGTAGCAGCAGGAACAAGGTTGGAGATCCCATGGCATACAGAGTACTGGGTAGCTGCAGGAACAAGGTTGGAGAGACCATGGCATACAGAGTACTGGGTAGCTGCAGGAACAAGGTTGGAGAGACCATGGCATACAGAGTACTGGGTAGCTGCAGGAACAGGGTTGGAGAGCCCATGGCATACAGAGTACTGGGTAGCTGCAGGAACAGGGTTGGAGAGACCATGGCATACAGAGTACTGGGTAGCAGCAGGAACAAGGTTGGAGATCCCATGGCATACAGAGTACTGGGTAGCTGCAGGAACAAGGTTGGAGAGACCATGGCATACAGAGTACTGGGTAGCAGCAGGAACAAGGTTGGAGATCCCATGGCATACAGAGTACTGGGTAGCTGCAGGAACAAGGTTGGAGAGACCATGGCATACAGAGTACTGGGTAGCTGCAGGAACAAGGTTGGAGAGACCATGGCATACAGAGTACTGGGTAGCTGCAGGAACAGGGTTGGAGAGCCCATGGCATACAGAGTACTGGGTAGCTGCAGGAACAGGGTTGGAGAGACCATGGCATACAGAGTACTGGGTAGCAGCAGGAACAAGGTTGGAGAGACCCATGGCATACAGAGTACTGGGTAGCTGCAGGAACAAGGTTGGAGAGCCCATGGCATACAGAGTACTGGGTAGCTGCGGGAACAGGGTTGGAGAGACCATGGCATACAGAGTACTGGGTAGCTGCAGGAACAAGGTTGGAGAGCCCATGGCATACAGAGTACTGGGTAGCTGCGGGAACAGGGTTGGAGAGACCATGGCATACAGAGTACTGGGTAGCTGCAGGAACAAGGTTGGAGAGCCCATGGCATACAGAGTACTGGGTAGCTGCGGGAACAGGGTTGGAGAGACCATGGCATACAGAGTACTGGGTAGCTGCAGGAACAGGGTTGGAGAGCCCATGGCATACAGAGTACTGGGTAGCTGCGGGAACAGGGTTGGAGAGACCATGGCATACAGGGTTTGGGCAGAGTATCACCTGATGGGAAACTACTTAAACAGTGGAGTGGAATAAGTGTGGTTATATTTATTTCTCAGCAACTCATAATGATGCTCTGCTACAAACTGAAGTAGCCTACACACGGCCTGGCCGGCCTACATTGGCTGTTCCAGTGCATACAACATATGATTTCTATTTTATTCAGTTAAGTTCAATTATATTATTCTTACTATAAAATCATATAAAATAAAATAATGGCAAGGGACTTATAAGCATATCTTGTCTGCTAAATGAACAAGCCCACATGCCCATGGAGCATAGCAAGATAACATACAGTAGGACAACTTTTTGACTATGTTTGACTATGCTAGTACTTCCTGGTTTGGGGGCTTATCTAATCTTATGAATGGGAAGCTCCAGATAGCCCAGAATAAGCTGATCAGGGTAGTATTGAAGGTGAGTCCACGTACTCACATAGGCAGGAGCTGCTTTCAGGAACTAAACTGGCTGCCTGTTGAGGCTAGAGTGTCCCAGATTAGACTAGGTTTGGTTTACAGGAGTATTTATGGTTCTGCGACCAGATATCTAAGTGATTACCTTCCTTGTGTTAGGGATGCACACAATCAAAGCACCAGATCAGGTGTTGCCGATGTGTGCTTATACAGGTTCAGGAGTAATGCTGGGAAAGGTACGGTCTTGTATACTGGAGCCTCAGAATGGAATGAGTTGCCTCTGCCCATAAAAACAACATCCTCTCTGGGCAGCTTTAAAAATAAAGTAAAAATATGTTTGATGTCTTCTGTGCCCATGTGAATAACCCCTATGATGTAACTGGAATGACGAGATCGATTCTCTGTTTTTGTTTTATTATTTCACTGCCGTAGTGTGTTCAATCTTGTCCAGCCATCTTGTCTCAAGAGGACCACAATGGAAATAAGTCCCAGACTTTATTGTGTGTTATCCTCAATGTTTTCATTCATGTGCATGTATGGCTTTTTCAAGTTTTATGTGTGCTTGTTTTTTGATGATTCCATTTGACCTGTATTGACCCGTAAGGACCCGTACTGACCCGTATTGACCTGTACTGATTCATACTGACCCGTATTGACCCATACTGACTTATACTGACCCGTATTGACCCATACTGACTTATACTGACCCATATTGACCCGTACTTAATCAAACCAACCCGTATTGAGGGCAGCAGTTAGCCGTGTGGTTAAGAGTTGGGCCAGTAACCGAAAGGTTGCTTGTTCAAATCCCTGAGCCGACTAGTTGACAAATCTGTCGATGTGTACTTAACCTACTTGCCTTGCCTATACTGACCCGTATTGACCCATACTGACCTATACTGACCCGTATTGACCCGCACTGACAAATACTGACCCACACTGACTAGTATTGACCCGTACCGAGAGAGTAAGACGCTCTGGATAAGAGCAACTGCTAAATGACTAAAACATGTAAACAAATAAAAACATTAATGTACTGATTTGTACAGACCCATACTGACGCATATTGACCCGTACTGACCTGTATTGTATTAAGAAGCAGAGCTTTGTGATGACAGAGACACATTTTCTCTTGCTCTG
Organism: Salvelinus alpinus; assembly: GCF_045679555.1. Taxonomy (NCBI): domain Eukaryota; kingdom Metazoa; phylum Chordata; class Actinopteri; order Salmoniformes; family Salmonidae; genus Salvelinus; species Salvelinus alpinus. Next base: position 5,631,133 of record NC_092114.1, read on the forward strand.
TGTGGGCCATGTAGTCAGTGTCAATGAGGTGTTGTGTCTCTGTGACCCAGTTTTGTCCGGTATTGAGTCTTAATGACCCATACTGAACCGTACTGAGCCGTATTGACCACTCCTGATCCGTATTGACCCACACTTACTCATACTGACTGGTATTGACCCGTATTGTACTGTACTGACCCGTATTGAATTGTACTGACCCGTATTGACCCGTACTGACCTGTACTGACCCTTATTGAATTGTACTGACCCGTATTGACCCGTACTGACCTGTACTGACCCGTATTGAATTGTACTGACCCGTATTGACCCGTACTGACCTGTACTGACCCGTATTGACCCGTACTGACCTGTACTGACCCGTATTGACTGTACTGACCCGTATTGACCTGTACTGACCCGTATTGAATTGTACTGACCCGTATTGACCCGTACTGACCTGTACTGACCCGTATTGAATTGTACTGACCCGTATTGACCCGTACTGACCTGTGGTGGATTAGTGAAAAAGGATAACAGAATCCTGTCACGACAAGGCAGCTCTAGACATTCTTCTTCATTCATCTTCTCTTTTTTTTCTCTTGCTCTTCTCTCGTTACCTCCCAGTGTCCCAGAGAATTATTGACAGTGAGTTCTCTGATTTTGACTGCGAGGACGGGATCGGTGTCATAGCAGGTAACCAAATCACGACAAAACAGGTTTAATGGAGCTCCAATGCTAGCTATAACCATGTACTCTATATCTATATCAAATTACAATATCAACATGTTATTACTATTATTATCAGAAATTAGAACACATACCTCTACACATATACATACATACTGTCTACACACAACAACAGAACAGCATCCATAGAATTCCATTTATCATAATAATGTAGAGGTCTCTGTACTTGGACACAATCAGTCCTGTGTTCCTATGCTATTCTAAATTTCCCAACCACTTTCACATACACTACCGTTCAAGAGTTTTGGGTCACTTCGAAATGTTCTTGTTTTTGAAAGAAAAGCAAATTTTTTGTCCATTAAAATAACATCAAATTGATCAGAAGTACAGTGTAGACATTGTTAATGTTGTAAATTACTATTGTAGCTGTAAACGGCAGGTTTTTAATGGGATGTCTACATAGGCCCATTATCAGCAACTATCACTCCTGTGTTCCAATAGCAGGTTGTGTTAGCTAATCCAAGTTTATCATTTTAAAAGGCTAATTGATCATTAGAAAACCCTTTTGCAATTATGTTAGCACAGCTGAAAACTGTTGTGCTGATTAATGAAGCAAATAAACGGGCCTTCTTTAGACTTGTTGAGTATCTGGAGCATCAGCATTTGTGGATTCGATTACAGGCTCAAAATGTCCAGAAACAAAGTACTTTCTTCTGAAACTCGTCAGTCTATTCTTGTTCTGAGAAATGAAGGCTATTCCATGCGAGAAACTGCCAAGAAACTGAAGATCTCGTACAACGTTGTGTACTACTCCCTTCACAGAACAGCGCAAACTGTCTCTAACCAGAGTAGAAAGAGGAGTGGGAAGCCCCGGTGCACAACTGAGCAAGAAGGCAAATACATTAGATTGTCTAGTTTGAGAAACGGACGCCTCACAAGTCCTCAACTGGCAGCTTCATTAAATAGTACCCGCAAAACACCAGTCTCAACGTCAACAGTGAAGAGGTGACACCGGGATGCTGGCCTTCTAGGCAGAGTTGCAAAGAAAAAGCCATATCTCAGACTGGCCAATAAAAAGAAAAGATTAAGATGGGCAAAAGAACACAAAGAGGAACATTCGTGAGATGAAGAAAAAATGAAAAGATGCTGGAGGAGTGCTTGACGCCATCTGTCAAGCATGGTGGAGGCAATGTGATGGTCTGGGGGTGCTTTGGTGGTGGTAAAGTGGGAGATTTGTACAGGGTGAAAGGGATCTCGAAGAAGGAAGGCTGTCACTCCATTTTGCAACTCCATGCCCTGTGGACGGCGCTTAATTGGAGCCAATTTCCTCCTACAACAGGACAATGACCCAAAGCACAGCTCCAAACTATGCAATAACTATTTAGGGAAGAAGCAGTCAGCTGGTATTCTGTCTATAATGGAGTGGCCAACACAGTCACCAGATCTCAACCCTATTGAGCTGTTGTGGGAGCAGCTTGACCGTATGGTACGTAAGAAGTGCCCATCAAGCCAATCCTACTTGTGGGAGGTGCTTCAGGAAGCATGGGGTGAAATCTCTTCTGTTTACCTCAACAAATTGAAACTAGAATGCCAAAGGTCCACAAGGCTGTAAATGCTGCAAATGGAGGATTCTTTGACGAAGCAAAGTTTGAAGAACACAATTATTATTTCAATTAAAAATCACAATTTATAAACTTGTCAACGTCTTGACTATATTTCCTATTAATTTTGCAACTCATTTCATGTATGTCTTCATGGAAAACAAGGACATTTCTAAGTGACCCCAAACTTTGAATTGTAGTGTACATTCCAAGCAATGACAAGACAAATAATTGAACACTTCAAGGCTCATGGAAATACCGTGACAGTCTTAAACACAGCTGGGGGAAGCTCTCTCTCCCCCTCCACTCCCTCTCTCTCCAGTCCACTCTCTCTCCCCCTCCACTCCCTCTCTCTCCAGTCCACTCCCCCTCTCTCCACATCCACTCTCTCTCCCCCTCCACTCCCTCTCTCTCCACATCCACTCTCTCTCCCCCTCCACTCCCTCTCTCTCCAGTCCACTCCCCCTCTCTCCAGTCCACTCCCCCCCTCTCCAGTCCACTCCCTCTCTTTCCCCCTGCACTCCCTCTCTTTCCCCCTCTACTCCCTCTCTCTCCCCTCCCCTCCCACTCTTCCCTCTCTTATCCCTCTGTATCCCCCTCCTATCCCCTCTCCCCCTCCACTCCCTCATTCTCCCCTCAACTCCCTCTTTCTCCCCTCCACTCCCTCTATTTCCCCCTCCACTTCCTCTCTTCTCCCTCCTATCCCTCAATGTCCCTCTCCACTCCCTCTCCCTCCCCCCCTTCCTATCCTATCTCCCCCTCCACTTTCTCTCTCTCCCCCTTCTATGCCACTCTACCCCTTCAATCTGATTTTTGCCGTCAACTCCCTCTCTCTCCCAATCCAATCCAATCCCCCTATCCAACTCCACTCCCTCCCTCTCTCTCTCTCTCTCTCTCTCTCTCTCCCTCCTACCTCTCTTCCCCTCCTACCTCTCTGCCCCTCCACTCCCACTCTCTCCTCCTCCTATCCCCCTCCACTCCCTCTCTTTCCCACTATAGCCCTCCTCTTCCCCTCCATTCTCTTTCTCTAGCCTTCCTTTCCCCTCCCCCTCTCCAACTCCACTCCCCCTCTTCCCCCCCCACTACCTCTCTCTACCCTCCACTCCCCCTCTCTCCCACCCTCTTCCCCTCTATGCCTCCTCTCCCTTTCCACTCCCCATCTCTCCCCCTTCTATCCCTTGTTCCCCTCCACTCCCTCTCTCTCCCTGTCCACTCCCTCTTTACCCCTCCACTCCCTCTCTCTCCCCCTCCTATCCCCTGTCTCCCTCTACTCCCTCTCTCGCCGTCCAATCCCTCTCTAACCCTCCACTCCCCCTCTCTCCCCCTTGTATCCCCTCATATCCCCTGTCCCCCTCCTCGCTCTCTACACCTGCTATCCACCTATATCCCCTCCACTCTTTCTCCCCCTCCTATCCATCTCTCACCTTCCACTCCTCTTCTCTCCCCCTCATATCCCCTCACCCCCTCCTCTCCCTCTTCACTCCCTCTTTCTCCCCATTCACTCCCTCTCTTCCCCCATCTAATCACTCTCTCTACCACTCTATTACCCCTTTCCCCCTCCAATCTGTCTTCCTCTCCCTCCTACCCCCTTTCCCCCTCCTATCCCTCTATCCCCTCACATCCTCCACTCCGTCTCTCTCCCCCCATTAACTCCCTCTCACTCCCCCTCCACTCCCTATATTACCCCTCCATACCCTCTCTCCCCCCCTAATATCTCCGCGCCCCCTCCACACCCTCTCTCTCCCAATCCACTCCCTGTCTCTCCCCTCCTCTCCCTCTACCTCCCCATTCACTCCCTCCCTCTCACCCTTCACTCCCTCTCAATCCCCCTCCTATCCTCACTCCCCCTCCACTCCCTCTTTCTCTTTCTCCTTATCCTATCCCCACTCCCCCTCCACTGCCCCTCTTTGCCTGCACTCCCTCTCTCTTCCCCTCCACTCAATCTCTCTCTCCCTCAACTCCCTCTCCTCTCTCCCCTCCTTTCTCCTTTCACCCTCCATTCAATCTCTCTTCCTCCCCTATCCATTTCTCCCCCTCCACTCCCTCTTTCTCCCCCTCCTATCTCCTCTCCTCCTTCACTCTCCCTCTCTCCCCTTCCACTCCCTCTCTCTCCCCCTCCTATCCTACACTCATTCTCTCTCCCTCTCCACTCCCTCTCTCTCCCTTCTCCCCTCCGTCTCTTTCCCCCTCCATTCCCTCTCTCCCACCCCCACTCCCCCTCTCTCCCCCGCAACTACCTTTCCCACTCCTTTTGCCCTCACCCCTCCACTCACTCTTTCTCTCCTCTCCATCTCTCCCTTCACTCCCTGTCTCCCCTTGCACTCCCTCTCTCTATGCCTCCATTCCCTCTCACTCTCCCTCCCCTCCACTCTCTTGCTCTCAACCTCCTCTCCCTCTCTTTCCCACTCCACTACCTTTTTACCCCTTCCTTATCTCCACTCCCTTTCCTCCCCTCCAATCCCCTCTCCCACACAAAGCCCTCTCTCTCCCCCTCTACTCCCTCCACTCCCTCTCTCCACCCTCCACACTCTCTCTCCCTCCACTCCCTCTCTCACCTCCTCAACTCCCTCGCTCTCTCCCTCCCCTCCACTCTCACTTTTTCAACCTCCCCTCCCTCTATCTCCATCTAATCTCTTTATCTCCCACTACAGCTCACTACCGCTCACTACCCCTCCACTCCCTTCTCTCCTCGTCCTATCCTCCACTCCCTCTCACTACCCCTCCACTCCCTCCCTCTCCCCCTCAATCTCCCCTCCACTCCTACTCTCCCCTTCCACTCCCTTCTCTCCCCCTCCTGTCCTACACTCTCTTTCTCTCCCAATTTCCACTCCCCCTCTCCTCCTGCACTCACTCTATTTCCCACTCCTATCCCTTCTTCCCCTCTAATACCCTTCTCTCACCCTCCTATCCCTCTTTAACTCCCTCTCTCTCCCCCTCCTATCCCCTTCTCACCCTCCACTCCCTTTCTCCCCCCCTATCCCCTTCTCCCACTCTACTCCCTTTGAAGGGTGAGAGGAGGGAGTGGAGGGTGAGAAGGGGATAAGGGGGGGTGTAAGGGAGTGAAGGGTGAGAAGGGGATAGGAGGGGGAGAGAGAGGGAGTGGAGGGTGAGAAGGGGATAGGAGGGGGAGAGAGGGATAGGCCTTGGCATAGGTCTGCCAAGGCCAAGACCTCTCTCCCCCTCCTATCCCCTTCTCACCCTTCACTCCCTTACACCCCCCCTTATCCCCTTCTCACCCTCCACTCCCTCCTCTCCCCCTCCACTCAACATCTATTGTGTTGCGGGTCTGTTTTGCTTCCTCCTCTAAACTGTCTGTCTGTCCTCTCCTCCCCAGACTTCCTCCTCTAACCTGTCTGTCCTCTCTTCCCTAGACTTCCTCCTCTAACCTGTCAGTCTGTCCTCTCCTCCCCAGACTTCCTCCTCTAACCTGTCAGTCTGTCCTCTCCTCCCCAGACTTCCTCCTCTAACCTGTCAGTCTGTCCTCTCCTCCCCAGACTTCCTCCTCTAACTTGTCTGTCTGTCCTCTCCTCCCCAGACTTCCTCCTCTAACTTGTCTGTCTGTCCTCTCCTCCCCAGACTTCCTCCTCTAACTTGTCTGTCTGTCTGTCCTCTCCTCCCCAGACTACAGACACAACGGCAGGGACTTCCAGAGCTCCACGCTGTCTGTTCCAGAACAGGTCATGTCCTCCAACTACACCTCCCACTCTGACATGGCCAGGACCTGGTCACGGTCGCCAAGTCTTCCCCCTCCACAGAGGTACAGTAATCAAACCCTAACCTCCCGGTCTGCCAAGGCCAAGACCCAATCACAGTCGTTCAGTGTTCCCCCTCCACAGAGGTACTGTTATCCAACCCTAACCTCTTGGTCTGCCAAGGCCAGGACCTGGTCACGGTCGCCCAGTGTTCCCCCTCCACAGAGGTACTGTTATCCAACCCTAACCTCTTGGTCTGCCAAGGCCAGGACCTGGTCACAGTCGCCAAGTCTTCCCCCTCCACAGAGGTACAGTAATCCAACCCAAACCCTAACCTCCCGGTCTGCCAAGGCCAAGACCCAATCACAGTCGCCCAGTGTTCCCCCTCCACAGACGTACTGTTATACAACCCTAACCTCTTGGTCTGCCAAGGCCAGGACCTGGTCACGGTCGCCCAGTGTTCCCCCTCCACAGACGTACTGTTATCCAACCCTAACCTCTTGGTCTGCCAAGGCCAGGACCTGGTCAGGGTCGCCCAGTGTTCCCCCTCCACAGACGTACTGTTATACAACCCTAACCTCTTGGTCTGCCAAGGCCAGGACCTGGTCACGGTCGCCCAGTGTTCCCCCTCCACAGACGTACTGTTATACAACCCTAACCTCTTGGTCTGCCAAGGCCAGGACCTGGTCAGGGTCGCCCAGTGTTCCCCCTCCACAGACGTACTGTTATCCAACCCTAACCTCTTGGTCTGCCAAGGCCAGGACCTGGTCAGGGTCGCCCAGTGTTCCCCCTCCACAGACGTACTGTTATACAACCCTAACCTCTTGGTCTGCCAAGGCCAGGACCTGGTCACGGTCGCCCAGTGTTCCCCCTCCACAGAGGTACTCTTATCCAACCCTAACCTCTTGGTCTGCCAAGGCCAGGACCTGGTCAGGGTCGCCCAGTGTTCCCCCTCCACAGACGTACTGTTATCCAACCCTAACCTCTTGGTCTGCCAAGGCCAGGACCTGGTCAGGGTCGCCCAGTGTTCCCCCTCCACAGACGTACTGTTATACAACCCAAACTCGACCTCAAACAGTTTTTTCTATGTCCCATTTAGTCGGAGTTTGGACCACGGCATGCGAGGGGGACCGCTTTCTTTTAGCTCAGGTCGGATGGACCGGCATCGCTTGTCTGAAGACTGCTACTCACCAGACAGGTAAAAAAAACATACACACTATGTAGTCTACACAGCTACGCATCCATACACACTATGTAGTCTACACAGCTACACATCCATACACACTATGTAGCCTACACAGCTACACATCCATACACACTATGTAGCCTACAGAGCTACACATCCATACACACTATGTAGTCTACACTGCTACGCATACATACACACTATGTAGTCTACACAGCTACGCATCCATACACACTATGTAGCCTACAGAGCTACACATCCATACACACTATGTAGCCTACACAGCTACGCATACATACACACTATGTCGCCTACACAGCTACGCATTCATACACACTATGTAGTCTACACAGCTACGCATCCATACACACTATGTAGTCTACACAGCTACACATCCATACACACTATGTAGTCTACACAGCTACACATCCACACACTATGTAGTCTACACAGCTACACAGCAATACACACTATGTAGCCTACAGAGCTACACATCCATACACACTATGTAGTCTACACAGCTACGCATCCATACACACTATGTAGTCTACACAGCTACACATCCATACACACTATGTAGTCTACACAGCTACACATCCACACACTATGTAGTCTACACAGCTACACAGCAATACACACTATGTAGCCTACAGAGCTACACATCCATACACACTATGTAGTCTACACAGCTACACATCCATACACACTATGTAGCCTACACAGCTACACATCCACACACTATGTAGCCTACACAGCTACGCATACATACACACTATGTAGCCTACACAGCTACGCATCCACACACTATGTAGTCTACACAGCTACACATCCACACACTATGTAGTCTACACAGCTAAACATCAATACACACTATGTAGCCTACACAGCTACGCATCCATACACACTATGTAGTCTACACAGCTACACATCCATACACACTATGTAGCCTACACAGCTACACATCCATACACACTATGTAGTCTACACAGCTACACATCCACACACTATGTAGTCTACACAGCTACACATCAATACACACTATGTAGCCTACACAGCTACGCATCCATACACACTATGTAGTCTACACAGCTACACATCCATACACACTATGTAGCCTACACAGCTACACATCCATACACACTATGTAGTCTACACAGCTACACATCCATACACACTATGTATTAACCAAACCGTACACACTATGTTGAAACCAGACACATTGTAGTCTCAGTGTGAATAGTTACTTTTTCACAGCAACATGAATCTAGAATGAACAGAGAAGCTGATGACTGTAGTTTTTACAAGACCATGACACAAAGACCAGGGTCTCCCCCTTTCTCCCCCTACACCCTGAGATCAACCAGAAGACCAGGGTCTCCCCCTTTCTCCCCCTACACCCTGAGATCAAACAGAAGACCAGGGTCTCCCCCTTTCTCCCCCTACACCCTGAGATCAAACAGAAGACCAGGGTCTCCCCCTTTCTCCCCCTACACCCTGAGATCAACCAGAAGACCAGGGTCTCCCCCTTTCTCCCCCTACACCCTGAGATCAAACAGAAGACCAGGGTCTCCCCCTTTCTCCCCCTACACCCTGAGATCAAACAGAAGACCCTCTTTATGTCCAAAAAACCTCAGTTTTGTTAGTGCGCTTAGTTCAGAAATCCAAAGGCACGAGCGCACTCTCAACATCAAGACGAAAAGTCAAAAAAGTACAATAAAAGTTAGTAGAAACATGTCAAACGATGTTAAAAATCAATCTTCAGGTTGTTTTTGTCATAAATAATCAATAATATTTCAACCGGACAAAAGCTTCGTCAATAGAAAAGGAGAAACAAGAAAGGTGCGTTCCCGATCATGCGCTGGACTCGTGTCTGGAAATTTCCACTGTCCACTCATTGAAAGTGCTGTATCTCCCTAATTTTTCAGAGTAAAAGCCTGAAACAATCCTAAAGACTGGTCACATGTAGAGGAAGCCATAGAGATCGTGAACTGGGTCCTAAGTCTTTGTATGGTGGATAGGCTTTCAATGGAAAAACAGCCTTTCAAAATAATAGTACTTCCTGGTTGGATTTTCCTCAGGTTTTCGCCTGCCATATCAGTTCTGTTATACTCACAAACATTATTTTAACAGTTTTGGAAACTTTAGAGTGTTTTCTATCCACATCTACTAATTATATGCATATCCTAGCTTCTGGGCCTGAGTAGTAGGCAGTTTAATTTGGAAACGCTTTTCATCCAAAATTCTGAATGCTGCCCCCTACCCTAGTGAAGATAATGTGGAAAAAGTCAAGGGGTCGGAATACTGTAGATATAATTAGATATCTATTATATGTCTCTGCCTCAACCCACACTAACATCACCCTTTCTCACCCTATTCAGATGTAGATCAAATTAAATCTTCAAATATGATTTGTCAAATGCTCCGAATACAACAGGTGTAGACCTTACCATGAAATGCTTACTTACAAGCCCTTAACCTATACGGGATCGGTGTCCCTAAACCAGGACGGTTGTTGCTAACATGCGCTAATGTGACAAGAATTACGTTTTAAACAACAGCCAACTTTCCGGGACATAGACATGTCTTATATAGGCAGAAAGTTTATATATTGGTAATCTAACTGCAGTGTCCAATTTACAGTAGCTATTACAGTGAAAAAATACCATGCTATTGTTTGAGGAGAGTGCACAACAATAACACTATCATGGCAACTGGTTTGATGCATTCACCTCTGAAGGTAAATAATGTACTTACATTCAGTAATCTTGCTCTGATTTGTCATCCCGAGGGTCCCAGAGATAAAATGTAGCATCGTTATGTTTGATAAAATCGATTTTTATATTCAAATGTAGGAACTGGGTTCTACAGTTTGAACCCCTGCTGTCTGTTACATGTACATGTAGGTAGGGATAAAGTGACTATGCATAGATAATAAACAGTGAGGAGCAGCAGTGTACATGTAGGTAGGGATAAAGTGACTATGCATAGATAATAAACAGCGAGGAGCAGCAGTGTACATGTAGGTAGGGATAAAGTGACATAGATAATAAACAGACAGGAGCAGCAGTGTACATGTAGGTAGGGGTGAAGTGACTATGTATAGATAATAAACAGAGAGTAGCAGCAGCGTACATGTAGGTAGGGGTAAAGTGACTATGCATAGATAATAAACAGCGAGGAGCAGCAGTGTACATGTAGGTAGGGATAAAGTGACTATGCATAGATAATAAACAGCGAGGAGCAGCAGTGTACATGTAGGTAGGGGTAAAGTGACATAGATAATAAACAGCGAGGAGCAGCAGTGTAAAAACAAAAGGGGGGGTGTCAATGTAAATAATCCGGGTGGCCGCTCCACTAAAGCCCCGTCAATGTGAATCGGGGTGTGTTCGGCCCTCCTTTTTCTGTAGTCCACGATCATCTCTTTTGTGTTGCTCATGTTGAGGGAGAGGTTGTTGTCCTGGCAACACACTGCCAGGTCTCTGACCTCCCAATAGGCTGTCTCGTCGTTGTCGGTGATCAGGCCTACTACCGTTGTGTCGTCAGCAGACATAATGATGGTGTTGTGCATAGCCACACAGTTGTGGGTGAACATTTTCCAGTCTGTGCTAGCAAAACAGTCCTGTAACGTATTATTCGTGTCATCTGACCACTTCCGTATTGAGTGAGTCACTGGTACTTCCTGCTTTACTTTTTGCTTGTAAGCAGGGAGCAGGGGGATAGAATTATGATCAGATTTTTCAAAGGTAGTTCGAAGGAGAGCATTGTATGCGCCTCTGTGTGTGGAGTAAAGGTGGTTTAGATTTTTTCCCCCTTGCTGGTAGAAATGATGTCAAACGGATTTAAGTTTGCCTGCATTAAAGTCCCACTAGGATCAATGGTTCTGGATGAGCATTTTCTTTTTCGCTTATGGCCTTAATGAGTGCGGTCTTAGTGCCAGCATCAGTTTTTGGTGGTAAATAGACGGCTACAAAAATGTAGATGTGGTTTACAGCTTATCATGAGGCACTCTACCTCAAGCAAGCGAACATTAGAATTATATAAAGTATATACAGTACCAGTCAGAAGTTTGGATACACCTACTCATTCAAGGGTTTTTCTTTATTTTTACTATTTTCTACATTGTAGAATAATAGTTAAGATATCAAAACTATGAAATAACACATATGGAATCATGTAGTAACCAAAAAAGTTTTAAACAAATCAAAATATATTTTATATTTGAGATTCTTCAAAGTTACCACCCTTAGCCTTGAAGAGAGCTTTGCACATTGTTGGCATTCTCTCAACCAGCTTCATGAGGAATGCTTTTCCAACTGTCTTGAAGAAGTTCCCACATATGTTGGCTGGTTTTCCTTCACTCCTCCGTCCACACCATCTAAATTGGGCTGAGGTCGGGCAATTGTGGAGGCCAGGTCATCTGATGTAGCACTCCATCACTCTCCTTCTTGGTTAAATATCCCTTACACAGCCTGGAGGTGTGTTTTGGGTCATTGTCCTGTTGAAAAACAAATGATAGTCCCACTAAGCGCAAACCAGATGGGATGGCGTATCACTGCAGAATGCTGTGGTAGCCATGCTGGTTGACTGTGCCTTGAATTCTAAATGAATCAGAGACAGTGTCACCAGCAAAGCACCCCCACACCATGACACCTCCTCCTCCATGCTTCACGGTGGGAACCACACACGTGGAGATCAACCCTTCACCTACTCTGCATCTTACAAAGACATGGCGGTTGGAACCAAAAATCTGAAATTTGGACTCATCAGACCAAAGGACAGATTTCCACCTGTCTAATGTTCATTGCACGTGTTTCTTGGCCCAAGAAAGTCTCTTCTTATTATTGTTGTCCTTTTGTAGTGGTCGCAATTCGACCATGAAGGCCTGATTCACGTAGTCTCCTCTAAACAGTTGATGTTGAGATGTGTCTGTTACTTGATCTTTGTGAAGCATTTATTTGGGCTGCAATTTCTGAGGCTGATAATTCTAATGAACTTATCCTCTGTTGCAGTAACTCTGGTTCTTCCTTTCTTGTGGCGGTCGTCATGAGAGCCAGTTTTTGGCTCATTTTTCCAAAAAACAGCATAAACTCTTTCTAAAGACTGTTGACATCTAGTGGAAACCCTAGGAACTGCAATCTGGGAGGATTTCGCCTTATGATAAATGTGACAGCCATTGAAAACAGTGTTGGCAGAATTCTTTCTTTTGGGGGGGGGGGGTTCGCCTGCCATATCAGTTCTGTTATACTCACAGACATAATTTTAACAGTTTTAGAAACGTTAGAGTATTTTCTATCCAAATCTACCAATTATATGCATATCCTGGCTTCTTGGCCTGAGTAACAGGCAGTTTACTTTGGGCACGCTTTTCATCCGGACGTGAAAATTCTGCCCCTTACCCAAGAGAGGTTAAATTCTGGTGTCTTAGTGAGTCATTTCTCGGGTCTTAGTGAGTCTGGTTCGTATCCGGGGTCTAAGTGTGTCACATCTGGTGTCTTAGTAAGTCCGGTTCATATCTGAGATTTTAGTGGAGTCTGGTTCATATCTGGGATCTTATTAAGACTGGTTAATAGCTGTGGTCTAAGTGAGTGTGGTTGATATTAAGGATCATAGTGAGTAATATCTGAGTCTTGGTGAGTCTGGTTCAATTCTTGTGTCTTAGTGGATCTGGTTCAAATCTGGGGTCTTAGTGAGTCCGGTTCAAATCTGTGATCCTAGTGAATCATATCTAGGCTCTTAGTGAGTCTAGTTAATATCTGGGATCTTACTTAATAAAGTTCATACAGTTCATTCGGATTGTATTCAGACCCCTTCACTTTTTCAACATTTTGTTACATTACAGCCTTATGCTAAAATGGATGAAATAGTTTTTTCATCAATCTAATCAAATACATTTTTATTTGTCACATGCGCTGAATACAACAGGTGTTGACCTTACCTGTGAAATGCTAAATTACAAGCCCTTAACCAAAAATGCAGTCCAAAATATTTACTAAATCAACTAAAGTTAAAAAAAGTTGCTCAGCAGTTTTATGGTTTGGAGGTAGAATATGTTAATGAGCCTTTTGGTTCTAGACTTGGCGCTCCGGTACCGCTTGCCGTGCGGTAGCAGAGAGAACAGTCTATGACTTGGGTGACTGAAGTCTTTGACAATTTTTGTGGCTTTCCTCTGACACCGCCTAGTAGATGTCAGGAAGCTTGGCCCCAGTGATGTATTGGGCCATACGCAGTACCCGCTGTAGTGCCTTATGGTCAGATGCTGAGCAGTTGCCATACCAGGCGGTGGTGCAACCAAGCAGGATGCTCTCGATGGTGCAGCTGTAGAACTTTTTGAGGATCTGGGGACCTATGTCAAATCTTTTCAGTCTCCTGAGGGGGAAAATGTGTTGTCGTGCCCTCTTTACACCTGTCTTGGTGTGTTTGGACCATGATCATTTGTTGGTGATGTGGACACCAAGGAACTTGAAACTCTCAACCCACTCCACTTCAGTCCCATTGATGTGAATGGAAATCTGTTCAGCCCTCCTTTTCCTATAGTCTAGATCAGCTCCTTTGTCATGTTCACATTGAGAGATAGGTTGTTTTCCTGGCACCACCCGTGTCTCTGACCTCCTCATAGTTGTCGGTGATCAGGCCTGTCGTCAGCAAACTTAATGATGGTGTTGGAGTCGTGCTTGGCCACACAGTCGTGGGTTAACAGGGAGTACAGGGGGGGACTAAGCACACACCCCCGAGGGGCCCCAGTGTTGAGGATCAGCGTGGCAGATGTGTTGGTGCCTGCCCTACCACCTGGGGGTGGACATGGTGTTGAACACTAAGGTGTTGAACACTAAGGTGTTGAACGCTGAGCTGTAGTCAATTAACAGCATCCTCACATAGGTGTTCCTTTTGTCCAGGCCAGGCCACTCAAGGACATTCAGAGACTTGTCCCGAAGCCACTCTTGCATTGTCTTGGCTGAGTGCTTACGGTCATTGTGCTGTTGGAAGGTGAACCTTTGCCCTAGTCTAAGGTCCTGAGTGCTCTGTTACAGGTTTTCACGAAGGATCTGTCTGTACTTTGCTCCATTCATCTTTCCCTTGATCCTGACTAGTCTCCCAGTCCCTGTCGCTGAAAAGCATCCCCATAGCATCAATCAATCAAATGTATTTATAAAGCCCTTTTTCATCAGCCGATGTCACAAAGTGCTATACAGAAACCCAGCCTAAAACCCCAAACAGCAAGCAATGCAGATGCAGAAGCATGGTGGCTAGGAAAACTCCCTAGAAAGGCAGGAACCTAGCAAGAAACCTAGAGAGGAATCAGGCTCTGAGGGGTGGCCAGTCCTCTTCTGTTGTACCGGGTGGAGATTATAACAGTACATGGCCAAGATGTTCATAGCTGACCAGCAGGGTCAAATAATAATAATCACAGTGGTTGTAGAGGGTGCAACAGAGGGTGCAACAGGTCAGCACCTCAGGAGTAAATGTCAGTTGGCTTTTCATAGCCGAGCTTTCAAAATTCGAGACAGCATGTGCGGTAGAGAGAGGGAGAGTCGAAAACAGCAGGTCCAGGACAAGGTAGCATATCCGGTGAACAGGTCATGGTTCCATAGCCGCAGGCAAAACAGTTGAAACTTGAGCAGCTGCACGACCAGGTGGACTGGGCACAGCAAGGAATCATTAGGCGAAGTAGTCCTGAGGCATGATCCTGGGAGGGGAGGGAGAGGGAGAGAGAGAGATTTAGAAGGAGCATACTTAAATTCACACAGGATACCGGATAAGACAGGACAATTACACCAGATATAACCGACTGACCCTAGCTCCCCGACACAAACTATTGCAGCATAGATACTGGAGGCTGAGACAGGAGGGGTCGGGAGACACTGTGGCCCCGTCTGACGATTCCCCCGGACAGGGCCAACCAGGCAGGATATGACCCCACCCACTTTGCCAAAGCACAGCCCCCACACCACTAGAGGGATAACCGCAAACGTACTAGCCTGAAATAAGGCTGAGTACAGCCCACGAAGATCTCCCCCATGGCACGAACCCGAGGGGGTGCCAACCTGGACAGGAAGATCACATCAGTGACGCACCCCTCCTTGGGACGGTATTGAAGAGCACTAGTAAGCCAGTTACTCAGACTCCGTAATAGGGTCAGAGGCAGAGAATCCCAGTGGAGAGAGGTGAACCGGCCAGGCAGAGACAACAATGGCGGTTTGTCGCTCCAGTACCTTTCCTTTCACCTTCACACCCCTGGGCCAGACTACAATCAATCATAGGTCCTGATGAAGAGATGAGTCTTCAATAAAGACTTAAGGGTCGAGACCGAGTCTGCGTCTCTCACATGGATAGGTAAACCATTACATAAAAATTGAGCTGTTTGATTAGAATTTCTAGGAACAGTAAGGAGCCCTGCGTGTTGTGACCGTAGCGTACGTGTAGGTATGTACAGCAGGACCAAATTGGAGAGATAGGTAGGAGTAAGCCAATGTAATGCTTTGTAGGTTAGCAGTAAAACCTTTATATCAGCCCTAGCCTTAACAGGAAGCCAGTGTACAGAGGCTAGCACTGGAGTAATATGATCACATTTTTGGTTCTAGTCAAGATTATAGCACTAACTAAAGTTTATTTAGTGCTTTATCCGGGTAGCCGGAAAGTAGAGCATTGCAGTAGTCTAATCTAGAAGTGATAATAGCATGGATTAGTTTTTTTCTACATCCTTTTTGGACAAAACGTTTCTGATTTTTGCAGTGTTACGAAGATCAAAAAAGCTGTCCATGAAATACTCTTGATTCGTTCGTCAAAAGAGAGATCAGAGTCCAGAGTAACGCAGAGGCCCTTCACAGTTTAATTTGAGACAACTTTACAACCATCAAGATTAATTGTCAGATCCAACAGAAGATCTCTTGATTTCTTGGGACCTAGAACTAGCATCTCTGTTTTGTCCAAGTTTAAAAGTAAAACATTTGCTGCCATCCACTTCCTTATGTCTGAAACACAGGCTTCCAGGAAAGGCAATTGTGGGGCTTCACCATGTTTCATCGATATGTACAGCTGTGTATCATCCGCATAGCAGTGAAAGTTAACATTATGTTTCCGAATGACATCACCAAGAGGTAAAGTATATAGTGAAAACAATAGTGGTCCTAAAACAGAACCTTGAGGAACACCGAAACGTACAATTGATTTGTCAGCGGACAAACCACCCACAGAGACAAACTGATATCTTTCCGACAGATAAGATCTAAACCAGGCCAGAACTTGTCCGTGTAGACCAATTTGGGTATCCAATCTCTCCAAAAGAATGTGGTGATCGATGGTCAAAAGCAGCACTAAGGTCTAGGAGCACGAGGACAGATGCAGAGCCTTGGTCTGATGCCGTTAAAAGGTCATTTACCACCTTCACGAGTGCAGTCTCAGTGCTACGATGTGGCTAAAACCAGACTGAAGCATTTTGTATACATAGTTTATCTTCAGGAAGGCAGTGAGTTGTTGCGCAACAGCTTTTTCTAACATTTTTGCGAGAAATGGGAGATTCGATATAGGCCAAAAGTTTTTTACATTTTCTGGGTCAAGGTTTTGCTTTTTCAAGAGATCCTTTATTAGTGCCATTTTTAGTGAGTTTGGATTGGATCCTGTGGATAGGGAACCGTTTATTTTGTTCGACATAGGAGGGCCAAGCACAGGAAGCAGCTCTTTCAGTAGTTTAGTCGGAATAGGGTCCAGTATGCAGCTTGAAGGTTTAGAGGCCATGACTATTTTCATGAATGTGTCAAGAGATATAGGATTAAAAAACTTGAGTGTCTCCATTGATCCTAGGTCCTGGCAGTGTTGTGCAGACTCAGGACAACTGAGCTTTGGAGAAATATGCAGATTCAAAGAGGAGTCCGTAATTTGCTTTCTAATGATCATGATCTTTTCGTCAAAGAAGTTCATAAATTCATCACTGCTGAAGTGAAAGCCATCCTCTCTTGGGGAATGCTGCTTTTTAGTCAGCTTTGCAACAGTATCAAAAATGTATTTTGGATTGTTCTTATTCTCCTCAATTAGGTTGAAAAAATAGGATGATCAAGCAACATTGAGGGCTCTTCGATATTGCACGGTACTGTCTTTCCAAGCTAGTCAGAAGACTTCCAGTTTGGTGGAGCACCATTTCCCTTCCAATTTTCTGGAAGCTTGCTTCAGGGTTAAGGTATTTTCTGTATACCAGGGAGATAATTTCTTGTGACAAATGTTTTTTTGTTTTTAGGGGTGCTACTGCATCTAGCGTATTACACAAGGTTAAATTTAGTTCCTCAGGTTGTTAACCGATTTTTGTAATCCGTCGTCCTTAGGTAGGTGGAGAGAGTCTGGAAGGGCATCTAGGAATCTTTGTGTTGTCCGACATATCATAGCACGACTTTTGATGATCCTTGGTTGGGGTCTAAGCAGATTATTTGTTGCAATTGCAAACATAATAAGATTATAAAAGGAAAAAACTTTAAGATCCACTATATTTATTCCATGGGACAAAACTAGGTCCAGAGTATGACAGTGAGTAGGTCTGGAGACATGTTGGGAAAAACCCACCGAGTTGATGATGGCTCCAAAAGCCTTTTGGAGTGGGTCTTTGGACTTTTCCATGTGAATATTAAAGTCACCAAAAATGTGAATATTATCTGTCATGACTACAAGGTCCGATAGGAATTCAGAGAACTCAGTGAGGAACGCTGTATACAGTCCAGGAGCCCTGTAAACAGTAGTTATAAAAAGTGATTGAGTAGGCTCCATAGATTTCATGACTAGAAGCTCAAAAGATGAAAACGCAGTCATTAAAAAAAAAAACGTAGTTACATTTGCTATCGTAAATGTTAGCAACACCTGCGGAGGATGTGGTCACTAGTGTAACCAGGAGGAGAGGCCACATATAACACAGTAAATTCATCAGGATTAACCTCTACCGCTTCTCTCTCCCGGATCCGGGATCCTCCTCATCAAAAAAGCTGACTAGCATAGCCTAGCCTAACGCGACAGGGATATCATATAATATAATTTCATGAAATCACAAGTCCAATACAGCAAATGAAAGATAAACATCTTGTGAATCCAGCCATCATTTCCGATTTTTTAAATGTTTTACAACGAAAACACAATATGTATTTCTATTAGCTAACCACAATAGCCAAACACACAACGGCATGTTTTCACCATGTTTCCACATAGGTAGCTTTCACAAAACCCAGAAATAGAGATAAAATTAATCACTAACCTTGAACAACTTCATCAGATGACAGTCTTATAACATCATGTTATACAATGCATTTATGTTTTGTTCGAAAATGTGCATATTTGAGGTATAAATCGTAGTTTTACATTGCAGCCACCATCACAAATAGCACCAAAGCAGCCAGAATAATTACAAAGAGCAACGTGAAATACATAAATACTCATCATAAAACATTTATGAAAAATACATGGTGTACAGCAAATGAAAGATAAACATCTTGTGAATCCAGCCAATATTTCAGATTTTTTCAGTGTTTTACAGCGAAATCACAATATAGAATTATATTAGCTTACCACAATAGCCAAACACAGAAAGCTATTTATTCACCTCTAACATAGCTTTCACAAAAAACAGCAGTAGAGATAAAATTAATCACTAACCTTTGGACAACTTCATCAGATGACAGTCTTATAACATCATGTTAAACAATACATTTATGTTTTGTTTGAAAATGTGCATATTTAGAGCTGCAAATCGTGGTTATACATTGTGAATACGTAGCAACAATTCACCAAAATCTCCGGAGATATTTTGGACAGTCACCTAAACTAACCAAAGAACTCATCATAAACTTTACATAAAAATACTTGTTGTATGGCAAATGAAAGATACACTGGTTCTTAATGCAACCGCTGTTAGATTTTAAAAAATTACTTTACTACAACATACAGAGTGCATTATTGTGAGACAGCGCTCACCTATTCTCCGCCGTGTTGGAGCCAACATATTACACAGAAATACGAAATAACATCATAAATATTCTCCTACTTTTGCTGATCTTCCATCAGAATGTTGTGCAAGGAGTCCTAGGTCCAGAATAAATCGTTGTTTGGTTTTAGAATGTCCATTTCTTCTGTTGAATTAGCAACTTTGGCTAGCATTGTGGAGCGCACGTGTCCATCATCTCTTGGCGCATGGAACGAAAAATTCCCAATAAACGTTGAATAAACTGGTCAAACTCGGTTGAAAATCCTACTTTATGATGTTCTTCTCATATGTATCCAATAAAATGAGAGCCGGAGGAATTCGTAGTGTATACCGAACGCTTTTCAGAAGACAATGTGAGGTTCCCCGGCGCGCAGATGAAAACTGACAAAAGAGCAGACCTGTCACTCCAAAAGCTCTTATTCGGCCTCACATCAAGCTAGACACCCCATTCAACCTTCCACTGCCTGTTGACATCTAGTGGAAGGCGTATGAAGTGAATACAGATCCATAAATAAAAGCCAGTTGAATAGGCAGGCCCTGACACAGAGCCTCATTTTCAGAATTTTCCCTTCCTGTATGGAAGTTTGCTGCCAAATGAGTTCTGTTTTACTCACAGATATAATTCAAACAGTTTTAGAAACTTCAGAGTGTTTTCTATCCAATAGTAATAATACTATGCATATTGTATGATCTAGAACAGAGTACGAGGCCGTTTAATTTGGGCACGATTCTTTCCAAAGTGAAAACAGCGCCCCCCTATTCATAAGACATGTTTCAGTCAGGCCAATCACATCAAGACTATGATCAGTTCATTGACTATAACTGCCTTGGAAGTGATGGATCTAACATTACGTAGCCCTATTTTTTTGTTACCCCTTTTTCCCCCAAGTTTCGTGATATCCAATTGGTAGTTACAGTCTTGCTCCATAGCTGCAACTCCCATACGGAGCCGTGCGTCCTCCAAAACACAACCCAACCAAGCCGCACTGCTTCTGACAACGCCCGCTTAACCCGGAAGCCAGCCGCACCAATGTGTTGGAGGAAACACTGTACAGCTGGCGTGCATTGCGCCTGGCCCGCCACATGAGTCAATAGATGGGCCAAGAACATCCATGTCGGCCAAACCCTCCCCTAACCCGGACGACGCTGGGCCAATTGTGCGCCGCCCCATGGGTCTCCCGGTCGCGGTTGGCTCCGACAGAGCCTGGACACGAACCAGGATCTCTAGGAGCACAGCGATGCAGTGCCTTAGACCACTCGGGAGGCCAAGTAGCCCTATTTTGAGATGTGAGATATCACAATCTCTTTCAATAATTACAGGAATGGAGGAGGTCTTTATTCCAGGGAGATTGCTAAAGCAAACACCGCCATGTTTAGTTTTGCCCAACCTAGATCGAGGCACAGACACGGTCTCAATGGGGATAGCTGAGCTGATACACTGACTATGCTAGTGGCAGACTCCACTAAGCTGGCAGGCTGGCTGACAGCCTGCTGCCTGGCCTGCACCCTATCTCATTGTGGAGCTAGAGGAGTTAGAGCCCTTTCTATGTTGATAGATATGATGAGAGCACGCCTCCAGCTAGGATGGAGTCCGTCACTCCTCAGCAGGCCAGGCTTGGTCCTGTTTGTGGATGAGTCCCCTTTTTGGAGGGGCAGAAAACAGTTTTCAACCAGCGATTGAGTTGTGTGACTCTGCCACTCCCCCTAACTGGGAGGGGGCCAGAGACAATTACTTGATGCCGACAAATCTTTCTAGCTAATATACACACTGAAGCTATGTTGTGGTTGGTGATCTCTTACTGTTTCATCCGAACATCGTCGGTGCTGACGTGGATAACAGTATCTCTATACTCGCCAGTTTTAGCCTTAGCCATCACCCTCTTCAGATTAGCCTTAACGTTGGTAGCCCTGCCCCCTGGTAAACAGTTTATGATCGCTGGATTATTAATGTTAAGTCTAATACTGCGGGTAATGGAGTCGCCAATGACTAGGGTTTTCAACTTGTCAGAGCTAATGGTGGGAGGCTTCTGCGGCTCAGACCCCGTAACAGGCGGAGGAGAGACCAGAGAAGCGACCTCTCCCATAACGAATAACCTTAGGTCCAGGGCTAACAACTCACTGTCCAACAGGATGAACACTTACTTGGTCCAAACCAGCACAACCGGTTCCCCAGTGTCTCATCAAAGAGGACGACAGTTACCCAACGTCCCACCCAAGGGCTCGCTGGATCGAAGTGAGTAAACCAGCTTTCTCTGCAAGGATGATACTTCATCAAAACTTTCTGTGGAAAGAAAATACAACTTCTCTGCATCCACAACATTCTGCTCTTTAAAGTTAGTCAGTGAAGTGTTTCTCTCCAATATCTCAAGTCAGACAGTGTATTTCCCATCAACATACTGTACAATATAAATAACTAATAGACCATGTTACTACCATGTAGTAGTCACTACTAGGCCATGTTACTACCATGTAGTAGAACCTACTAGGCCATGTTACTACCATGTAGTAGTAGTCACTACTAGACCATGTTTCTACCATGTAGCAGTAGTCACTACTAGGCCATGTTACTACCATCTAGTAGTAGTCACTACTAGACCATGTTACTACCATGTAGCAGTAGTCACTACTAGACCATGTTACTACCATGTAGTAGTAGTCACTACTAGGCCATGTTACTACCATGTAGTAGTAGTCACTACTAGGCCATGTTACTACCATGTAGCAGTAGTCACTACTAGACCATGTTACTACCATGTAGTAGTAGTCACTACTAGGCCATGTTACTACCATGTAGTAGTAGTCACTACTAGGCCATGTTACTACCATGTAGTAGTAGTCACTACTAGACCATGTTACTACCATGTAGCAGTAGTCACTACTAGACCATGTTACTACCATGTAGTAGTAGTCACTACTAGACCATGTTACTACCATGTAGCAGTAGTCACTACTAGACCATGTTACTACCCTGTAGTAGTAGTCACTACTAGGCCATGTTACTACCATGTAGCAGTAGTCACTACTAGACCATGTTACTACCATGTAGTAGTAGTCACTACTAGACCATGTTACTACCATGTAGTAGTAGTCACTACTAGGCCATGTTACTACCATGTAGCAGTAGTCACTACTAGACCATGTTACTACCATGTAGTAGAAGTCACTACTAGACCATGTTACTACCACGTAGTAGTAGTCACTACTAGACCATGTTACTACCATGTAGTAGTAGTCACTACTAGACCATGTTACTACCATGTAGTAGTAGTCACTACTAGGCCATGTTACTACCATGTAGCAGTAGTCACTACTAGACCATGTTACTACCATGTAGTAGAAGTCACTACTAGACCATGTTACTACCACGTAGTAGTAGTCACTACTAGACCATGTTACTACCATGTAGTAGTAGTCACTACTAGACCATGTTACTACCATGTAGTAGTAGTCACTACTAGACCATGTTACTACCATGTAGTAGTAGTCACTACTAGGCCATGTTACTACCCTGTAGTAGAAGTCACTACTAGACCATGTTACTACCATGTAGTAGTAGTCACTACTAGACCATGTTACTACCATGTAGTAGTAGTCACTACTAGATCATGTTACTACCATGTAGTAGAATTCAGTACTATAACATCTGACAAAATAGAAATGTCAATGATTTTACATTTGTGTATATTGTGACATAACATCACAGCTTGGTTCCCTTTCTTATTGCCCAGAAGATGGAGAGGAGATGAATAATTCTTATCAAGGTCTGTACCTGCTAGTCTGGAGAGTAGTAGAGCAGTCCCTAACAAGGCCAAGTCCATGTCTCCTAGTCTGTCATGTTCTGTACCTGCTAGTCCGGCCCCTAGTTCTACAGAACAGTCCCTAACAAGGCCAAGTCCATGTCTCCTAGTCTGTCATGTTCGGTACCTGCTAGTCCAGCCCCTAGTTCTACAGAGCAGTCCCTAACAAGGCCAAGTCCATGTCTCCTAGTCTGTCATGTTCTGTACCTGCTAGTCCAGCCCCTAGTTCTACAGAACAGTCCCTGTAATGTATTGTTCCTCATAGCCATCACAGCAGGGGTGGGCAAAGTACGGCCCTTGGGCCGGATCCTGGACCAGAGCCCATTCAATCCCGATGTTGCCCCCGAGCGAAAAAGTTTACCCACCTCTGCTGTAATTTCTCATAATGGCCACTCAGAAACCAACCCATAGCTGATACATACAGTGGGGAGAACAAGTATTTGATACACTGCCGATGTGGCAGGGTTTCCTACTTACAAAGCATGTAGAGGTCTGTAATCTTTATCAAAGGTACACTTCAACTGTGAGAGACGGAATCTAAAACAAAAATCCAGAAAAACACATTGTATGATTTTTAAGTAATTAATTAGCATTTTATTGCATGACATAAGTATTTGATCACCTAACAGCAGATAGTAGATAGCAGCAGTAATAACAGCAGATAGTAGATAGCAGCAGTAATAACAGCAGATAGTAGACAGCAGCAGTAATAACAGCAGATAGTAGACAGCAGCAGTAATAACAGCAGATAGTAGACAGCAGCAGTAATAACAGCAGATAATAGATAGCAGCAGATAGTAGATACAGCAGTAATAACAGCAGATAGTAGACAGCGGCAGTAATAACAGCAGATAGTAGACAGCAGCAGTAATAACAGCAGATAGTAGATAGCAGCAGTAATAACAGCAGATAGTAGATCGCAGCAGTAATAACAGCAGATAGTAGATACAGCAGTAATAACAGCAGATAGTAGACAGCAGCAGTAATAACAGCAGATAGTAGATCGCGGCAGTAATAACAGCAGATAGTAGACAGCAGCAGTAATAACAGCAGCAGTAATAACAGCAGATAGTAGATAGCAGCAGTAATAACAGCAGATAGTAGATAGCAGCAGTAATAACAGCAGATAGTAGATACAGCAGTAATAACAGCAGATAGTAGACAGCAGCAGTAATAACAGCAGATAGTAGATAGCAGCAGATAGCGGCAGTAATAACAGCAGATAGTAGACAGCAGCAGTAATAACAGCATATAAAAGACAGCAGCAGATATTAGATACAGCAGTAATAACAGCAGATAGTAGACAGCAGCAGTATTAACAACAGATAGCAGACAGCAGCAGTAATAACAGCAGATAGTAGATACATCAGTAATAACAGCAGATAGTAGACAGCAGCAGTAATAACAGCAGATAGTAGATAGCAGCAGTAATAACAGCAGATAGTAGATCGCAGCAGTAATAACAGCAGATAGTAGATACAGCAGTAATAACAGCAGATAGTAGACAGCAGCAGTAATAACAGCAGATAGTAGATCGCGGCAGTAATAACAGCAGATAGTAGACAGCAGCAGTAATAACAGCAGATAGTAGATAGCAGCAGTAATAACAGCAGATAGTAGACAGCAGCAGTAATAACAGCAGATAGTAGACAGCAGCAGTAATAACAGCAGATAGTAGACAGCAGCAGTAATAACAGCAGATAATAGATAGCAGCAGATAGTAGATACAGCAGTAATAACAGCAGATAGTAGACAGCGGCAGTAATAACAGCAGATAGTAGACAGCAGCAGTAATAACAGCAGATAGTAGATAGCAGCAGTAATAACAGCAGATAGTAGATCGCAGCAGTAATAACAGCAGATAGTAGATACAGCAGTAATAACAGCAGATAGTAGACAGCAGCAGTAATAACAGCAGATAGTAGATCGCGGCAGTAATAACAGCAGATAGTAGACAGCAGCAGTAATAACAGCAGCAGTAATAACAGCAGATAGTAGATAGCAGCAGTAATAACAGCAGATAGTAGATAGCAGCAGTAATAACAGCAGATAGTAGATACAGCAGTAATAACAGCAGATAGTAGACAGCAGCAGTAATAACAGCAGATAGTAGATAGCAGCAGATAGCGGCAGTAATAACAGCAGATAGTAGACAGCAGCAGTAATAACAGCATATAAAAGACAGCAGCAGATATTAGATACAGCAGTAATAACAGCAGATAGTAGACAGCAGCAGTATTAACAACAGATAGCAGACAGCAGCAGTAATAACAGCAGATAGTAGATACATCAGTAATAACAGCAGATAGTAGACAGCAGCAGTAATAACAGCAGATAGTAGATAGCAGCAGTAATAACAGCAGATAGTAGATCGCAGCAGTAAATACAGCAGATAGTAGATACAGCAGTAATAACAGCAGATAGTAGACAGCAGCAGTAATAACAGCAGATAGTAGATCGCGGCAGTAATAACAGCAGATAGTAGACAGCAGCAGTAATAACAGCAGATAGTAGATAGCAGCAGTAATAACAGCAGATAGTAGACAGCAGCAGTAATAACAGCAGATAGTAGACAGCAGCAGTAATAACAGCAGATAGTAGACAGCAGCAGTAATAACAGCAGATAATAGATAGCAGCAGATAGTAGATACAGCAGTAATAACAGCAGATAGTAGACAGCGGCAGTAATAACAGCAGATAGTAGACAGCAGCAGTAATAACAGCAGATAGTAGATAGCAGCAGTAATAACAGCAGATAGTAGATCGCAGCAGTAATAACAGCAGATAGTAGATACAGCAGTAATAACAGCAGATAGTAGACAGCAGCAGTAATAACAGCAGATAGTAGATCGCGGCAGTAATAACAGCAGATAGTAGACAGCAGCAGTAATAACAGCAGCAGTAATAACAGCAGATAGTAGATAGCAGCAGTAATAACAGCAGATAGTAGATAGCAGCAGTAATAACAGCAGATAGTAGATACAGCAGTAATAACAGCAGATAGTAGACAGCAGCAGTAATAACAGCAGATAGTAGATAGCAGCAGATAGCGGCAGTAATAACAGCAGATAGTAGACAGCAGCAGTAATAACAGCATATAAAAGACAGCAGCAGATATTAGATACAGCAGTAATAACAGCAGATAGTAGACAGCAGCAGTATTAACAACAGATAGCAGACAGCAGCAGTAATAACAGCAGATAGTAGACAGCAGCAGTAATAACAGCAGATAGTAGATAGCAGCAGTAATAACAGCAGATAGTAGATCGCAGCAGTAATAACAGCAGATAGTAGATACAGCAGTAATAACAGCAGATAGTAGACAGCAGCAGTAATAACAGCAGATAGTAGATCGCGGCAGTAATAACAGCAGATAGTAGACAGCAGCAGTAATAACAGCAGCAGTAATAACAGCAGATAGTAGATAGCAGCAGTAATAACAGCAGATAGTAGATAGCAGCAGTAATAACAGCAGATAGTAGATACAGCAGTAATAACAGCAGATAGTAGACAGCAGCAGTAATAACAGCAGATAGTAGATAGCAGCAGATAGCGGCAGTAATAACAGCAGATAGTAGACAGCAGCAGTAATAACAGCATATAAAAGACAGCAGCAGATATTAGATACAGCAGTAATAACAGCAGATAGTAGACAGCAGCAGTATTAACAACAGATAGCAGACAGCAGCAGTAATAACAGCAGATAGTAGATACATCAGTAATAACAGCACATAGTAGACAGCAGCAGTAATAACAGCAGATAGTAGGCAGCAGCAGTAATAACAGCAGATAGTAGACAACAGCAGTAATAACAGCAGATAGTAGATAACAGCAGTAATAACAGCAGCAGTAATAACAGCAGATAGTAGATAGTAGACAGCAGTAATAACAGCAGATAGTAGATAGCAGCAGTAATAACAGCAGATAGTAGATACAGCAGTAATAACAGCAGATAGTAGATAGCAGCAGTAATAACAGCAGATAGTAGATAGCAGCAGTAATAACAGCAGATAGTAGATACAGCAGTAATAACAGCAGATAGTAGATACAGCAGTAATAACAGCAGATAGTAGACAGCAGCAGTAATAACAGCAGATAGTAGATAACAGCAGTAATAACAGCAGATAGTAGATAGCAGCAGATAGTAGATACAGCAGTAATAACAGCAGATAGTAGATAGCAGCAGATAATAGATACAGCAGTAATAACAGCAGATAGTAGATAGCAGCAGTAATAACAGCAGATATTAGATAGCAGCAGTAATAACAGCAGATAGTAGATAGCAGCAGTAATAACAGCAGATAGTAGATAGCAGCAGTAATAACAGCAGATAGTAGATAGCAGCAGTAATAACAGCAGATAGTAGATACAGCAGTAATAACAGCAGATAGTAGATAGCAGCAGTAATAACAGCAGATAGTAGATAGCAGCAGTAATAACAGCAGATAGTAGATACAGCAGTAATAACAGCAGATAGTAGATACAGCAGTAATAACAGCAGATAGTAGACAGCAGCAGTAATAACAGCAGATATTAGATAGCAGCAGTAATAACAGCAGATAGTAGATAGCAGCAGTAATAACAGCAGATAGTAGATACAGCAGTAATAACAGCAGATAGTAGATAGCAGCAGTAATAACAGCAGATAGTAGATAGCAGCAGTAATAACAGCAGATAGTAGATACAGCAGTAATAACAGCAGATAGTAGATACAGCAGTAATAACAGCAGATAGTAGACAGCAGCAGTAATAACAGCAGATAGTAGATAACAGCAGTAATAACAGCAGATAGTAGATAGCAGCAGATAGTAGATACAGCAGTAATAACAGCAGATAGTAGATAGCAGCAGATAGTAGATACAGCAGTAATAACAGCAGATAGTAGATAGCAGCAGATAGTAGATACAGCAGTAATAACAGCAGATAGTAGATAGCAGCAGATAATAGATACAGCAGTAATAACAGCAGATAGGAGACATCAGCAGTAATAACAGTAGATATTAGATAGCAGCAGACAGCAGCAGTAATAACAGCAGATAGTAGATAGCAGCAGTAATAACAGCAGATAGTAGACAGCAGCAGTAATAACATCAGATAGTAGATACAGCAGTAATAACAGCAGATAGTAGATAGCAGCAGTAATAACAGCAGATAGTAGACAGCAGCAGTAATAACAGCAGATAGTAGATACAGCAGTAATAACAGCAGATAGTAGATATAGCAGTAATAACAGCAGGTATTAGATAGCAGCAGACAGCAGCAGTAATAACAGCAGATAGCAGACAGCAGCAGTAATAACAGCAGATAGTAGATACAGCAGTAATAACAGCAGATAGTAGACAGCAGCAGTAATAACATCAGATAGTAGATACAGCAGTAATAACAGCAGATAGTAGATAGCAGCAGTAATAACAGCAGATAGTAGATAGCAGCAGTAATAACAGCAGATAGTAGATAGCAGCAGTAATAACAGCAGATAGTAGACAGCAGCAGTAATAACAGCAGATAGTAGATAGCAGCAGTAATAACAGCATATAAAAGACAGCAGCATATATTAGATACAGCAGTAATAACAGCAGATAGTAGACAGCAGCAGTATTAACAACAGATAGCAGACAGCAGCAGTAATAACAGCAGATAGTAGATACAGCAGTAATAACAGCAGATAGTAGACAGCAGCAGTAATAACAGCAGATAGTAGACAGCAGCAGTAATAACAGCAGATAGTAGATAGCAGCAGTAATAACAGCAGATAGTAGATACAGCAGTAATAACAGCAGATAGTAGATAACAGCAGTAATAACAGCAGATAGTAGATAGTAGACAGCAGTAATAACAGCAGATAGTAGATACAGCAGTAATAACAGCAGATAGTAGATAGCAGCAGTAATAACAGCAGATAGTAGATAGCAGCAGTAATAACAGCAGATAGTAGATACAGCAGTAAAAACAGCAGATAGTAGACAGCAGCAGTAATAACAGCAGATAGTAGACAGCAGCAGTAATAACAGCAGATAGTAGACAGCAGCAGTAATAACAGCAGATAGTAGACAGCAGCAGTAATAACAGCAGCAGTAATAACAGCAGATAGTAGATAGCAGCAGTAATAACAGCAGATAGTAGATAGCAGCAGTAATAACAGCAGATAGTAGATACAGCAGTAATAACAGCAGATAGTAGACAGCAGCAGTAATAACAGCAGATAGTAGATAGCAGCAGATAGCGGCAGTAATAACAGCAGATAGTAGACAGCAGCAGTAATAACAGCATATAAAAGACAGCAGCATATATTAGATACAGCAGTAACAACAGCAGATAGTAGACAGCAGCAGTATTAACAACAGATAGCAGACAGCAGCAGTAATAACAGCAGATAGTAGATACATCAGTAATAACAGCAGATAGTAGACAGCAGCAGTAATAACAGCAGATAGTAGGCAGCAGCAGTAATAACAGCAGATAGTAGACAACAGCAGTAATAACAGCAGATAGTAGATAACAGCAGTAATAACAGCAGCAGTAATAACAGCAGATAGTAGATAGTAGACAGCAGTAATAACAGCAGATAGTAGATAGCAGCAGTAATAACAGCAGATAGTAGACACAGCAGTAATAACAGCAGATAGTAGACAGCAGCAGTAATAACAGCAGATAGTAGATAACAGCAGATAGTAGATACAGCAGTAATAACAGCAGGTATTAGATAGCAGCAGACAGCAGCAGTAATAACAGCAGATAGCAGACAGCAGCAGTAATAACAGCAGATAGTAGATACAGCAGTAATAACAGCAGATAGTAGACAGCAGCAGTAATAACATCAGATAGTAGATACAGCAGTAATAACAGCAGATAGTAGATACAGCAGTAATAACAGCAGATAGTAGACAGCAGCAGTAATAACAGCAGATAGTAGATCGCGGCAGTAATAACAGCAGATAGTAGACAGCAGCAGTAATAACAGCAGCAGTAATAACAGCAGATAGTAGATAGCAGCAGTAATAATAGCAGATAGTAGATAGCAGCAGTAATAACAGCAGATAGTAGATACAGCAGTAATAACAGCAGATAGTAGACAGCAGCAGTAATAACAGCAGATAGCAGATAGCGGCAGTAATAACAGCAGATAGTAGACAGCAGCAGTAATAACAGCATATAAAAGACAGCAGCAGATATTAGATACAGCAGTAATAACAGCAGATAGTAGACAGCAGCAGTATTAACAACAGATAGCAGACAGCAGCAGTAATAACAGCAGACAGTAGATACATCAGTAATAACAGCAGATAGTAGATAGCAGCAGTAATAACAGCAGATAGTAGATAGCAGCAGTAATAACAGCAGATAGTAGATCGCAGCAGTAATAACAGCAGATAGTAGATACAGCAGTAATAACAGCAGATAGTAGACAGCAGCAGTAATAACAGCAGATAGTAGATCGCGGCAGTAATAACAGCAGATAGTAGACAGCAGCAGTAATAACAGCAGCAGTAATAACAGCAGATAGTAGATAGCAGCAGTAATAACAGCAGATAGTAGATAGCAGCAGTAATAACAGCAGATAGTAGATACAGCAGTAATAACAGCAGATAGTAGACAGCAGCAGTAATAACAGCAGATAGTAGATAGCAGCAGATAGCGGCAGTAATAACAGCAGATAGTAGACAGCAGCAGTAATAACAGCATATAAAAGACAGCAGCAGATATTAGATACAGCAGTAATAACAGCAGATAGTAGACAGCAGCAGTATTAACAACAGATAGCAGACAGCAGCAGTAATAACAGCAGATAGTAGATACATCAGTAATAACAGCACATAGTAGACAGCAGCAGTAATAACAGCAGATAGTAGGCAGCAGCAGTAATAACAGCAGATAGTAGACAACAGCAGTAATAACAGCAGATAGTAGATAACAGCAGTAATAACAGCAGCAGTAATAACAGCAGATAGTAGATAGTAGACAGCAGTAATAACAGCAGATAGTAGATAGCAGCAGTAATAACAGCAGATAGTAGATACAGCAGTAATAACAGCAGATAGTAGATAGCAGCAGTAATAACAGCAGATAGTAGATACAGCAGTAATAACAGCAGATAGTAGACAGCAGCAGTAATAACAGCAGATAGTAGACAGCAGCAGTAATAACAGCAGATAGTAGATA
The DNA here is from genome assembly GCF_045679555.1 of Salvelinus alpinus. NCBI lineage: Eukaryota > Metazoa > Chordata > Actinopteri > Salmoniformes > Salmonidae > Salvelinus > Salvelinus alpinus. The sequence goes on from NC_092114.1 coordinate 5,662,188, forward strand.
ACAGCAGTAATAACAGCAGATAGTAGATAGCAGCAGATAGTAGATACAGCAGTAATAACAGCAGATAGTAGATAGCAGCAGATAATAGATACAGCAGTAATAACAGCAGATATTAGATAGCAGCAGTAATAACAGCAGATAGTAGATAGCAGCAGTAATAACAGCAGATAGTAGATAGCAGCAGTAATAACAGCAGATAGTAGATAGCAGCAGTAATAACAGCAGATAGTAGATACAGCAGTAATAACAGCAGATAGTAGATAGCAGCAGTAATAACAGCAGATAGTAGATAGCAGCAGTAATAACAGCAGATAGTAGATAGCAGCAGTAATAACAGCAGATAGTAGATACAGCAGTAATAACAGCAGATAGTAGATAACAGCAGTAATAACAGCAGATAGTAGACAGCAGCAGTAATAACAGCAGATATTAGATAGCAGCAGTAATAACAGCAGATAGTAGATAGCAGCAGTAATAACAGCAGATAGTAGATAGCAGCAGTAATAACAGCAGATAGTAGATAGCAGCAGTAATAACAGCAGATAGTAGATACAGCAGTAATAACAGCAGATAGTAGATACAGCAGTAATAACAGCAGATAGTAGACAGCAGCAGTAATAACAGCAGATAGTAGATAACAGCAGTAATAACAGCAGATAGTAGATAGCAGCAGATAGTAGATACAGCAGTAATAACAGCAGATAGTAGATAGCAGCAGATAGTAGATACAGCAGTAATAACAGCAGATAGTAGATAGCAGCAGATAGTAGATACAGCAGTAATAACAGCAGATAGTAGATAGCAGCAGATAATAGATACAGCAGTAATAACAGCAGATAGGAGACATCAGCAGTAATAACAGTAGATATTAGATAGCAGCAGACAGCAGCAGTAATAACAGCAGATAGTAGATAGCAGCAGTAATAACAGCAGATAGTAGACAGCAGCAGTAATAACATCAGATAGTAGATACAGCAGTAATAACAGCAGATAGTAGATAGCAGCAGTAATAACAACAGATAGCAGACAGCAGCAGTAATAACAGCAGATAGTAGATACATCAGTAATAACAGCAGATAGTAGACAGCAGCAGTAATAACAGCAGATAGTAGGCAGCAGCAGTAATAACAGCAGATAGTAGACAACAGCAGTAATAACAGCAGATAGTAGATAACAGCAGTAATAACAGCAGCAGTAATAACAGCAGATAGTAGATAGTAGACAGCAGTAATAACAGCAGATAGTAGATAGCAGCAGTAATAACAGCAGATAGTAGACACAGCAGTAATAACAGCAGATAGTAGACAGCAGCAGTAATAACAGCAGATAGTAGATAACAGCAGATAGTAGATACAGCAGTAATAACAGCAGGTATTAGATAGCAGCAGACAGCAGCAGTAATAACAGCAGATAGCAGACAGCAGCAGTAATAACAGCAGATAGTAGATACAGCAGTAATAACAGCAGATAGTAGACAGCAGCAGTAATAACATCAGATAGTAGATACAGCAGTAATAACAGCAGATAGTAGATACAGCAGTAATAACAGCAGATAGTAGACAGCAGCAGTAATAACAGCAGATAGTAGATCGCGGCAGTAATAACAGCAGATAGTAGACAGCAGCAGTAATAACAGCAGCAGTAATAACAGCAGATAGTAGATAGCAGCAGTAATAACAGCAGATAGTAGATAGCAGCAGTAATAACAGCAGATAGTAGATACAGCAGTAATAACAGCAGATAGTAGACAGCAGCAGTAATAACAGCAGATAGCAGATAGCGGCAGTAATAACAGCAGATAGTAGACAGCAGCAGTAATAACAGCATATAAAAGACAGCAGCAGATATTAGATACAGCAGTAATAACAGCAGATAGTAGACAGCAGCAGTATTAACAACAGATAGCAGACAGCAGCAGTAATAACAGCAGATAGTAGATACATCAGTAATAACAGCAGATAGTAGACAGCAGCAGTAATAACAGCAGATAGTAGATAGCAGCAGTAATAACAGCAGATAGTAGATCGCAGCAGTAATAACAGCAGATAGTAGATACAGCAGTAATAACAGCAGATAGTAGACAGCAGCAGTAATAACAGCAGATAGTAGATCGCGGCAGTAATAACAGCAGATAGTAGACAGCAGCAGTAATAACAGCAGCAGTAATAACAGCAGATAGTAGATAGCAGCAGTAATAACAGCAGATAGTAGATAGCAGCAGTAATAACAGCAGATAGTAGATACAGCAGTAATAACAGCAGATAGTAGACAGCAGCAGTAATAACAGCAGATAGTAGATAGCAGCAGATAGCGGCAGTAATAACAGCAGATAGTAGACAGCAGCAGTAATAACAGCATATAAAAGACAGCAGCAGATATTAGATACAGCAGTAATAACAGCAGATAGTAGACAGCAGCAGTATTAACAACAGATAGCAGACAGCAGCAGTAATAACAGCAGATAGTAGATACATCAGTAATAACAGCACATAGTAGACAGCAGCAGTAATAACAGCAGATAGTAGGCAGCAGCAGTAATAACAGCAGATAGTAGACAACAGCAGTAATAACAGCAGATAGTAGATAACAGCAGTAATAACAGCAGCAGTAATAACAGCAGATAGTAGATAGCAGCAGTAATAACAGCAGATAGTAGATAGCAGCAGTAATAACAGCAGATAGTAGATACAGCAGTAATAACAGCAGATAGTAGATAGCAGCAGTAATAACAGCAGATAGTAGATACAGCAGTAATAACAGCAGATAGTAGACAGCAGCAGTAATAACAGCAGATAGTAGACAGCAGCAGTAATAACAGCAGATAGTAGATAACAGCAGTAATAACAGCAGATAGTAGATAGCAGCAGATAGTAGATACAGCAGTAATAACAGCAGATAGTAGATAGCAGCAGATAATAGATACAGCAGTAATAACAGCAGATATTAGATAGCAGCAGTAATAACAGCAGATAGTAGATAGCAGCAGTAATAACAGCAGATAGTAGATAGCAGCAGTAATAACAGCAGATAGTAGATACAGCAGTAATAACAGCAGATAGTAGATAGCAGCAGTAATAACAGCAGATAGTAGATAGCAGCAGTAATAACAGCAGATAGTAGATAGCAGCAGTAATAACAGCAGATAGTAGATAGCAGCAGTAATAACAGCAGATAGTAGATACAGCAGTAATAACAGCAGATAGTAGATAACAGCAGTAATAACAGCAGATAGTAGACAGCAGCAGTAATAACAGCAGATATTAGATAGCAGCAGTAATAACAGCAGATAGTAGATAGCAGCAGTAATAACAGCAGATAGTAGATAGCAGCAGTAATAACAGCAGATAGTAGATAGCAGCAGTAATAACAGCAGATAGTAGATACAGCAGTAATAACAGCAGATAGTAGATACAGCAGTAATAACAGCAGATAGTAGACAGCAGCAGTAATAACAGCAGATAGTAGATAACAGCAGTAATAACAGCAGATAGTAGATAGCAGCAGATAGTAGATACAGCAGTAATAACAGCAGATAGTAGATAGCAGCAGATAGTAGATACAGCAGTAATAACAGCAGATAGTAGATAGCAGCAGATAGTAGATACAGCAGTAATAACAGCAGATAGTAGATAGCAGCAGATAATAGATACAGCAGTAATAACAGCAGATAGGAGACATCAGCAGTAATAACAGTAGATATTAGATAGCAGCAGACAGCAGCAGTAATAACAGCAGATAGTAGATAGCAGCAGTAATAACAGCAGATAGTAGACAGCAGCAGTAATAACATCAGATAGTAGATACAGCAGTAATAACAGCAGATAGTAGATAGCAGCAGTAATAACAGCAGATAGTAGACAGCAGCAGTAATAACAGCAGATAGTAGATACAGCAGTAATAACAGCAGATAGTAGATACAGCAGTAATAACAGCAGGTATTAGATAGCAGCAGACAGCAGCAGTAATAACAGCAGATAGCAGACAGCAGCAGTAATAACAGCAGATAGTAGATACAGCAGTAATAACAGCAGATAGTAGACAGCAGCAGTAATAACATCAGATAGTAGATACAGCAGTAATAACAGCAGATAGTAGATAGCAGCAGTAATAACAGCAGATAGTAGATAGCAGCAGTAATAACAGCAGATAGTAGATAGCAGCAGTAATAACAGCAGATAGTAGATACAGCAGTAATAACAGCAGATAGTAGACAGCAGCAGTAATAACAGCAGATAGTAGACAGCAGCAGTAATAACAGCAGATAGTAGATAGCAGCAGTAATAACAGCAGATAGTAGATACAGCAGTAATAACAGCAGATAGTAGATAACAGCAGTAATAACAGCAGATAGTAGATAGTAGACAGCAGTAATAACAGCAGATAGTAGATAGCAGCAGTAATAACAGCAGATAGTAGATACAGCAGTAATAACAGCAGATAGTAGATAGCAGCAGTAATAACAGCAGATAGTAGATAGCAGCAGTAATAACAGCAGATAGTAGATACAGCAGTAAAAACAGCAGATAGTAGACAGCAGCAGTAATAACAGCAGATAGTAGACAGCAGCAGTAATAACAGCAGATAGTAGACAGCAGCAGTAATAACAGCAGATAGTAGACAGCAGCAGTAATAACAGCAGCAGTAATAACAGCAGATAGTAGATAGCAGCAGTAATAACAGCAGATAGTAGATAGCAGCAGTAATAACAGCAGATAGTAGATACAGCAGTAATAACAGCAGATAGTAGACAGCAGCAGTAATAACAGCAGATAGTAGATAGCAGCAGATAGCGGCAGTAATAACAGCAGATAGTAGACAGCAGCAGTAATAACAGCATATAAAAGACAGCAGCATATATTAGATACAGCAGTAATAACAGCAGATAGTAGACAGCAGCAGTATTAACAACAGATAGCAGACAGCAGCAGTAATAACAGCAGATAGTAGATACATCAGTAATAACAGCAGATAGTAGACAGCAGCAGTAATAACAGCAGATAGTAGGCAGCAGCAGTAATAACAGCAGATAGTAGACAACAGCAGTAATAACAGCAGATAGTAGATAACAGCAGTAATAACAGCAGCAGTAATAACAGCAGATAGTAGATAGTAGACAGCAGTAATAACAGCAGATAGTAGATAGCAGCAGTAATAACAGCAGATAGTAGATACAGCAGTAATAACAGCAGATAGTAGACAGCAGCAGTAATAACAGCAGATAGTAGATAGCAGCAGATAGCGGCAGTAATAACAGCAGATAGTAGACAGCAGCAGTAATAACAGCATATAAAAGACAGCAGCAGATATTAGATACAGCAGTAATAACAGCAGATAGTAGACAGCAGCAGTATTAACAACAGATAGCAGACAGCAGCAGTAATAACAGCAGATAGTAGATACATCAGTAATAACAGCAGATAGTAGACAGCAGCAGTAATAACAGCAGATAGTAGGCAGCAGCAGTAATAACAGCAGATAGTAGACAACAGCAGTAATAACAGCAGATAGTAGATAACAGCAGTAATAACAGCAGCAGTAATAACAGCAGATAGTAGATAGTAGACAGCAGTAATAACAGCAGATAGTAGATAGCAGCAGTAATAACAGCAGATAGTAGATACAGCAGTAATAACAGCAGATAGTAGATAGCAGCAGTAATAACAGCAGATAGTAGATAGCAGCAGTAATAACAGCAGATAGTAGATACAGCAGTAATAACAGCAGATAGTAGATACAGCAGTAATAACAGCAGATAGTAGACAGCAGCAGTAATAACAGCAGATAGTAGATAACAGCAGTAATAACAGCAGATAGTAGATAGCAGCAGATAGTAGATACAGCAGTAATAACAGCAGATAGTAGATAGCAGCAGATAATAGATACAGCAGTAATAACAGCAGATAGTAGATAGCAGCAGTAATAACAGCAGATATTAGATAGCAGCAGTAATAACAGCAGATAGTAGATAGCAGCAGTAATAACAGCAGATAGTAGATAGCAGCAGTAATAACAGCAGATAGTAGATAGCAGCAGTAATAACAGCAGATAGTAGATACAGCAGTAATAACAGCAGATAGTAGATAGCAGCAGTAATAACAGCAGATAGTAGATAGCAGCAGTAATAACAGCAGATAGTAGATACAGCAGTAATAACAGCAGATAGTAGATACAGCAGTAATAACAGCAGATAGTAGACAGCAGCAGTAATAACAGCAGATATTAGATAGCAGCAGTAATAACAGCAGATAGTAGATAGCAGCAGTAATAACAGCAGATAGTAGATACAGCAGTAATAACAGCAGATAGTAGATAGCAGCAGTAATAACAGCAGATAGTAGATAGCAGCAGTAATAACAGCAGATAGTAGATACAGCAGTAATAACAGCAGATAGTAGATACAGCAGTAATAACAGCAGATAGTAGACAGCAGCAGTAATAACAGCAGATAGTAGATAACAGCAGTAATAACAGCAGATAGTAGATAGCAGCAGATAGTAGATACAGCAGTAATAACAGCAGATAGTAGATAGCAGCAGATAGTAGATACAGCAGTAATAACAGCAGATAGTAGATAGCAGCAGATAGTAGATACAGCAGTAATAACAGCAGATAGTAGATAGCAGCAGATAATAGATACAGCAGTAATAACAGCAGATAGGAGACATCAGCAGTAATAACAGTAGATATTAGATAGCAGCAGACAGCAGCAGTAATAACAGCAGATAGTAGATAGCAGCAGTAATAACAGCAGATAGTAGACAGCAGCAGTAATAACAGCAGATAGTAGATACAGCAGTAATAACAGCAGATAGTAGATAGCAGCAGTAATAACAGCAGATAGTAGACAGCAGCAGTAATAACAGCAGATAGTAGATACAGCAGTAATAACAGCAGGTATTAGATAGCAGCAGACAGCAGCAGTAATAACAGCAGATAGCAGACAGCAGCAGTAATAACAGCAGATAGTAGATACAGCAGTAATAACAGCAGATAGTAGACAGCAGCAGTAATAACATCAGATAGTAGATACAGCAGTAATAACAGCAGATAATAGATAGCAGCAGTAATAACAGCAGATAGTAGATAGCAGCAATAATAACAGCAGATAGTAGATAGCAGCAGTAATAACAGCAGATAGTAGACAGCAGCAGTAATAACAGCAGATAGTAGATAGCAGCAGTAATAACAGCAGATAGTAGATACAGCAGTAATAACCGCAGATAGTAGACAGCAGCAGTAATAACAGCAGATAGTAGACAGCAGCAGTAATAACAGCAGATAGTAGATAGCAGCAGTAATAACAGCAGATAGTAGATACAGCAGTAATAACAGCAGATAGTAGATAACAGCAGTAATAACAGCAGATAGTAGATAGTAGACAGCAGTAATAACAGCAGATAGTAGATAGCAGCAGTAATAACAGCAGATAGTAGATACAGCAGTAATAACAGCAGATAGTAGATAGCAGCAGTAATAACAGCAGATAGTAGATAGCAGCAGTAATAACAGCAGATAGTAGATACAGCAGTAATAACAGCAGATAGTAGACAGCAGCAGTAATAACAGCAGATAGTAGACAGCAGCAGTAATAACAGCAGATAGTAGACAGCAGCAGTAATAACAGCAGATAGTAGACAGCAGCAGTAATAACAGCAGATAGTAGATAGCAGCAGTAATAACAGCAGCAGTAATAACAGCATATAGTAGATAGCAGCAGTAACAACAGCAGACAGCAGCAGTAATAACAGCAGATAGTAGACAGCAGCAGTAATAACAGCAGATAGTAGACAGCAGCAGTAATAACAGCAGATAGTAGACAGCAGCAGTAATAACAGCAGGTATTAGATAGCAGCAGACAGCAGCAGTAATAACAGCAGATAGTAGATACAGCAGTAATAACAGCAGCAGTAATAACAGCAGCAGTAATAACAGCAGATAGCAGACAGCAGCAGTAATAACAGCAGATAGTAGACAGCAGCAGTAATAACAGCAGATAGTAGACAGCAGCAGTAATAACAGCAGATAGTAGATAGCAGCAGTAATAACAGCAGCAGTAATAACAGCAGATAGCAGACAGCAGCAGTAATAACAGCAGATAGTAGATACAGCAGTAATAACAGCAGATAGTAGATAGCAGCAGATAGTAGATACATCAGTAATAACAGCAGATAGTAGACAGCAGCAGTGATAACAGCAGATAGTAGGCAGCAGCAGTAATAACAGCAGATAGTAGACAGCAGCAGTAATAACAGCAGATAGTAGGCAGCAGCAGTAATAACAGCAGATAGTAGACAGCAGCAGTAATAACAGCAGATAGTAGACAGCAGCAGTAATAACAGCAGATAGTAGATACAGCAGTAATAACAGCAGATAGTAGATACAGCAGTAATAACAGCAGCAGTAATAACAGCAGATAGTAGACAGCAGCAGTAATAACAGCAGATAGTAGATAGCAGCAGATAGCGGCAGTAATAACAGCAGATAGTAGACAGCAGCAGTAATAACAGCATATAAAAGACAGCAGCAGATATTAGATACAGCAGTAATAACAGCAGATAGTAGACAGCAGCAGTATTAACAGCAGATAGTAGATACATCAGTAATAACAGCAGATAGAAGACAGCAGCAGTAATAACAGCAGATAGTAGGCAGCAGCAGTAATAACAGCAGATAGTAGACAGCAGCAGTAATAACAGCAGATAGTAGATAACAGCAGTAATAACAGCAGCAGTAATAACAGCAGATAGTAGATAGTAGACAGCAGTAATAACAGCAGATAGTAGATAGCAGCAGTAATAACAGCAGATAGTAGATACAGCAGTAATAACAGCAGATAGTAGATAGCAGCAGTAATAACAGCAGATAGTAGATAGCAGCAGTAATAACAGCAGATAGTAGATACAGCAGTAATAACAGCAGATAGTAGATACAGCAGTAATAACAGCAGATAGTAGATAGCAGCAGTAATAACAGCAGATAGTAGATAGCAGCAGTAATAACAGCAGATAGTAGATACAGCAGTAATAACAGCAGATAGTAGACAGCAGCAGTAATAACAGCAGATAGTAGATACAGCAGTAATAACAGCAGATAGTAGATAGCAGCAGATAATAGATACAGCAGTAATAACAGCAGATAGTAGATAGCAGCAGTAATAACAGCAGATATTAGATAGCAGCAGTAATAACAGCAGATAGTAGATAGCAGCAGTAATAACAGCAGATAGTAGATAGCAGCAGTAATAACAGCAGATAGTAGATAGCAGCAGTAATAACAGCAGATAGTAGATAGCAGCAGTAATAACAGCAGATAGTAGATACAGCAGTAATAACAGCAGATAGTAGATAGCAGCAGTAATAACAGCAGATAGTAGATACAGCAGTAATAACAGCAGATAGTAGATACAGCAGTAATAACAGCAGATAGTAGATACAGCAGTAATAACAGCAGATAGTAGATAGCAGCAGTAATAACAGCAGATAGTAGATAGCAGCAGTAATAACAGCAGATAGTAGATACAGCAGTAATAACAGCAGATAGTAGATACAGCAGTAATAACAGCAGATAGTAGACAGCAGCAGTAATAACAGCAGATAGTAGATACAGCAGTAATAACAGCAGATAGTAGATAGCAGCAGATAATAGATACAGCAGTAATAACAGCAGATAGTAGATAGCAGCAGTAATAACAGCAGATATTAGATAGCAGCAGTAATAACAGCAGATAGTAGATAGCAGCAGTAATAACAGCAGATAGTAGATAGCAGCAGTAATAACAGCAGATAGTAGATAGCAGCAGTAATAACAGCAGATAGTAGATAGCAGCAGTAATAACAGCAGATAGTAGATAGCAGCAGTAATAACAGCAGATAGTAGATACAGCAGTAATAACAGCAGATAGTAGATACAGCAGTAATAACAGCAGATAGTAGACAGCAGCAGTAATAACAGCAGATATTAGATAGCAGCAGTAATAACAGCAGATAGTAGATAGCAGCAGTAATAACAGCAGATAGTAGATACAGCAGTAATAACAGCAGATAGTAGATAGCAGCAGTAATAACAGCAGATAGTAGATACAGCAGTAATAACAGCAGATAGTAGATAACAGCAGTAATAACAGCAGATAGTAGATAGTAGACAGCAGTAATAACAGCAGATAGTAGATAGCAGCAGTAATAACAGCAGATAGTAGATACAGCAGTAATAACAGCAGATAGTAGATAGCAGCAGTAATAACAGCAGATAGTAGATAGCAGCAGTAATAACAGCAGATAGTAGATACAGCAGTAATAACAGCAGATAGTAGACAGCAGCAGTAATAACAGCAGATAGTAGACAGCAGCAGTAATAACAGCAGATAGTAGACAGCAGCAGTAATAACAGCAGATAGTAGACAGCAGCAGTAATAACAGCAGATAGTAGATAGCAGCAGTAATAACAGCAGCAGTAATAACAGCAGATAGTAGATAGCAGCAGTAACAACAGCAGACAGCAGCAGTAATAACAGCAGATAGTAGACAGCAGCAGTAATAACAGCAGATAGTAGACAGCAGCAGTAATAACAGCAGATAGTAGACAGCAGCAGTAATAACAGCAGGTATTAGATAGCAGCAGTAATAACAGCAGATAGTAGATACAGCAGTAATAACAGCAGCAGTAATAACAGCAGCAGTAATAACAGCAGATAGCAGACAGCAGCAGTAATAACAGCAGATAGTAGACAGCAGCAGTAATAACAGCAGATAGTAGACAGCAGCAGTAATAACAGCAGATAGTAGAAAGCAGCAGTAATAACAGCAGCAGTAATAACAGCAGATAGCAGACAGCAGCAGTAATAACAGCAGATAGTAGATACAGCAGTAATAACAGCAGATAGTAGATAGCAGCAGATAGTAGATACATCAGTAATAACAGCAGATAGTAGACAGCAGCAGTGATAACAGCAGATAGTAGGCAGCAGCAGTAATAACAGCAGATAGTAGACAGCAGCAGTAATAACAGCAGATAGTAGGCAGCAGCAGTAATAACAGCAGATAGTAGACAGCAGCAGTAATAACAGCAGATAGTAGACAGCAGCAGTAATAACAGCAGATAGTAGATACAGCAGTAATAACAGCAGATAGTAGATACAGCAGTAATAACAGCAGATAGTAGATACAGCAGTAATAACAGCAGATAGTAGACAGCAGCAGTAATAACAGCAGATAGTAGATAACAGCAGTAATAACAGCAGATAGTAGATAGCAGCAGATAGTAGATACAGCAGTAATAACAGCAGATAGTAGATAGCAGCAGATAGTAGATACAGCAGTAATAACAGCAGATAGTAGATAGCAGCAGATAGTAGATACAGCAGTAATAACAGCAGATAGTAGATAGCAGCAGATAATAGATACAGCAGTAATAACAGCAGATAGGAGACAGCAGCAGTAATAACAGTAGATATTAGATAGCAGCAGACAGCAGATAGTAGATAGCAGCAGTAATAACAGCAGATAGTAGACAGCAGCAGTAATAACATCAGATAGTAGATACAGCAGTAATAACAGCAGATAGTAGATAGCAGCAGTAATAACAGCAGATAGTAGACAGCAGCAGTAATAACAGCAGATAGTAGATACAGCAGTAATAACAGCAGGTATTAGATAGCAGCAGACAGCAGCAGTAATAACAGCAGATAGCAGACAGCAGCAGTAATAACAGCAGATAGTAGATACAGCAGTAATAACAGCAGATAGTAGACAGCAGCAGTAATAACATCAGATAGTAGATACAGCAGTAATAACAGCAGATAGTAGATAGCAGCAGTAATAACAGCAGATAGTAGACAGCAGCAGTAATAACAGCAGATAGTAGATACAGCAGTAATAACAGCAGATAGTAGACAGCAGCAGTAATAACAGCAGATAGTAGACAGCAGCAGTAATAACAGCAGATAGTAGACAGCAGCAGTAATAACAGCAGATAGTAGACAGCAGCAGTAATAACAGCAGATAGTAGACAGCAGCAGTAATAACAGCAGATAGTAGATAGCAGCAGTAATAACAGCAAATAGTAGATAGCAGCAGTAATAACAGCAGATAGTAGATAGCAGCAGTAATAACAGCAGATAGTAGACAGCAGCAGTAATAACAGCAGATAGTAGATAGCAGCAGTAATAACAGCAGATAGTAGATACAGCAGTAATAACAGCAGATAGTAGACAGCAGCAGTAATAACAGCAGATAGTAGACAGCAGCAGTAATAACAGCAGATAGTAGATAGCAGCAGTAATAACAGCAGATAGTAGATACAGCAGTAATAACAGCAGATAGTAGATAACAGCAGTAATAACAGCAGATAGTAGATACTAGACAGCAGTAATAACAGCAGATAGTAGATAGCAGCAGTAATAACAGCAGATAGTAGATACAGCAGTAATAACAGCAGATAGTAGATAGCAGCAGTAATAACAGCAGATAGTAGATAGCAGCAGTAATAACAGCAGATAGTAGATACAGCAGTAATAACAGCAGATAGTAGACAGCAGCAGTAATAACAGCAGATAATAGATACAGCAGTAATAACAGCAGATAGGAGACAGCAGCAGTAATAACAGTAGATATTAGATAGCAGCAGACAGCAGCAGTAATAACAGCAGATAGTAGATAGCAGCAGTAATAACAGCAGATAGTAGACAGCAGCAGTAATAACAGCAGATAGTAGATAGCAGCAGTAATAACAGCAGATAGTAGATAGCAGCAGTAATAACAGCGGATAGTAGACAGCAGCAGTAATAACAGCAGATAGTAGATACAGCAGTAATAACAGCAGATAGTAGATACAGCAGTAATAACAGCAGGTATTAGATAGCAGCAGACAGCAGCAGTAATAACAGCAGATAGCAGACAGCAGCAGTAATAACAGCAGATAGTAGATACAGCAGTAATAACAGCAGATAGTAGACAGCAGCAGTAATAACATCAGATAGTAGATACAGCAGTAATAACAGCAGATAGTAGATAGCAGCAGTAATAACAGCAGATAGTAGACAGCAGCAGTAATAACAGCAGATAGTAGATACAGCAGTAATAACAGCAGATAGTAGATACAGCAGTAATAACAGCAGATAGTAGACAGCAGCAGTAATAACAGCAGATAGTAGACAGCAGCAGTAATAACAGCAGATAGTAGACAGCAGCAGTAATAACAGCAGATAGTAGACAGCAGCAGTAATAACAGCAGATAGTAGATAGCAGCAGTAATAACAGCAGATAGTAGATAGCAGCAGTAATAACAGCAGATAGTAGATAGCAGCAGTAATAACAGCAGATAGTAGACAGCAGCAGTAATAACAGCAGATAGTAGATAGCAGCAGTAATAACAGCAGATAGTAGATACAGCAGTAATAACAGCAGATAGTAGACAGCAGCAGTAATAACAGCAGATAGTAGACAGCAGCAGTAATAACAGCAGATAGTAGATAGCAGCAGTAATAACAGCAGATAGTAGATACAGCAGTAATAACAGCAGATAGTAGATAACAGCAGTAATAACAGCAGATAGTAGATAGTAGACAGCAGTAATAACAGCAGATAGTAGATAGCAGCAGTAATAACAGCAGATAGTAGATACAGCAGTAATAACAGCAGATAGTAGATAGCAGCAGTAATAACAGCAGATAGTAGATAGCAGCAGTAATAACAGCAGATAGTAGATACAGCAGTAATAACAGCAGATAGTAGACAGCAGCAGTAATAACAGCAGATAGTAGACAGCAGCAGTAATAACAGCAGATAGTAGACAGCAGCAGTAATAACAGCAGATAGTAGACAGCAGCAGTAATAACAGCAGATAGCAGACAGCAGCAGTAATAACAGCAGCAGTAATAACAGCAGCAGTAATAACAGCAGATAGTAGACAGCAGCAGTAATAACAGCAGATAGTAGATAGCAGCAGTAATAACAGCAGCAGTAATAACAGCAGATAGCAGACAGCAGCAGTAATAACAGCAGATAGTAGATACAGCAGTAATAACAGCAGATAGTAGATAGCAGCAGATAGTAGATACATCAGTAATAACAGCAGATAGTAGACAGCAGCAGTGATAACAGCAGATAGTAGGCAGCAGCAGTAATAACAGCAGATAGTAGACAGCAGCAGTAATAACAGCAGATAGTAGGCAGCAGCAGTAATAACAGCAGATAGTAGACAGCAGCAGTAATAACAGCAGATAGTAGACAGCAGCAGTAATAACAGCAGATAGTAGATACAGCAGTATTAACAGCAGATAGTAGATACAGCAGTAATAACAGCAGCAGTAATAACAGCAGATAGTAGACAGCAGCAGTAATAACAGCAGATAGTAGATAGCAGCAGTAATAACAGCAGATAGTAGACAGCAGCAGTAATAACAGCAGATAGTAGACAGCAGCAGTAATAACAGCAGATAGTAGATAGCAGCAGTAATAACAGCAGATAGTAGACAGCAGCAGTAATAACAGCAGATAATAGATAGCAGCAGATAGTAGACAGCAGCAGTAATAACAGCAGATAATAGATAGCAGCAGATAGTAGACAGCAGCAGTAATAACAGCAGACGTAGATAGCAGCAGTAATAACAGCAGCAGTAATAACAGCAGATAGTAGATAGCAGCAGTAATAACAGCAGATAGTAGACAGCAGCAGTAATAACAGCAGATAGTAGACAGCAGCAGTAATAACAGCAGATAGTAGATACAGCAGTAATAACAGCAGATAGTAGATACAGCAGTAATAACAACAGATAGTAGACAGCAGCAGTAATAACAGCAGATAGTAGATAGCAGCAGTAATAACAGCAGATAGTAGACAGCAGCAGTAATAACAGCAGGTATTAGATAGCAGCAGACAGCAGCAGTAATAACAGCAGATAGTAGACAGCAGCAGTAATAACAGCAGATAGTAGATAGCAGCAGTAATAACAGCAGATAGTAGATACAGCAGTAATAACAGCAGATAGTAGATAGCAGCAGTAATAACAGCAGATAGTAGACAGCAGCAGTAATAACAGTAGATAGCAGATACAGCAGTAATAACAGCAGATAGTAGATAGCAGCAGTAATAACAGCAGATAGTAGACAGCAGCAGTAATAACAGCAGGTATTAGATAGCAGCAGACAGCAGCAGTAATAACAGCAGATAGTAGATAGCAGCAGTAATAACAGCAGATAGTAGACAGCAGCAGTAATAACAGCAGATAATAGATAGCAGCAGACAGCAGCAGTAATAACAGCAGATAGTAGATACAGCAGTAATAACAGCAGATAGTAGATAGCAGCAGATAGTAGATACATCAGTAATAACAGCAGATAGTAGACAGCAGCAGTGATAACAGCAGCAGTAATAACAGCAGATAGCAGACAGCAGCAGTAATAACAGCATATAGTAGATAGCAGCAGATAGTAGATACATCAGTAATAAGAGCAGATAGTAGACAGCAGCAGTGATAACAGCAGATAGTAGGCAGCAGCAGTAATAACAGCAGATAGTAGACAGCAGCAGTAATAACAGCAGATAGTAGATACAGCAGTAATAACAGCAGATAGTAGACAGCAGCAGTAATAACAGCAGATAGTAGATAGCAGCAGTAATAACAGCAGATAGTAGACAGCAGCAGTAATAACAGCAGATAGTAGACAGCAGCAGTAATAACAGCAGATAATAGACAGCAGCAGATAGTAGACAGCAGCAGTAATAACAGCAGATAGTAGATAGCAGCAGTAATAACAGCAGATAGTAGACAGCAGCAGTAATAACAGCAGATAGTAGACAGCAGCAGTAATAACAGCAGATAGTAGATAGCAGCAGTAATAACAGCAGATAGTAGACAGCAGCAGTAATAACAGCAGATAGTAGACAGCAGCAGTAATAACAGCAGATAGTAGACAGCAGCAGTAATAACAGCAGATAGTAGACAGCAGCAGTAATAACAGCAGCAGTAATAACAGCAGATAGTAGATACAGCAGTAATAACAGCAGATAGTAGACAGCAGCAGTAATAACAGCAGATAGTAGATAGCAGCAGTAATAACAGCAGCAGTAATAACAGCAGATAGTAGATAGCAGCAGTAACAACAGCAGATAGCAGCAGTAATAACAGCAGATAGTAGATAGCAGCAGTAATAACAGCAGATAGTAGACAGCAGCAGTAATAACAGCAGATAGTAGACAGCAGCAGTAATAACAGCAGATAGTAGATAGCAGCAGTAATAACGGCAGCAGTAATAACAGCAGATAGTAGATAGCAGCAGTAATAACAGCAGATAGTAGATAGCAGCAGTAATAACAGCAGATAGTAGATAGCAGCAGTAATAACAGCAGCAGTAACAACAGCAGATAGTAGATAGCAGCAGTAATAACAGCAGATAGTAGACAGCAGCAGTAATAACAGCAGATAGTAGATACAGCAGTAATAACAGCAGATAGTAGATACAGCAGTAATAACAGCAGATAGTAGACAGCAGCAGTAATAACAGCAGATAGTAGACAGCAGCAGTAATAACAGCAGATAGTAGACAGCAGCAGTAATAACAGCAGATAGTAGACAGCAGCAGTAATAACAGCAGATAGTAGATAGCAGCAGTAATAACAGCAGCAGTAACAACAGCAGATAGCAGCAGTAATAACAGCAGATAGTAGATAGCAGCAGTAACAACAGCAGATAGCAGCAGTAATAACAGCAGATAGTAGACAGCAGCAGTAATAACATCAGATAGTAGATACAGCAGCAGTAATAACATCAGATAGTAGATACAGCAGTAATAACAGCAGATAGTAGATAGCAGCAGTAATAACAGCAGATAGTAGACAGCAGCAGTAATAACAGCAGATAGTAGATACAGCAGTAATAACAGCAGATAGTAGATAGCAGCAGTAATAACAGCAGATAGTAGACAGCAGCAGTAATAACAGCAGATAGTAGACAGCAGCAGTAATAACAGCAGATAGTAGATACAGCAGTAATAACAGCAGCAGTAATAACAGCAGCAGTAATAACAGCAGATAGCAGACAGCAGCAGTAATAACAGCAGATAGTAGACAGCAGCAGTAATAACAGCAGATAGTAGACAGCAGCAGTAATAACAGCAGATAGTAGACAGCAGCAGTAATAACAGCAGATAGTAGACAGCAGCAGTAATAACAGCAGCAGTAATAACAGCAGATAGCAGACAGCAGCAGTAATAACAGCAGATAGTAGATAGCAGCAGATAGTAGATACATCAGTAATAACAGCAGATAGTAGACAGCAGCAGTGATAACAGCAGATAGTAGGCAGCAGCAGTAATAACAGCAGATAGTAGACAGCAGCAGTAATAACAGCAGATAGTAGGCAGCAGCAGTAATAACAGCAGATAGTAGACAGCAGCAGTAATAACAGCAGATAGTAGACAGCAGCAGTAATAACAGCAGATAGTAGATACAGCAGTAATAACAGCAGATAGTAGATACAGCAGTAATAACAGCAGCAGTAATAACAGCAGATAGTAGACAGCAGCAGTAATAACAGCAGATAGTAGATAGCAGCAGTAATAACAGCAGATAGTAGACAGCAGCAGTAATAACAGCAGATAGTAGACAGCAGCAGTAATACCAGCAGATAGTAGATAGCAGCAGTAATAACAGCAGATAGTAGACAGCAGCACTAATAACAGCAGATAATAGATAGCAGCAGATAGTAGACAGCAGCAGTAATAACAGCAGATAATAGATAGCAGCAGATAGTAGACAGCAGCAGTAATAACAGCAGACGTAGATAGCAGCAGTAATAACAGCAGCAGTAATAACAGCAGATAGTAGATACAGCAGTAATAACAGCAGATAGTAGACAGCAGCAGTAATAACAGCAGATAGTAGATAGCAGCAGTAATAACAGCAGCAGTAATAACAGCAGATAGTAGATAGCAGCAGTAACAACAGCAGATAGCAGCAGTAATAACAGCAGATAGTAGATAGCAGCAGTAATAACAGCAGATAGTAGACAGCAGCAGTAATAACAGCAGATAGTAGACAGCAGCAGTAATAACAGCAGATAGTAGATAGCAGCAGTAATAACGGCAGCAGTAATAACAGCAGATAGTAGATAGCAGCAGTAATAACAGCAGATAGTAGATAGCAGCAGTAATAACAGCAGATAGTAGATAGCAGCAGTAATAACAGCAGCAGTAACAACAGCAGATAGTAGATAGCAGCAGTAATAACAGCAGATAGTAGACAGCAGCAGTAATAACAGCAGATAGTAGATACAGCAGTAATAACAGCAGATAGTAGATACAGCAGTAATAACAGCAGATAGTAGACAGCAGCAGTAATAACAGCAGATAGTAGACAGCAGCAGTAATAACAGCAGATAGTAGACAGCAGCAGTAATAACAGCAGATAGTAGACAGCAGCAGTAATAACAGCAGATAGTAGATAGCAGCAGTAATAACAGCAGCAGTAACAACAGCAGATAGCAGCAGTAATAACAGCAGATAGTAGATAGCAGCAGTAACAACAGCAGATAGCAGCAGTAATAACAGCAGATAGTAGACAGCAGCAGTAATAACATCAGATAGTAGATACAGCAGCAGTAATAACATCAGATAGTAGATACAGCAGTAATAACAGCAGATAGTAGATAGCAGCAGTAATAACAGCAGATAGTAGACAGCAGCAGTAATAACAGCAGATAGTAGATACAGCAGTAATAACAGCAGATAGTAGATACAGCAGTAATAACAGCAGATAGTAGACAGCAGCAGTAATAACAGCAGATAGTAGACAGCAGCAGTAATAACAGCAGATAGTAGATACAGCAGTAATAACAGCAGCAGTAATAACAGCAGCAGTAATAACAGCAGATAGCAGACAGCAGCAGTAATAACAGCAGATAGTAGACAGCAGCAGTAATAACAGCAGATAGTAGACAGCAGCAGTAATAACAGCAGATAGTAGACAGCAGCAGTAATAACAGCAGATAGTAGACAGCAGCAGTAATAACAGCAGCAGTAATAACAGCAGATAGCAGACAGCAGCAGTAATAACAGCAGATAGTAGATAGCAGCAGATAGTAGATACATCAGTAATAACAGCAGATAGTAGACAGCAGCAGTGATAACAGCAGATAGTAGGCAGCAGCAGTAATAACAGCAGATAGTAGACAGCAGCAGTAATAACAGCAGATAGTAGGCAGCAGCAGTAATAACAGCAGATAGTAGACAGCAGCAGTAATAACAGCAGATAGTAGACAGCAGCAGTAATAACAGCAGATAGTAGATACAGCAGTAATAACAGCAGATAGTAGATACAGCAGTAATAACAGCAGCAGTAATAACAGCAGATAGTAGACAGCAGCAGTAATAACAGCAGATAGTAGATAGCAGCAGTAATAACAGCAGATAGTAGACAGCAGCAGTAATAACAGCAGATAGTAGACAGCAGCAGTAATACCAGCAGATAGTAGATAGCAGCAGTAATAACAGCAGATAGTAGACAGCAGCACTAATAACAGCAGATAATAGATAGCAGCAGATAGTAGACAGCAGCAGTAATAACAGCAGATAATAGATAGCAGCAGATAGTAGACAGCAGCAGTAATAACAGCAGACGTAGATAGCAGCAGTAATAACAGCAGCAGTAATAACAGCAGATAGTAGATAGCAGCAGTAATAACAGCAGATAGTAGACAGCAGCAGTAATAACAGCAGATAGTAGACAGCAGCAGTAATAACAGCAGATAGTAGATACAGCAGTAATAACAGCAGATAGTAGATACAGCAGTAATAACAGCAGATAGTAGACAGCAGCAGTAATAACAGCAGATAGTAGATAGCAGCAGTAATAACAGCAGATAGTAGACAGCAGCAGTAATAACAGCAGGTATTAGATAGCAGCAGACAGCAGCAGTAATAACAGCAGATAGTAGACAGCAGCAGTAATAACAGCAGATAGTAGATAGCAGCAGTAATAACAGCAGATAGTAGATACAGCAGTAATAACAGCAGATAGTAGATAGCAGCAGTAATAACAGCAGATAGTAGACAGCAGCAGTAATAACAGTAGATAGCAGATACAGCAGTAATAACAGCAGATAGTAGATAGCAGCAGTAATAACAGCAGATAGTAGACAGCAGCAGTAATAACAGCAGGTATTAGATAGCAGCAGACAGCAGCAGTAATAACAGCAGATAGTAGATAGCAGCAGTAATAACAGCAGATAGTAGATAGCAGCAGTAATAACAGCAGATAGTAGACAGCAGCAGTAATAACAGCAGATAATAGATAGCAGCAGACAGCAGCAGTAATAACAGCAGATAGTAGATACAGCAGTAATAACAGCAGATAGTAGATAGCAGCAGATAGTAGATACATCAGTAATAACAGCAGATAGTAGACAGCAGCAGTGATAACAGCAGCAGTAATAACAGCAGATAGCAGACAGCAGCAGTAATAACAGCAGATAGTAGATAGCAGCAGATAGTAGATACATCAGTAATAAGAGCAGATAGTAGACAGCAGCAGTGATAACAGCAGATAGTAGGCAGCAGCAGTAATAACAGCAGATAGTAGACAGCAGCAGTAATAACAGCAGATAGTAGATACAGCAGTAATAACAGCAGATAGTAGACAGCAGCAGTAATAACAGCAGATAGTAGATAGCAGCAGTAACAACAGCAGATAGCAGCAGTAATAACAGCAGATAGTAGACAGCAGCAGTAATAACAGCAGATAGTAGACAGCAGCAGTAATAACAGCAGATAATAGACAGCAGCAGATAGTAGACAGCAGCAGTAATAACAGCAGATAGTAGATAGCAGCAGTAATAACAGCAGATAGTAGACAGCAGCAGTAATAACAGCAGATAGTAGACAGCAGCAGTAATAACAGCAGATAGTAGATAGCAGCAGTAATAACAGCAGATAGTAGACAGCAGCAGTAATAACAGCAGATAGTAGACAGCAGCAGTAATAACAGCAGATAGTAGACAGCAGCAGTAATAACAGCAGATAGCAGCAGTAATAACAGCAGCAGTAATAACAGCAGCTAGTAGACAGCAGCAGTAATAACAGCAGATAGTAGACAGCAGCAGTAATAACAGCAGATAGTAGACAGCAGCAGTAATAACAGCAGATAGTAGATAGCAGCAGTAATAACAGCAGCAGTAATAACAGCAGATAGTAGATAGCAGCAGTAACAACAGCAGATAGCAGCAGTAATAACAGCAGATAGTAGATAGCAGCAGTAATAACAGCAGATAGTAGACAGCAGCAGTAATAACAGCAGATAGTAGATAGCAGCAGTAACAACAGCAGATAGCAGCAGTAATAACAGCAGATAGTAGATAGCAGCAGTAACAACAGCAGATAGCAGCAGTAATAACAGCAGATAGTAGATAGCAGCAGTAATAACAGTTAGAAATTAGCAGCAGATAGTAGTTACCAGTAGATAGCAGCATATAGTAGTTAACAGTAGATAGCAGCATATAGTAGTTAACAGTAGATAGTCGATAGCAGCTGAGTAGAAAGCAGCAGATTGTAAATATAGTATATATCATTAGATATTATCAGAAGCAGATGGTATACATCAGCAGGTATTAGATAGCAGCAGTAATTGCAACAGATTATAAATAGCAGCAGAAAGTAGTTAGCAGCAGATAGTAGATATAGTAGTTAGCAGCAGTAATATCAGCAGATAGTTGATAGCACTTGAGTAGAAAGCAGCAGATTGTAGATATAATAGATAGCAGCAGATACTATTAGAAGCAGATAGTATACAGCAGCAGGTATTAGATAGCAGTGGATAGTAGTTAGCAGCAGTAATAGCATCAGAAACCAGTTAGTAGCAGTAATAGCATCAGAAACCAGTTAGTAGCAGTAATAGCAGCAAATAGTAAATAGCAGCAGGTATTAGATATCAGCAGATAGCAGCATATAATAGATAGCAGCAGATAGTAGAAGATAGTTTGCAGCAGCAGATAGTAAATAGCAGCTGTAAGAGCAGCAGATACCAGCAGTAATAGAAGATAGAATATATAGAAGATATGTCTCTTTTCATTGAGCAATCTTTCTTTTCATTGTGCCATCTTTCTTTCATTGTGCTATCTTTCTTTTCATTGAGCTATCTTTCTTTTCATTGAGCTATCTTTCTTTTCATTGTGCTATCTTTCTTTTAATTGAGCTATCTTTCTTTTCATTGTGCTATCTTTCTTTTCATTGAGCTATCTTTCTTTTCATTGAGCTATCTTTCTTTTCATTGAGCTATCTTTCTTTTCATTGTGCTATCTTTCTTTTCATTGAGCTATCTTTCTTTTCATTGTGCCATCTTTCTTTCTGCTCATTGTGGTGCTTTGTGGTCCTTCTCTTTTCTTTTCAAACCATCTGACATCCTTGGCCGCGCCCCCAACAGGAGGACCGATGGCGTATCAAACACCTCACCCCGTCCACTACCGAGTCCCCTCCCCTCTCCAACACCAGCAGTCAATTCCTGTCCAGCAACATCCTCCCCAACCTCTCATACGCCAACTATCTGCCCCTGTACAGTACCAAAACCAGCCCCCTGTATATTACCAAGGCCCACCCCCTGCTCAGTATCAAGCTCCTCCCCCTGTCCAGCCCCCAGCCCCTTCCCCAGCCCCTGTTGTAACCTCTCCTCCAGTCCCTTCCACAATACCTGCCCCAGTTGTAACCTCTCCTCCAGCCCCTGCCCCAGCAGTACCTTCCCCTCCAGCCCCTGCCCCAACACCTGCCTCAGTTGTAACCTCTCCTCCAGCCCCTGCCCCAGCACCTGCCCCAATTGTAATCTCTACTACAGCCCCTGCCCCAGCACCTGCCCCAGTTGTAACCTCTCCTCCAGCCCCTTCCCCAGAGCCAGCCCCTGCCCCTGCCCCTGCCCCAGCCCCAGCCCCTGTTGTAACCTCTCCTCCAGCCCCTGACCCAGCCCCAGCCACTGTTGTAACCTCTTCTCCAGCCCCAGAGCCAACCCCAACCCCAACCACAACCCCAGCCCCTGTGCCGCCACCACAGTCTCCTGAGCCAGGTGTGTCTCACTCATTTAATCTGTTGTCTGTAGCTGGCATTAACTATGCTGTACCTCACAGAACCTCCCTACAACTATTCTTAACTCATGATAAGAATGTCTGTTTCCTCGATGTGTTCTGATGTATTATTTAGACTGCTTGAGGAGGATGAGACAAGACAACACAGACAGTCACATTGCTTGAGGAGGATGAGAGGAGACAACACAGACAATGTGACTGTCTTGTCTCATCCTCCTCAATAATGTGACTCTGTGTTGTCTTCTCTCATCCTTCTCAATAATGTGACTCTGTGTTGTCTTCTCTCATCCTTCTCAATAATGTGACTCTGTGTTCTCTCATCCTTCTCAATAATGTGACTCTGTGTTCTCTCATCCTTCTCAATAATGTGACTCTGTGTTCTCTCATCCTTCTCAATAATGTGACGGTGTCTTTCCCACACCCTGGAAGACACTGAGAGAAGCCAGTCTACAGTCAGTAATGGGAGGAACACACCTGGGGGTACGAGAAAAGGCAAGTGTGGGGAGTGTGTGTGACGGTATGCAGCCATGTGTGATGCTGTGTGGTTTTCTGTTTGAAGGTTGATGCTTTAGAAATGATGCATAAAGCTTTAGGTAGTGTTTTAAGTGGCTAGCTGGTAAATATCGTAAAGATCGGACCGTGTTCACATTGTTAGCTTGTGTATCTTACACTACATGACCAAAAGTATGTGGACATCTGCACATCGAACATCTCATTCCAAGATCATGGGCATTAATATGAAGTTGGTCCCCCCTTTGCTGCTGTAACAGCCTCCAGTCTTCTGGGAAGGCTTTCCACTAGATGTTGGAACGTTGTTGCAGTGACTTGCTTCCATTCAGCCACGAAAGCATTAGTGCGGTTGGGCATTGATGTTGGGAGATTAGGCCGGGCTCGCAGTTGGCGTTCCACTTCATCCCAAAGGTGTTTGATGGGGTTGAGGCCAGGGCTCTGTGCAGGCCAGTCAAGTTCTTCCACACCGATTTCGACAAACCATTTATGTATGGACCTCGCTTTGTGCACGGTCATGCTGAAACAGGAAGGTGCCTTCCCCAAACTGTTGACACAAAGTTGTAAGCACATAATCGTCTAGAATGTAATTGATGCTGCAGCGTTAAGATTTCCCTTCACTGGAACTAACGGGCCTAGCCCGAACCATGAAATACAGCCCCAGACCATTATTCCTCCTCCACCAAACTTCACAGCTCTATACAGTATATTGGGGCAGGTAGCGTTCTCCTGGCATCCGCCAAACCCAGATTCGGCCGTCGGACTGCCAGATTGTGAAGCGTGAATCATCACTCCAGAGAAAGCGTTTCCACTGCTCCAGAGTACAATGACAGAGAGCTTTACACCACTCCAGCCGACACTTGGCAATCTTAGGCTTGTGTGCGCCTCCTCAGGCCATGAAACTCCCCGACAAACAGGTCTTGTGCTGACATTGCTTCCAGAGGCAGTTTAGAATTCAGTAGTGAGTATTGCAACGATTTTTACACACTACGTGCTTCAGCACTCAACAGTCCCGTTCTGTGAGCTTGTGTGGCCTACCGCTTTGCGGCTGAGCTGTTGTGGCTCATAGACATTTCACAAGAACAGCATTTACAGTTGCCCAGGGCAGCTCTAGCGGTTAAAGGTCTCTGAGCTTTTTTCTTTTAACCTTTATTTAACTAGGCAAGTCAGTTAAGAACAAATTCTTATTTACAACGACAGCCTACCAGGGAACAGTGGGTTAACTGCCTTGTTCAGGGGCAGAATGACAGATGTTTACCTTGTCAGCTCAGGGATACGATCCAGCAACCTTTCAGTTACTTGGCCAACGCTCCAACCACTAGGCTACCTGCTGCCCCTTTTCTGTAAGGCCATTCTACTGACAATGTTGTTCGAAGGAGATAGCATGGCTGTGTGTTCGATTTTATACACCTGTCGGCAGCAGGTGTGGCTGAAATAGCCAAATCCACTAATTTGAAGGAGTGTCCACATACTTTTGTTTATATAGTGTACCTTCCTAAAATACCAGCCAGCAGTAGCCCCATCAGGCCTGCAGGTAGAGCCTATTGTTTGAGAAGATTGCTACAGACAGAGGAGATGTGTGTTGTGAGCTCATTCCAGTTCAAAGGCTCCAATATAATTACACACTTTAAGGATTTTTAATGGACTGTTTCAACCCAGCTATTGAATCATAGAAAGTCCTTCTTCATTAGAAGGGTAGAGGAAGGTTAACCTAAAAAGACTAGAGGGCTGTAGGAGCTATGCAGATGTACTGGAGTGTGTGCATGCATGCGTGTGTCAACATGGTCTGTGACATGACTGGCCGTCTCTTCCTGTGGTTTGTAATAGAGGTGACGTGGGAGGACCAGCAGAGGAAGGCTAATGGTATGGTACCAGGTAGCCTCCCTAACCCTAACCCAATGGTATGGTACCAGGTAGCCTCCCTAACCCTAACCCAATGGTACGGTACCATGTATCCCCCCTAACCCTAACCCAATGCTACGGTACCAGGTAGCCTCCCTAACCCAATGGCAGGGTACCATGTATCCTCCCTAAACACTAAACCAAAGGCACGGTACCATGTATCCTCTATATCCTTAACCCAATGGCAGGGTACCATGTAGCCTCCCTAACCCTAGCCCAATGGTTCGGTACCAGGTATCCTCCCTACCCCTAACGGTACGGTACCAGGTAGCCCAACTTAGTATCTCCCTCTCACCACTTTAGGAACCAGGTAGCCCAACTTAGTACCTCCGTCTCCCCCTGTAGGAACCAGGTCTGGCCCCACATATGTAGGCCTGTGTCTCAGCCAAACATTAGGGCCCTGGCTTAGGAGGAACCTATTCTCATGGGCCCCATGCTCTGGCCCTCTAACCCCATGAACCCCTAACCCCATGGGCCCCATGCTCTGGCCCTCTGACACCATCAACCCCTAACCCCATGGTCCCCATGCTCTGGCCCTCTAACACAACGGGCCCCTATCCCTAACCATATGGGCCTCATTCTCTGGCCCTCTGACACAATGGACCCCAATCTCTGTCCCTCTAACCCCATAGACCCCATGCTCTGGCCCTCTAACCCCATGGACCCCATTCTTTGGCCGTCTAACACCATGGACCCCATGCTCTGGCCTACTAACACCATGGACCCATAGACCCAATGCTCTGGCCCTCTAACCCCATGGACCCCATTCTTTGGCCGTCTAACACCATGGACCCCATGCTCTGGCCTTCTAACACCATGGACCCAATGCTCTGGCCTTCTAACCCCATGGACCCCATTCTTTGGCCCTCTAACCCCATGGACCCCATTCTTTTGTCCTCTAACACCACGGGCCTCATGCTCTGGACATATAAACTTACGGGCCCCCCTTTTCTGGCCCTCTAACCTCATGCTCCTCTAACCTCATGGACCCCATGCTCTTGCACTCTAACCCCATGTTGTGGCCATCTGGTTGTTGTGGTACATGCTTTAGGACTGGTAAAACTCTCCTGAATCAAACCATACAGATACTGGTAGATCTGTCCTGAATCAAACCATACATTTACTGGTAGATCTGTCCTGAATCAAACCATACAGTTACTGGTAGATCTGTCCTGAATCAAACCATACAGTTACTGGTAGATCTGTCCTGAATCAAACCGTACAGTTACAGGTAGATCTGTCCTGAATCAAACCGTACAGTTACTGGTAGATCTGTCCTGAATCAAACCGTACAGTTACTGGTAGATCTATCCTGAATCAAACCATACATTTACTGGTAGATCTGTCCTGAATCAAACCATACAGTTACTGGTAGATCTGTCCTGAATCAAACCATACAGTTACTGGTAGATCTGTCCTGAATCAAACCGTACAGTTACAGGTAGATCTGTCCTGAATCAAACAGTACAGTTACTGGTAGATCTGTCCTGAATCAAACCGTACAGTTACTGGTAGATCTGTCCTGAATCAAACCGTACAGTTACTGGTAGATCTATCCTGAATCAAACCGTACAGTTACTGGTAGATCTATCCTGAATCAAACCATACAGTTACTGGTAGATCTGTCCTGAATCAAACCATACATTTACAGGTAGATCTGTCCTGAATCAAACCGTACAGTTACTGGTAGATCTGTCCTGAATCAAACCATACAGTTACATCTGTCCTGAATCAAACAGTACAGTTACTGGTAGATCTGTCCTGAATCAAACCGTACAGTTACTGGTAGATCTGTCCTGAATCAAACCGTACAGTTACTGGTGGATCTGTCCTGAATCAAACCATACAGTTACTGGTGGATCTGTCCTGAATCAAACCGTACAGTTACTGGTGGATCTGTCCTGAATCAAACCATACAGTTACTGGTGGATCTGTCCTGAATCAAACCGTACAGTTACTGGTGGATCTGTCCTGAATCAAACCGTACAGTTACTGGTGGATCTGTCCTGAATCAAACCGTACAGTTACTGGTGGATCTGTCCTGAATCAAACCGTACAGTTACTGGTAGATCTGTCCTGAATCAAACCGTACAGTTACTGGTAGATCTGTCCTGAATCAAACCATACAGTTACAGGTAGATCTGTCCTGAATCAAACCGTACAGTTACAGGTAGATCTGTCCTGAATCAAACCGTACAGTTACTGGTAGATCTGTCCTGAATCAAACCATACAGTTACTGGTAGATCTGTCCTGAATCAAACCATACAGTTACTGGTAGATCTGTCCTGAATCAAACCGTACAGTTACTGGTAGATATGTCTTGAATCAAACCGTACAGTTAATGGTAGATCTGTCCTGAATCAAACCGTACAGTTACTGGTAGATCTGTCCTGAATCAAACCGTACAGTTACTGGTAGATCTGTCCTGAATCAAACCATACAGTTACATCTGTCCTGAATCAAACAGTACAGTTACTGGTAGATCTGTCCTGAATCAAACCGTACAGTTACTGGTAGATCTGTCCTGAATCAAACCGTACAGTTACTGGTAGATATGTCTTGAATCAAACCGTACAGTTAATGGTAGATCTGTCCTGAATCAAACCGTACAGTTACTGGTAGATATGTCTTGAATCAAACCATACAGTTACATCTGTCCTGAATCAAACAGTACAGTTACTGGTAGATCTGTCCTGAATCAAACCGTACAGTTACTGGTAGATCTGTCCTGAATCAAACCGTACAGTTACTGGTAGATATGTCTTGAATCAAACCGTACAGTTAATGGTAGATCTGTCCTGAATCAAACCGTACAGTTACTGGTAGATATGTCTTGAATCAAACCGTACAGTTAATGGTAGATCTGTCCTGAATCAAACCGTACAGTTACTGGTAGATCTGTCCTGAATCAAACCGTGCAGTTACTGGTGGATCTGTCCTGAATCAAACCGTGCAGTTACTGGTGGATCTGTCCTGAATCAAACCGTACAGTTACTGGTGGATCTGTCCTGAATCAAACCGTACAGTTACTGGTGGATCTGTCCTGAATCAAACCGTACAGTTACTGGTGGATCTGTCCTGAATCAAACCGTACAGTTACTGGTGGATCTGTCCTGAATCAAACCGTACAGTTACTGGTAGATCTGTCCTGAATCAAACCGTACAGTTACAGGTAGATCTGTCCTGAATCAAACCGTACAGTTACAGGTAGATCTGTCCTGAATCAAACCGTACAGTTACTGGTAGATCTGTCCTGAATCAAACCATACAGTTACTGGTAGATCTGTCCTGAATCAAACCATACAGTTACTGGTAGATCTGTCCTGAATCAAACCGTACAGTTACTGGTAGATATGTCTTGAATCAAACCGTACAGTTAATGGTAGATCTGTCCTGAATCAAACCGTACAGTTACTGGTAGATCTGTCCTGAATCAAACCGTACAGTTACTGGTAGATCTGTCCTGAATCAAACCGTACAGTTACTGGTAGATATGTCTTGAATCAAACCGTACAGTTAATGGTAGATCTGTCCTGAATCAAACCGTACAGTTACTGGTAGATCTGTCCTGAATCAAACCGTACAGTTACTGGTGGATCTGTCCTGAATCAAACCGTACAGTTACTGGTGGATCTGTCCTGAATCAAAACATACAGTTACTGGTGGATCTGTCCTGAATCAAACCGTACAGTTACTGGTGGATCTGTCCTGAATCAAACCGTACAGTTACTGGTGGATCTGTCCTGAATCAAACCGTACAGTTACTGGTGGATCTGTCCTGAATCAAACCGTACAGTTACTGGTGGATCTGTCCTGAATCAAACCGTACAGTTACTGGTGGATCTGTCCTGAATCAAACCGTACAGTTACTGGTAGATCTGTCCTGAATCAAACCGTACAGTTGCTGGTAGATCTGTCCTGAATCAAACCATACAGTTACTGGTAGATCTGTCCTGAATCAAACCGTAAAGTTACTGGTGGATCTGTCCTGAATCAAACCGTACAGTTACTGGTAGATCTGTCCTGAATCAAACCATACAGTTACTGGTAGATCTGTCCTGAATCAAACCATACAGTTACTGGTAGATCTGTCCTGAATCAAACCGTACAGTTACTGGTAGATATGTCTTGAATCTAACCGTACAGTTAATGGTAGATCTGTCCTGAATCAAACCGTACAGTTACTGGTAGATCTGTCCTGAATCAAACCGTACAGTTACTGGTGGATCTGTCCTGAATCAAACCGTACAGTTACTGGTGGATCTGTCCTGAATCAAACCGTACAGTTACTGGTGGATCTGTCCTGAATCAAACCGTACAGTTACTGGTGGATCTGTCCTGAATCAAACCGTACAGTTACTGGTGGATCTGTCCTGAATCAAACCGTACAGTTACTGGTGGATCTGTCCTGAATCAAACCGTACAGTTACTGGTAGATCTGTCCTGAATCAAACCGTACAGTTACTGGTAGATCTGTCCTGAATCAAACCGTACAGTTACTGGTAGATCTGTCCTGAATCAAACCGTACAGTTACTGGTAGAACTGTCCTGAATCAAACCGTACAGTTACTGGTAGAACTGTCCTGAATCAAACCGTACAGTTACTGGTAGATCTGTCCTGAATCAAACCGTACAGTTACTGGTAGATCTGTCCTGAATCAAACCGTACAGTTACTGGTAGATCTGTCCTGAATCACAACCGTACAGTTACTGGTAGATCTGTCCTGAATCACAACCGTACAGTTACTGGTAGATCTGTCCTGAATCAAACCATACAGTTACTGGTAGAACTGTCCTGAATCAAACCATACAGTTACTGGTAGAACTGTCCTGAATTAAACCGTACAGTTACTGGTGGATCTGTCCTGAATCAAACCGTACAGTTACTGGTAGATATGTCTTGAATCAAACCGTACAGTTAATGGTAGATCTGTCCTGAATCAAACCGTACAGTTACTGGTAGATCTGTCCTGAATCAAACCGTACAGTTACTGGTGGATCTGTCCTGAATCAAACCGTACAGTTACTGGTGGATCTGTCCTGAATCAAACCGTACAGTTACTGGTGGATCTGTCCTGAATCAAACCATACAGTTACTGGTGGATCTGTCCTGAATCAAACCGTACAGTTACTGGTGGATCTGTCCTGAATCAAACCGTACAGTTACTGGTGGATCTGTCCTGAATCAAACCGTACAGTTACTGGTGGATCTGTCCTGAATCAAACCGTACAGTTACTGGTGGATCTGTCCTGAATCAAACCGTACAGTTACTGGTAGATCTGTCCTGAATCAAACCGTACAGTTACTGGTAGATCTGTCCTGAATCAAACCGTACAGTTACTGGTAGATCTGTCCTGAATCAAACCGTACAATTACTGGTAGATCTGTCCTGAATCAAACCGTACAGTTACTGGTGGATCTGTCCTGAATCAAACCGTACAGTTACTGGTAGATCTGTCCTGAATCAAACCGTACAGTTACTGGTAGATCTGTCCTGAATCAAACCGTACAGTTACTGGTGGATCTGTCCTGAATCAAACCGTACAGTTACTGGTGGATCTGTCCTGAATCAAACCGTACAGTTACTGGTAGATCTGTCCTGAATCAAACCGTACAGTTACTGGTAGATCTGTCCTGAATCAAACCGTACAGTTACTGGTAGATCTGTGCTGAATCAAACCGTACAGTTACTGGTAGATCTGTCCTGAATCAAACCGTACAGTTACTGGTAGATCTTTCCTGAATCAAACCGTACAGTTACTGATAGATCTATCCTGAATCAAACCGTACAGTTACTGGTAGATCTGTTCTGAATCAAACCGTACAGTTACTGGTAGATTTGTTCTGAATCAAATCGTACAGTTACTGGTAGATCTGTTCTGAATCAAACCGTACAGTTACTGGTGGATCTGTCCTGAATCAAACCGTACAGTTACTGGTGGATCTGTCCTGAATCAAACCATACAGTTACTGGTGGATCTGTCCTGAATCAAACCGTACAGTTACTGGTGGATCTGTCCTGAATCAAACCGTACAGTTACTGGTGGATCTGTCCTGAATCAAACCGTACAGTTACTGGTAGATCTGTCCTGAATCAAACCGTACAGTTACTGGTAGATCTGTGCTGAATCAAACCGTACAGTTACTGGTAGATCTGTCCTGAATCAAACCGTACAGTTACTGGTAGATCTGTCCTGAATCAAACCGTACAGTTACTGGTAGATCTGTGCTGAATCAAACCGTACAGTTACTGGTAGATCTGTCCTGAATCAAACCGTACAGTTACTGGTAGATCTTTCCTGAATCAAACCGTAAAGTTACTGATAGATCTATCCTGAATCAAACCGTACAGTTACTGGTAGATCTGTTCTGAATCAAACCGTACAGTTACTGGTAGATTTGTTCTGAATCAAATCGTACAGTTACTGGTAGATCTGTTCTGAATCAAACCGTACATTTACTGGTAGATCTATCCTGAATCAAACCGTACATTTACTGGTAGATCTGTTCTGAATCAAACCATACAGTTACTGGTAGATCTGTCCTGAATCAAACCATACAGTTACTGGTGGATCTGTCCTGAATCAAACCATACAGTTACTGGTGGATCTGTCCTGAATCAAACCAAACAGTTACTGGTGGATCTGTCCTGAATCAAACCGTACAGTTACTGGTGGATCTGTCCTGAATCAAACCGTACAGTTACTGGTAGATCTGTCCTGAATCAAACCGTACAGTTACTGGTAGATCTGTCCTGAATCAAACCGTACAGTTACTGGTAGATCTGTCCTGAATCAAACCGTACGATTACTGGTAGATCTGTCCTGAATCAAACCGTACAGTTACTGGTGGATCTGTCCTGAATCAAACCGTACAGTTACTGGTAGATCTGTCCTGAATCAAACCGTACAGTTACTGGTAGATCTGTCCTGAATCAAACCGTACAGTTACTGGTGGATCTGTCCTGAATCAAACCGTACAGTTACTGGTGGATCTGTCCTGAATCAAACCGTACAGTTACTGGTAGATCTGTCCTGAATCAAACCGTACAGTTACTGGTAGATCTGTCCTGAATCAAACCGTACAGTTACTGGTAGATCTGTGCTGAATCAAACCGTACAGTTACTGGTAGATCTGTCCTGAATCAAACCGTACAGTTACTGGTAGATCTTTCCTGAATCAAACCGTAAAGTTACTGATAGATCTATCCTGAATCAAACCGTACAGTTACTGGTAGATCTGTTCTGAATCAAACCGTACAGTTACTGGTAGATTTGTTCTGAATCAAACCGTACAGTTACTGGTAGATCTGTGCTGAATCAAACCGTACAGTTACTGGTAGATCTGTCCTGAATCAAACCGTACAGTTACTGGTAGATCTTTCCTGAATCAAACCGTAAAGTTACTGATAGATCTATCCTGAATCAAACCGTACAGTTACTGGTAGATCTGTTCTGAATCAAACCGTACAGTTACTGGTAGATTTGTTCTGAATCAAATCGTACAGTTACTGGTAGATCTGTTCTGAATCAAACCGTACATTTACTGGTAGATCTATCCTGAATCAAACCGTACATTTACTGGTAGATCTGTTCTGAATCAAACCATACAGTTACTGGTAGATCTGTCCTGAATCAAACCATACAGTTACTGGTGGATCTGTCCTGAATCAAACCATACAGTTACTGGTGGATCTGTCCTGAATCAAACCAAACAGTTACTGGTGGATCTGTCCTGAATCAAACCGTACAGTTACTGGTAGAACTGTCCTGAATCAAACCGTACAGTTACTGGTGGATCTGTCCTGAATCAAACCGTACAGTTACTGGTAGATCTGTCCTGAATCAAACCGTACAGTTACTGGTAGATCTGTCCTGAATCAAACCGTACCGTTACTGGTAGATCTGTCCTGAATCAAACCGTACAGTTACTGGGAGATCTGTCCTGAATCAAACCATACAGTTACTGGTAGATCTGTCCTGAATCAAATCATTCAGATACTGGTATATCTGTCCTGAATCAAACCATACAGTTACTGGTAGATCTATCCTGAATCAAACCATACAGTTACTGGTGGATCTGTCCTGAATCAAACCATACAGTTACTGGTGGATCTGTCCTGAATCAAACCGTACAGTTACTGGTGGATCTGTCCTGAATCAAACCGTACAGTTACTGGTGGATCTGTCCTGAATCAAACCGTACAGTTACTGGTGGATCTGTCCTGAATCAAACCGTACAGTTACTGGTGGATCTGTCCTGAATCAAACCGTACAGTTACTGGTAGATCTGTCCTGAATCAAACCGTACAGTTACTGGTAGATCTGTCCTGAATCAAACCGTACAGTTCCTGGTAGATCTGTCCTGAATCAAACCGTAAAGTTACTGGTAGATCTATCCTGAATCAAACCGTACAGTTACTGGTAGATCTGTCCTGAATCAAACCGTACAGTTACTGGTGGATCTGTCCTGAATCAAACCGTACAGTTACTGGTGGATCTGTCCTGAATCAAACCGTACAGTTACTGGTGGATCTGTCCTGAATCAAACCGTACAGTTACTGGTGGATCTGTCCTGAATCAAACCGTACAGTTACTGGTGGAACTGTCCTGAATCAAACCGTACAGTTACTGGTGGAACTGTCCTGAATCAAACCGTACAGTTACGTGTGGAACTGTCCTGAATCAAACCGTACAGTTACTGGTAGATCTGTCCTGAATCAAACCGTACAGTTACTGGTGGATCTGTCCTGAATCAAACCGTACAGTTACTGGTAGATCTGTCCTGAATCAAACCGTACAGTTACTGGTAGATCTGTCCTGAATCAAACCGTACAGTTACTGGTGGATCTGTCCTGAATCAAACCGTACAGTTACTGGTGGATCTGTCCTGAATCAAACCGTACAGTTACTGGTAGATCTGTCCTGAATCAAACCGTACAGTTACTGGTAGATCTGTCCTGAATCAAACCGTACAGTTACTGGTAGATCTGTGCTGAATCAAACCGTACAGTTACTGGTAGATCTGTGCTGAATCAAACCGTACAGTTACTGGTAGATCTGTCCTGAATCAAACCGTACAGTTACTGGTAGATCTTTCCTGAATCAAACCGTAAAGTTACTGATAGATCTATCCTGAATCAAACCGTACAGTTACTGGTAGATCTGTTCTGAATCAAACCGTACAGTTACTGGTAGATTTGTTCTGAATCAAATCGTACAGTTACTGGTAGATCTGTTCTGAATCAAACCGTACATTTACTGGTAGATCTATCCTGAATCAAACCGTACATTTACTGGTAGATCTGTTCTGAATCAAACCATACAGTTACTGGTAGATCTGTCCTGAATCAAACCATACAGTTACTGGTGGATCTGTCCTGAATCAAACCATACAGTTACTGGTGGATCTGTCCTGAATCAAACCAAACAGTTACTGGTGGATCTGTCCTGAATCAAACCGTACAGTTACTGGTAGAACTTTCCTGAATCAAACCGTACAGTTACTGGTGGATCTGTCCTGAATCAAACCGTACAGTTACTGGTAGATCTGTCCTGAATCAAACCGTACAGTTACTGGTAGATCTGTCCTGAATCAAACCGTACCGTTACTGGTAGATCTGTCCTGAATCAAACCGTACAGTTACTGGGAGATCTGTCCTGAATCAAACCGTACAGTTACTGGTAGATCTGTCCTGAATCAAATCATTCAGATACTGGTATATCTGTCCTGAATCAAACCATACAGTTACTGGTAGATCTATCCTGAATCAAACCATACAGTTACTGGTGGATCTGTCCTGAATCAAACCATACAGTTACTGGTGGATCTGTCCTGAATCAAACCGTACAGTTACTGGTGGATCTGTCCTGAATCAAACCGTACAGTTACTGGTAGATCTATCCTGAATCAAACCGTACAGTTACTGGTAGATCTGTCCTGAATCAAACCGTACAGTTACTGGTGGATCTGTCCTGAATCAAACCGTACAGTTACTGGTGGATCTGTCCTGAATCAAACCGTACAGTTACTGGTGGATCTGTCCTGAATCAAACCGTACAGTTACTGGTAGATCTGTCCTGAATCATACCGTACAGTTACTGGTAGATCTGTCCTGAATCAAACCGTACAGTTACTGGTAGATCTGTCCTGAATCAAACCGTACAGTTACTGGTAGATCTGTCCTGAATCAAACCGTACAGTTACTGGTAGAACTGTCCTGAATCAAACCGTACAGTTACTGGTAGAACTGTCCTGAATCAAACCGTACAGTTACTGGTGGATCTGTCCTGAATCAAACCGTAAAGTTACTGGTAGATCTGTCCTGAATCAAACCGTACAGTTACTGGTAGATCTGTCCTGAATCAAACCATACAGTTACTGGTGGATCTGTCCTGAATCAAACCAAACAGTTACTGGTGGATCTGTCCTGAATCAAACCGTACAGTTACTGGTAGAACTGTCCTGAATCAAACCGTACAGTTACTGGTGGATCTGTCCTGAATCAAACCGTACAGTTACTGGTAGATCTGTCCTGAATCAAACCGTACAGTTACTGGTAGATCTGTCCTGAATCAAACCGTACCGTTACTGGTAGATCTGTCCTGAATCAAACCGTACAGTTACTGGGAGATCTGTCCTGAATCAAACCATACAGTTACTGGTAGATCTGTCCTGAATCAAATCATTCAGATACTGGTATATCTGTCCTGAATCAAACCATACAGTTACTGGTAGATCTATCCTGAATCAAACCATACAGTTACTGGTGGATCTGTCCTGAATCAAACCATACAGTTACTGGTGGATCTGTCCTGAATCAAACCATACAGTTACTGGTGGATCTGTCCTGAATCAAACCGTACAGTTACTGGTGGATCTGTCCTGAATCAAACCGTACAGTTACTGGTGGATCTGTCCTGAATCAAACCGTACAGTTACTGGTAGATCTGTCCTGAATCAAACCGTACAGTTACTGGTAGATCTGTCCTGAATCAAACCGTACAGTTCCTGGTAGATCTGTCCTGAATCAAACCGTAAAGTTACTGGTAGATCTATCCTGAATCAAACCGTACAGTTACTGGTAGATCTGTCCTGAATCAAACCGTACAGTTACTGGTGGATCTGTCCTGAATCAAACCGTACAGTTACTGGTGGATCTGTCCTGAATCAAACCGTACAGTTACTGGTGGATCTGTCCTGAATCAAACCGTACAGTTACTGGTAGATCTGTCCTGAATCATACCGTACAGTTACTGGTAGATCTGTCCTGAATCAAACCGTACAGTTACTGGTAGATCTGTCCTGAATCAAACCGTACAGTTACTGGTAGATCTGTCCTGAATCAAACCGTACAGTTACTGGTAGATCTGTCCTGAATCAAACCGTACAGTTACTGGTGGAACTGTCCTGAATCAAACCGTACAGTTACGTGTGGAACTGTCCTGAATCAAACCGTACAGTTACTGGTAGATCTGTCCTGAATCAAACCGTACAGTTACTGGTGGATCTGTCCTGAATCAAACCGTACAGTTACTGGTAGATCTGTCCTGAATCAAACCGTACAGTTACTGGTAGATCTGTCCTGAATCAAACCGTACAGTTACTGGTGGATCTGTCCTGAATCAAACCGTACAGTTACTGGTGGATCTGTCCTGAATCAAACCGTACAGTTACTGGTAGATCTGTCCTGAATCAAACCGTACAGTTACTGGTAGATCTGTCCTGAATCAAACCGTACAGTTACTGGTAGATCTGTGCTGAATCAAACCGTACAGTTACTGGTAGATCTGTGCTGAATCAAACCGTACAGTTACTGGTAGATCTGTCCTGAATCAAACCGTACAGTTACTGGTAGATCTTTCCTGAATCAAACCGTAAAGTTACTGATAGATCTATCCTGAATCAAACCGTACAGTTACTGGTAGATCTGTTCTGAATCAAACCGTACAGTTACTGGTAGATCTGTTCTGAATCAAATCGTACAGTTACTGGTAGATCTGTTCTGAATCAAACCGTACATTTACTGGTAGATCTATCCTGAATCAAACCGTACATTTACTGGTAGATCTGTTCTGAATCAAACCATACAGTTACTGGTAGATCTGTCCTGAATCAAACCATACAGTTACTGGTGGATCTGTCCTGAATCAAACCATACAGTTACTGGTGGATCTGTCCTGAATCAAACCAAACAGTTACTGGTGGATCTGTCCTGAATCAAACCGTACAGTTACTGGTTGAACTGTCCTGAATCAAACCGTACAGTTACTGGTGGATCTGTCCTGAATCAAACCGTACAGTTACTGGTAGATCTGTCCTGAATCAAACCGTACAGTTACTGGTAGATCTGTCCTGAATCAAACCGTACAGTTACTGGTAGATCTGTCCTGAATCAAACCGTACCGTTACTGGTAGATCTGTCCTGAATCAAACCGTACAGTTACTGGTAGATCTGTCCTGAATCAAACCGTACAGTTACTGGTAGATCTGTCCTGAATCAAATCATTCAGATACTGGTAGATCTGTCCTGAATCAAACCATACAGTTACTGGTAGATCTATCCTGAATCAAACCATACAGTTACTGGTGGATCTGTCCTGAATCAAACCATACAGTTACTGGTGGATCTGTCCTGAATCAAACCATACAGTTACTGGTGGATCTGTCCTGAATCAAACCGTACAGTTACTGGTGGATCTGTCCTGAATCAAACCGTACAGTTACTGGTGGATCTGCCCTGAATCAAACCGTACAGTTACTGGTAGATCTGTCCTGAATCAAACCGTACAGTTCCTGGTAGATCTGTCCTGAATCAAACCGTACAGTTCCTGGTAGATCTGTCCTGAATCAAACCGTAAAGTTACTGGTAGATCTATCCTGAATCAAACCGTACAGTTACTGGTAGATCTGTCCTGAATCAAACCGTACAGTTACTGGTGGATCTGTCCTGAATCAAACCGTACAGTTACTGGTGGATCTGTCCTGAATCAAACCGTACAGTTACTGGTGGATCTGTCCTGAATCAAACCGTACAGTTACTGGTAGATCTGTCCTGAATCATACCGTACAGTTACTGGTAGATCTGTCCTGAATCAAACCGTACAGTTACTGGTAGATCTGTCCTGAATCAAACCGTACAGTTACTGGTAGATCTGTCCTGAATCAAACCGTACAGTTACTGGTAGATCTGTCCTGAATCAAACCGTACAGTTACTGGTGGAACTGTCCTGAATCAAACCGTACAGTTACTGGTGGAACTGTCCTGAATCAAACCGTACAGTTACGTGTGGAACTGTCCTGAATCAAACCGTACAGTTACTGGTAGAACTGTCCTGAATCAAACCGTACAGTTACTGGTAGAACTGTCCTGAATCAAACCGTACAGTTACTGGTGGATCTGTCCTGAATCAAACCGTAAAGTTACTGGTAGATCTGTCCTGAATCAAACCGTACAGTTACTGGTAGATCTGTCCTGAATCAAACCGTACAGTTACAGGTAGATCTGTCCTGAATCAAACCGTACAGTCACTGGTAGATCTGTCCAGAATCAAACCGTACAGTCACAGGTAGATCTGTCCTGAATCAAACCGTACAGTTACTGGTAGATCTGTCCTGAATCAAACCATACAGTTACTGGGAGATCTGTCCTGAATCAAACCATACATTTACTGGTAGATCTGTCCTGAATCAAACCGTACAGTTACTGGTAGATCTGTCCTGAATCAAACCGTACAGTTACTGGTAGATCTGTCCTGAATCAAACCGTACAGTTACTGGTAGATCTGTCCTGAATCAAACCGTACAGTTACTGGTGGATCTGTCCTGAATCAAACCGTACAGTTACTGGTAGATCTGTCCTGAATCAAACCGTACAGTTACTGGGAGATCTGTCCTGAATCAAACCGTACATTTACTGGTAGATCTGTCCTGAATCAAACCGTACAGTTACTGGTAGATCTGTCCTGAATCAAACCGTACAGTTACTGGTAGATCTGTCCTGAATCAAACCGTACAGTTACTGGTAGATCTGTCCTGAATCAAACCGTACAGTTACTGGTGGATCTGTCCTGAATCAAACCGTACAGTTACTGGTGGATCTGTCCTGAATCAAACCGTACAGTTACTGGTAGATCTGTCCTGAAACAAACCGTACAGTTACTGGTGGAACTGTCCTGAATCAAACCATACAGTTACTGGTAGATCTGTCCTGAATCAAACCATACAGTTACTGATGGATCTGTCC